>NC_092857.1:22838928-23171866 GCF_039878825.1 Excalfactoria chinensis | reverse complement strand
CAGAAATGCTACCTGAAATGCAGTAAGCACTGCTGAATGTTGCTAACACTGCCAACAGGGTTTAATGTGCAACCAGCATGAAAATGTAACACTGAAATCACACATTTAAAAGCTCAGTGAACTCCCCAAAGATTTCAGCATCTTCAGTAATATTTCCATTCCTCTCTCTAAATTAGACTGTATTACATTATTCCACAATGCTGTCATATCATATTTCTCTACCTAAATCCACAAAGCATTTGTCTTCACTCTTACTCAGTAGGGACATGTAACTGAACACTTCAAATGACACTGAGTTATTTTGTTAACTACATGAAAATAACAGGATTCAAGAGGGGAGAACATACAGAGCTACGAAAAACTTCAGTATCTCTTTCAGATCAATCCAATCCATCAGCTGAGCCATCATTTTCCCCCACTATTCTTTCCTTTGCTCATCCAAATCAAATCTGTTTCCCCTACTTGATTTTTTTCCTTGTGTAATGCTCTTCATCTCCTGTATTTATTATTAGGTTTGTTTGGTTATTTTTACCAGTTAAAAACAGAAATCTTACTCTTTAATTCTCTGGCAATGTGGAGACTTTCAGCTGCTTCTCTTTCAGCACACGGAAATGTTTTCACAGTTTCTGTTTGTGACAACAACAGAGTCCACAATTAGTACTGTTGCTTAAATGTATTTGGATTTCCACTAACACACATTATCTGTGATCTTAATATGCACACACAATTAAAAGCTGTGCAGATAACCGAGTTTCCAAAAGAATAAACAAAGTATGAAATCAACTTATTTCAACAGTAATTATTTCCTTGATACAACTGCTTTATGAAAGAGAAGTATTTCTTTGAAGACCACTTGTAATTTAAGTCACTATTTATGTTTCTGTTCAGGGAGCTGATACATGCATGCTGATACGTACATTGCAGAAAGCAATAGATTAATTTTGGAATTTAAGCTCTTGAGCTATAATCTTCTGATGCTTCAGTCATGGTGAATATTAGACTTTATATGGTACATACCTGCAAGCTCTCTCTGTTGTGATGGTATTTCCAGGTCTTTGGAAACAGGTGCATCTTCAACAGTGAGCTTTGACAATTGTGTCCCACGATAAGCAACCTACAAACAAGATCTAAATGCATAACCGTTCTTTTTAATTGCTTTGTGTGTTGTTTTGTTTTTTTTTTTCCCCTGATAAGTGAAAAACTTTCACTTATTTTTCAAAATTCAGTTTAGGCATTTAATAGTCTGCATCTGCCAATATCAAACAGAAATTCTGCTGATTAAAATTCTTATTGTAAAAACATTATTTATCTACTAAGATCTCTAAACTATAACACTATTTTTGCAACATTTATCCCTGACATTTTGGCATTTCAATAAGATTGCTCCTTTTTATTCTCTTATTTATTCTCTTTTCTTCATGGTGATGGTGACAGAGCACCAGAACAGACTGCCTTAGAGATGCTGTGGTGTCTCCTTCTCGGGAGATATTCAAGACACCTATTCGTGCAGCCTTCTGTACGGAGCCTGTTCTGGCAAGGGGGTTGGATTTGACGACCTCTAGAGGCCCCTTCCGACCCATGCAGTTCTGTAATTCTGTGATTAACTACCTTTCAGCTTTTTTAGTCTGTCTCTCAATCATTTTTAAAACTGTTCTTTCCAAACACTGAGAGCTTATAGACTAAGCATTCCACAACCTCTGAGCACCTGTGTCTAGCTCAGCACTGTATAGCTATCCCTTTTCTGGAGTTATGCACTTCAGTTCACAGAACTTCATTAGCAGTAGGAAGATTTTAAAGTTTAGGCTTGCACCCTGTTTTAATAACTAAGAAATGGAGATAAAAAATAGTGATGATACTTCCTCACTGCATGTCACCTTATAAATTACAGATTTGTTACATTTGTTATTTCAATTTATTAATATTATTTCTGAGAGTAAAAATCAAGCATACCTTGTTCCATGCATACTTCCATGTCACATAAATATCACTTCCTAGTAGGTCTTTAACCCACTGAACTGGATTCTGAAATATTTTGTTCTTACTTGTTTTGATCTGGCCATTTGTTAAGAGTGTGGCTTTGCAAGTGAATTCCTAAAAAAAAAAAATAATAAAAAAAAAAAATTAAGAAATAGTTTTCAGCTCATAAATTAAAAAACCTGAATTAAAATCCTTAAAGCATGGAAAAAATGTTGGACCATACAGCTGAAGAGCTGCAGCCAATTCCCTTTTTCCTCAATAAATGAAGAAAAATTCTTATGGCTTGCATTTTTTTACAGTAAGTTATAGTTTTGTTATACACGATACTGGGTAATATTGCTTAGTACGTTAAACAATCAGAATAAGAGAATGATCCATCAAAAAATATTCAGCCACCTTCCACCATAACAAATGGTTTGACTCTTTTAAGAATTCAAATCAGGATATTTAACTCAAACATTTTGATGAACATTAAGTCTAATTCACAGTTACATAGCATGGGTCCATAGTGTTCAAAAACCACATGCTGCTTGCCCAAAGCTAATTTAACTAAGTATTATGCACTCGCTGTATGCTTTTTCTAAGAATATATAACTGTAAAGAAACTTTATGAATCATTTCTTTGCAATGCAACAGTCACTGGCCTCTAAATTTCAGTCTCTACAGAACTCGAGGTTTTCTAGGGACACCAATGAGTGCCATTGTCATTCTACTAAAATCACTGACTTCTCTAAAGCCACAACATCATTTCAATACAGGGTAATCATTCCATAGGACGCACATGTAATAAGTTGCAATGACAGATAACAGTCTTCAGAGATAACAGCATGCTAAATTCTTTATCCTTCATTTCATCATCTTGGTGTTTGGAGGAAAGCTAAACATCCTCCAACAAAACAAAGAGTGTGCATAGATCTATGACATAATCCAGTGTAGAGGATTGTAACTTGCTAACACTGTCTTACGTTACAAAACATAGCAACAAACCAGATGCTCTCAGCAGAAAACCATACCTGAGCAGATTGTAGGTGCAGAAAGAGAGGTCTTTTCTGCAATAACTAACCATATCTGGTTAGCTGAAAATCTTTCACACTCTAATGAATAGGTTGCTCTGGAAATTATCTAGCTCACAGATAGGAATTCAGCCAATAATTCCACCATTTACTCCATACTAAGTCAGTTCCTTAGCAGCTGTCTTAAAAATCTGCTTTGTACTTGGAAACATGGGAGCATGTTTCTGTATTCAATAAAGGTTGATTTTACTTTATTTTTTTGCAGACATGGTTTGTATCAGACCCCAGAACCAGTTAGTGAGAAACCTGGCATACACGGACATCTACCATGACACAGAGGAAACCCTTGATAGCTGCTTCAAAAAACTACATTAAGTCATGAAAACCTTAATATTCTCCTCCTTTAAATCTGAAAAACTGCCGATACACAGCCAACAATTCTACTCTAGCTTTAGCAACAGGAAACACTAAGAAACTGACAATGCAAAGTTAAACATTACATAAGCAGTATTTTGTGTGTTAAAATCATGGACTAACCAGAAGATATTATTCATAGCATTTTCCTTTAAAACTCATACAAGATTACCTGTAACTAACACATTACATTTTTCACTACTAAATTCTGATGATACAGACTGCTGTTTCCCCATTGTAATGTTGCCTCCCCTCCTCCCCCCCCAATTATTCACTAATATTAGCGCTATTATAACTCAACAATTACCTTCAGTGTGAATTCCAAAACATTTTCTCCTGGCTTAATTCTTCCCAACTCAAGAAGATCTATCAGCTGAAGCTTTTTTTTGTTTTTTCTCAGATACTTCCTTTGTTTTTGCTCACATTCCTTATAAACATAGCTCTGGAAAGTCTTCTCTCTACGGTTTACTGGATAATCTATGTTTGATGTAAAATGTGCACCCATTGATTCTGCATCATGTGAGTTTCCACAACTCTGAAAGAACATTGGATGCAGGTTAGGAAAGTTATCTGTGGATGCTGATGCCATTACTTGCTGGTGCTGCTGGAAAGCTTCTTTCCTATTTATGTATCTGTGTATACCCTCATCTGCAAGAACCAGCTGACAGCCACCACCTGGCTGACAAACACTGTTACTGGTAACAGTGCTTTGGACTTCTGGACTATTTAACGTGTTGGTCACTGAAGTGAGATCTAATGACTTGTTTCCTTGCTCTCCAACTGCTATGTTATCGATGTCTTTTTGCTGTGAACACCTGGTTTTAGCAGTGGAAGCAGCAGGTTTTGAAGGCAACAGCAGTAGCTCCATAGCATTTGTCAACCTTGACATGTCACAGAAGTAATATTCTCTTTTCCAGTTTTCAGATGCTGAAGTACTATCAGAAATCACTTTGCTTCTTACTGCTTCTTTGTTAGCTTCTGTCTCAGCCAAGTGGTTGTTTGGATACTGGTTGCATTCCTGAGCTGAAAATCTATTTTCTGAAGAGAGATGTGCTTTTACTCTGTTTTCATTAGGCATGTTGGCACCAAGCCCCATAGCAAATGTAACTACATCGGGATTCACAATTTGCTTATCTGAATCTGATGCTCTGAACACTTGCTTTGTTTTTCTGTAATTTTCTATTTTCTGGAGTAATTTCTTCTGGTTTTGGACAACAGTCAACAAATTCTCTTGCCTAGGAGAGAGGTTAGCTACTTGTTCTTGCTGTGCTCCTTCGTTAAAAGATTCTGTTGAAGCCCTACAGAAATTTTAAAGGAAATAAGAAAGACTTCAGATTTACTGTGAACACAAAACAGAAACAGTTTATCTCACTGAAAACAGGAGTATGTTTCAAAGGACTTCATCAACCTCTAAAATCTGAACAATGTTTTTTTTTATCATATCTAAAGTTGGCAATATATTAAATTTATCATTCAAATGCAAGGCTTTACGCACAACAAACTGCAGAATCCTGTCTAAAAGTAAGATGCAACGCATCAAAACTGCAGTAAAAACTTTATACCACTTCTAACTCATCAGGTTTGTATTATCACCAGTCAGTCTTTTATCACTGCAAATCCCAATAGTTCATTGAATTCGGTGCCACTGCTACTGAAATTTGGAGTCTTTTTTAATATGAGCACAGAATAAATCCTTGAAGTTATTATCACATATTTTTTATGGCCTTTCACCATTTCAAAATGCTTAGGGAAAATCAAAACTGTAATAATACTACCATAACTATTCAGGCGAGGGGGCAGAGCAGTTCAGAATATTATACGCTAATCTAGGAATCTTTCTTTTCACCAGGCCAAGCTCTTGGTTGAGCTGGTCTCCCTTCAAGACTTCTTTCCAGGGGTTTTACCTCCTGCTGAAACGTGAATTCTTTATTTTCACTGTTTTGGCATGAAAACGACCAGTATGACCCCATACTCTTTCTTCCTACTCCCACCTCACTGGGCAATTGATTGCATTACTGCTCTGACATCCTACTGGAAAGACAGACGAGTAGCACAAGGTGTGAGAAAAAGGACAGCAGCAAGGTTTGCTTTAAACTTCACCCATAGCACAGATGCCATGCAAGTAACATTATCCCACACTGAGAAAAGAGACAGTGTAGAGACGATCAAGAGAGAGGTACAGTAAGACTATTTGATATAGAACAAGGAAAACTAAATAACAGTGTGACTGTATTAATGTCCAATACTATGACAGTGCTTGCAATCTTGTTTAGAATCCATGATATGATCAACATCATTAGCTTATTATCAATCAGTAATATTCCCAAGCCTCCACAACCACAGAACCGTGGAGAATACTATGATATCACAGAATTTTTCTAGTAATTTTTCTTTGGTGTACAGGTTTATTGCTGTATAAATAAAGAAGGTGAAACTAAAGAGAAAATGTGAGGCAAAAATATTATGACTAGAGTGGCAAGGGAAAAGCAACATACAAATAAGATGGTTTTTTCTCCTTATTTTTCTTAGGTGAGGAAACATTTTAGTGTCTTCAAAGGAATATACTGAAACTGAGAAGTAACATACCTTCCTGTGCTAACTAATTGAGCAACAGGAAGATAAAAAACATGATGATGCTTCCTTCTGTACATTCATGCCTTGCATGGCAAGATTTTAAGTTACTTTGTTAAAAACAAACTTTACATCATATAAATCATTAAAAGGAAATATGGTTTGGAGTTTAATTCATTACAGATGATGGACAACAATTGCATTAGGGGTAGGGTACCTGCAATACCTAGAAATATTTATCAGTTTTCTCTAGAATACCTTATATCTCAATATTATAAGCTTGTGAAAATATAAATTGTTTTGTCTTTCAATTCATTTAATAGCTTGTTCACAAGAATAGTTTGGAACCCTGAATTCTCTTGTCATAAACCTCCTTATTTTCTAGTAATTCATGTAATTTGCAGAATTCTCCTACTGGGGGTAACAGAAGCCCATATGGAACTGCAGCAAAGGCTGAATGAAAAGAGTTTGTTTTGCTTTCCCAGCACTGTTACTAATCTCCTGATTATCTCTGTCAGTACTACTTTAAAAAATCCTATAAATATAAACCTTGTATTCTACATACCTGTATCTTTTAGCAAGGGCATCCCTGCCTGCTTTCTGTTCTCCAAACACTTTATTCAAAGTACCTTCTATCTGAGACAGGTCTTGGGTAAACACATCTGTTCATTATTTTGATGCAATCAGAATGATGGTGGTGATGGATAATAGAAAATAATTATAGCAATAGCACATTCATATAGCAAAAGCCACAGCCAAAGTGATAATAAAATATTTTTACAGCTTTATACTGTCATGCACATTAAAAGTTATTTACAGAGTACTTTTAAAGAAATTATTCTCAGAAAGAACTAAGAACAGGTTTAATTTAAAATCAAATAGTCCAAGTATCAGAAAAGTTTGAAGTGTCAGTGCCCAGCTCCCAGGAAGTTACAAAGGGAACAAAGTAGATTAAAAGAACAGTCCCATGGCTGAGAAGCACTGAAATCTTTTTGAAGTTCTTTATGTTGAATAACATAATAATTATATCATAGGATCACAGAATCATAAAAGGGCCTGGGTTAAAAAGAACCATAATGAACATCTAGTTTCAACCCCCCTGCTATGTGAAGCAATCTGCAGAAGTTACACAAGCTTAAGAAGGTGGCTAAAAACTTTATGTCTGAAGTATAAAATGATTCAATCATGGTAGCTGCTCCTAGTTAAAAATATGCAAAAAGCATAAGTGCTTTATTCTTATGTATCTTCAAATACATACTACAGAATAAGATTAGATACCATAAATTCTTATTTGATATATTTTTCTCTAATAGGAGAAGCAGTTAGAAATTCTTCCCTGGATGCTCTCTTTTCTTAGACTTATAAGAGAGAGTTCATAAGTCACAGTTAGCAGATACCACTGGAATAATACATGAAACATATAATCTCTGAAAGCATAAAACAGGAAAGATGAGATTTTATTATGGAAAATGAGTAATTATATGACCAAAAAATGTATTTATGTTTCAAATAACCCATTTCATAGTACATACCAGTATTTACTTATCAAATTAGAAAGATATTAAAATACTACTCTAATTTATCATAGTCACAGAATTCTTTCTGCTGGAAGAGACCTTAAAGACAGCCCCATTCCAACCCCCATGGCAGGGTTGCCACCCAGACTGTTGGGCTGCTCCCTTTCCAACCTGGCACTGAATGCCTCCATAGACGGGGCATCCACATTTTATCCGGGCAGCCTGTGCCGGTACCCCACCACCCTGAGTGGGTTTAAGGTAATTTAACAAAGAATTTCAGAGTAGATAGTATTGCATAAAACCACATAATTCCCTACTGTTTGTCAATATACTGACATATTCTTCTTCAGCCTTCAGTAGTAATTACAACTTCAGTTAACAAGTAGCTAGATGATTAATACTTTAGTCATAAGTAGTAACAGATCACCATATCCATCTAACTTATATCCCTTAACAGGAAGTCTGATACTTCTTATTTTCCTCATTCATGAAATCGTACAGATCTGTTTCACCTTATTATGCACGAAGCTGTATCATGCATACAGGATTCTGCCTAGCATATGTCAGTTTGGCAAATACTTTTCAAGCAAATATAATTTTAATTAACAGTTCAAACTTGACTTAGAAGCTGTAAGTCTGTATAATTCCATATTTCACATTTCTTTTTGAAGGAATAAACTGATCCCTTTAAATAAAATTTGAAAGCTTCACGCTATGTTCAGGGAAAGAAAAGAAAGAAAGAAACTTTGCTTGCTGTTCTGCAGCAAAATTCTTTCATGGGCATGAGCTGCTCAAAAGTACACACAGCTCTGCCTAGATAGCAGAGGCAGTCTGGGAGAGAGACGCTGATCAAAGGCCTTCTTGCAGCAAGCTCTGCCACTTCAACAGTCACGGTCTCATGATCTAGGAAGTCAGTGTCACTTAGTAGTCTCTTGAGATTAATTTGAACTGAGATTCGATAGGCCAAGTCAAATTACACAACCAGGCATCAGCATTTCTGAAACTGCCCATTATCAACAATACCTACTGTAAGATTTCTCTTTTCCCCCTCATAAATTATTTTAGGCTCCTGAAAATGCAGCTGCGATAGAACAAAAATGATATAAACGCTTCTTTTACATACAAACAACTGTTCATGCTCATGGGGGAGCTCTAGAAGAATTCCATTTACTCATCTTCCAACAGTGTGTATTTTTTTGTTTGATGATCCTTCTTTTATACTATTAGGTCATCAAAAGAGGAGTCATCAAAAACAGCTTACTTGCAATACATTTTCTAAAATGATGATATTCTATTTTTACAAAAAGATAACTGAAAAAAACCAAACAACTTGCAATTACATCTACCTGCATCTTCAGAAGTTCTCAGTTCAAGCAGAAACAGTTCTTTCTGCTTCTTTTCAACATCTTGTATGGCAGCAACAGTGTTCTATTAACAAATACATTAAAGTGAGTAGAATCAAATGCACTGCATAACACACTGGTGATGATGTATGGCCTGCAGGATAAGTATTGGTGGACTCAAATCATTCCAGAGAGGCAGCAGCTACTGTGTGTAGGCACTGGTATGATTAAAATAATGTGGAGGCTGTGCTCTGCAAGGGGATATCACAGCCTGGGTTTGCCTAGTCATTCAAACTAGTTTACTTTAGAGTTCCACCTCTGAGCTTACCACAGCAATCAGATAGTGAGTCTCACCATGACAGTAACACCTAGACAACTTAAACAAAGCCTGTAAGCATCAGTAAGAACCTTCCTAACATACAAATTATGCAAAAAGCTTTGCAGGTGTTTTAAACTCAGATTAAATGATTTTGAAATGTCTTCATTGTGAAGAAAAAACATTAAACTTTCAAAGGGATATTTTGGAAACCTGATGAAAGGCCTAAGTCTCCTGACCTTTTTCTATTCATATAATCAACAAAAAATATGTATGTGTTGACTGTTATTATACGAGATGTATAAACACACAGGAGTCACAAACAGAGGAAAGTGATAATCCACGGTTCACTGATCATGGTGTTGTTCTTTACATGTATTCTGAAGGTCAGTTAGTTTAATGATAGTTTTATGCTATCCAGCCATTAAACAAGCCAGCAAGCAACACTATGCAGTAGCACACTGCAGAGCAGTACAACAAAACTCTTCTATTACCCATACTCACCTCACTGTATTTCTCACTTTGTAGCTCTAAAGACATGTCACCATTTTCACAGAACTTAAGACAAACACTCTTTTGCCTCCTTGACCTATAATGGTTCCACTCTGCAACTAACAAAAATAAACATAATAAATATAATTTTAAATGAAATTGCAGAACCACAGTGTGTTAGACAAACTGATACAGGTTAGAGAAATAAAATGGTAGATCAGTCTACAATAAAAATATCTTGCAAATGATGTTGTGAAAACATATGCAAATGAGACTGCATTAAGGAAATAGTCTTAAAAGCTACAATTATAAACTATAACAAAAATTAGAATAATAATGTTGTTATTCCATACATTTTCAGGAAAAAAAAAAAAAAAACAACCAAAAACCCTATGTATCCTATTTTCTAAAACATACAAATCATAGTCAATTGAGAATATAGTTAAAAATATCTGTGCAAGACAATATGCAGCTATGTACATTGCATTCTGACGCATAGCTCTGCATTGAGATTGCAGTGTAATCTTATGATTTATATTACAAAACCAACATACCTGTAGCGTCACCAGTTTCAACAGGAAGAACGTATTCAACAGAACAATAAGACTTAAGCAGTTCTTTCATTTCATCATCATAAGCTTCATCCAAAGCACTTTTCCCAGAATCGTTCCTCTCACAGGGATTTGCTCCATGCTGTAGTAGAATCCTGGCTGCCTGTTACATAGTGTTATTTGTACTGTGGTTATTCTTGATGTGGACAAATGATACAACTTATAAATGATACATATTATTTATCATAAACCACAAGTAACAAAGGAGGGGCAGAACCTTCTCTACTGGTTTCCTCTACAAATACTGAATAATATTTTGTTTTCAGGAGTCCTATTGACTGTAAGGTACTAATACAGTGAAATCACCGCTTTCGTTTTATCTTGCCCCACAGAAATGATAAATGGGATGCCTCACGGATAAAATAAATGAGGTGAAAAATCAGTTCTTTTGGTAGGAATAGAGGGCTAAGTTAGAGTCAACCTGGCATCATCTGCTTACGCTCAGTTCCCCAAAACACTTTACTTATTTGTCCATTCAAATAAAATGCAGACATTTGGCAGTCTCCTTGAGGAGTGTGTTTGTTTTACCAATTCTGCATGATCCAAAGTATATTTCATAACTAAATTTTTTCCATGCACATTACAAACCCCTTGTCTATGGTGCAAGTAATTCCTAGTCACTTAGAACTTTCCAGTGTGGGGGAATTCAAATGGTCCCATTTGCACATTCCATGCTGGAGTTACATTAAGCCTCTACTCCCCCACACGAGCACCATGGCCTACTCCTTCCCTTACCCTGACACAGTTCTTAAACAGGTTCAGCAGGCTCTCCTAGAGAAAGCCTTCTTTTTAAAGGACTATTTCTCCACTTGTTCAGCTCCTTAAGCTAGTTTTATGCACAATCACTGAAGAGCTCCACACTAAAGACTGGCTGGTGACCACAGTTAGAGACATGCAATGTTAAGCAATCTTGGAAATGTATCATTCCCTTTGTCAACTGAAAAGAACTCACCTTGTCTCCTACACTCTTAAAGTTTAAGTCAAGTTGGTTTTTATTAACAGTAAATGGGAATATTTTTAAATGGGAATGAAGAAAATATTTACAGGTAAGAAAGGATTTACAAAAGGGAAAAAATATGACAAGGTATTTTTAACTGCTAAACCTGATATTTTCATTGGTTATTGTGACGCTTCTTTTGCTCATTTTAGAGACTGTAAAGGAAAAAAAAAAAAAAAAAAAAAAAAAAAAAAAAACACAAAAAACCCACAACAAAAGAAAAGAACTAGGTCTACTGTCTGTTAATCAACCATTTTTTCATTAACTGGAAAAGATTTTCCTCTTTTACTTGTCTACAAAACTTCTCTTTCCTTAGACAGTATTTTGTCTTCTGATATCTCTGTTCAACTCTGATAGGTTTCAGTGGGAGGTGTATTCATGAAAGCATAACACAATTTTTTCTGATGAAGTCTCTTTACAATAAAAAAAACAATCAAAAGCAGAATGTGTGTGTACCAGAATTAATTACTGATTTTTTGCCACGTCAGAGAAACATTTTGAAAATTTTGGAAAAAAAAATCCATTCCTTTTCTTTAAATATTACAATTCGCTTTTAATAATCATGTTTTGAGTCTTAAACTCATTTGCTTTAATTTACTTTAAAAACCAAATTAACTCAAAACACCTGTTTTACTGGTTTATTGGCAAATTCAGAGTGCTCAGTGTTTCACTATTACTTTTTAAAAGTCCAATATGTGGGAGAGAAACACAGGTTGCCACTGAACTTTTCTGAGCTGTACACAGGACTGAAAATGTCAATTAACTGTAGAGTCTCAACTGTCACTACTGAAAAATAATTCTTCTAATTATCACTGACCCAAAGAATGTTGACTTACTTCCTGAATGCAAACATGCACTGAAATCGTACTAGGAACTTCAGAATTTTCATATTTAAACCACTCTTTTACTTTGTTGGCCCAATACTGGAAATCAGACTCAGGTAATGTAATTCACAAGAAACGCATACCTCCAAAGAATTGATATAAACAGCATCGTGTATTGGCAAAATACCATCCAAACCTCTGCTGTTAACATCAGCACCAGCTTTCAGCAATTCTGAGATGACATCAACAAATCCACCTGCAGAAGCTTCATGAATTGCTGTCCAACCTAAGCAGGATGACATGTACAACATGCATCTGATTTTGAAACATCCACAGGAAGCGCTAACTATCATCTATACATTTTGGTGTGCATCCTGTAAAATAAACACTGAACTTCTAGTCCTTAAGACTATCATCTTGAATTACTACAGTAAATTATTTCCCATGTCCTTCAGCTTACTTCAGGGAAAAATATACCCAATATCAACCAGAAAGATATATTCTATTTTTCTATCAAACTACTAAAAATAATACAAGAAACAAGCAAACCAACAATTAAAAATAGAGTAGAAAGAATTTAAGCAAATGATTTTTAGACTTGCTCCCAAGGAAATAAGATACATGTGACTGTGTTACATGCAGAGATATATTTTCGTGTGCATATGCATTAGCTCCCTTCGTGGGCACTGGTCATTCAACAAAATTTAATAATGGCTGTAAGATCTCACATATCACAAGTTTTGTATACTTCCTGCTGATCTATTCATCAATAGAGGAAAATGACCTGATTAATATCCCTGCTAAGGAAAGGGTTGCAGTGTTCCATGCTGAGATACAAGTCCAAAGGTTCAGAAACTGCTTGTACTAATTAAATGACTTCCTCCTCTCTTCTCCCAGCTAAGAAGTTTGGAATCAAATCCTAAATTGATATATGTATGAACAATTTCTCTCACCAATAACTGCACACATGAGGAGAGAAAAAATTAATGTCAAGCTGTCATAGAGACGAAAGTGTATGACTCTGTTTCACAGTTTATCACACACCCCATCACTATAAGGGTTTCATATCAATCCTTGAATGTAAGGAATGTGTGCATACATGTATGCCTTTACAAGCACATACGCAGTTACAAAAGCATTCTTGCTGTACTGAGCACCAGAGTGTATTATTAATATATTCCTATGTGTTATTTAAAATTGTTATAGAAATATTTCAACAAAATATAAGAAAACAAACAAAAAACAAAACAAAACAAAAAAAAAACACCAAATCAACTGTATTTAATTAACAAGTATGTAACAATGACAAGGAGAAGCTATTTTCTACAGCATTATGGTTGAACAGTTTGAAGAGTCACAAAAATAAATCAAGATTCCAAAACTATATTAAAATTATACAAACTACATTAAGGCCGTATACACTGTAAATTATACTAAATTACATCTAAAACAAATCCATAAGAAAACAACCCTCAAACCTGCATTGTCCTGCTCATTTACAGGAATTCCAGATGATATCAGACTTTTCACCAAAGACAAATTTCCCCTCCTAGCAGCAACATGCAGCTCCGTTTCTCCTTTTGTATTTTTCTTCTTCCTCCTCTTTGTCTCAACTGTCATAATACATGTAACATTAAAGTCTTCCTTTATTTTACATTACACACATTGTTTTACATTATATACATGTAAAAATATATCTTCTCTGGTAGATAAATATTCTAAAACACAAATTGTATGCTCATTAGCAACCACAGCAGCAACAACAAAAGCTGCCTTTTAAATAAGGAACTAAGCACTGTAACTGATTAGAATTAGTGTAAACTTGTGCAATACCACGGCCTTGATTATTCAGTAATACTGAATACATCAAAAGTTTAGAAAATAACCTCAAAATGGTGTGGATAACAAACTCTGCCAAAACATTTACAGTTCAGATCTAGATGACTGAAGAAGAGTACAATGGATTATTGATATGACAAGGAGAAATGGTTTTAAACTAAAAGAGGGGAGACTGAGGTTAAATGTTAGGCAGAAATTCTTTACTCAGTGGTGAGGGACAGGAACAGTTTGCTGGGAGATGCTACAGATGCCAGTCTGCCCTTGGAGTTGTTCAAGGCCAGGTTGGATGGGCCCCTGGGCTGCCTGATCTAGAGGCTGGCAACCCTGCCCATGGCAGGAGGTTGGATGGTCTTTACAGCCCCTTACAATCCAAGCCATTCTATGATTTGCTGATTACACGATTACAGATGAACAAGAAAGGCAACAAGGTTGAAGAGTTTTATACTGTAAGAAGTAAGAAGTATGTAGCATTTCTCCACAAATTTCTTATAATTTACCATGCATGCCTGACATACAGAATCATAGAGAAAAAAGTATTTAAGAATGCATTTTAAAGTGAAGACGACCATTATTGCTTTTTCATTCTGTATCAGAGAGGACATAGATTTCTATGACAGGTATTTTTTACAGCTGTGGTGTGACAAAGCCCTGTAAACTGATAACATGGCTCATGAATGTAAATAAATTTTGATTAATCCTTCACTTATTGGTTCATAAAACAAACAATATCTACTTTAATTATGGTCACGAAATAGATCCTAATTCCTAGGCTTCAAGTAACAGACACAAAACTGGAAGTGATGCAAAGAAAAAAGAACAGATCTCAAAAGTATCAACTCCACATATAATGTAAGGATGATCTTCTCCTGCAAACTGCTACCCAACAGACACATATGTCTGTGCCACAGCATGTCATACTTCCAAAGCTCTACCAAGCATTTTAACCTTTTTTTTACTCTTGTTCTCACTGCTTTAATACTGTGCCACAATATTTAAAATAATAATAATAATAATAATTAAAAAATCATTTGTTTATTTTCCTTGTTACAGGATCTATTTGCAAATAAATAAATAAATAAATAATTTTGCAACTCTTAGCTGTGGCTTTTTAATTATTCATATGAACAATTAGTTCCTGCATCCCAAATGTTTCCTTCTTCTCATCAGACAAGCTGTCTTCTCAAATATTTCCAGTTGTCAGTATTCATTGCTATCAAATATCTTCCATGATTTGACAGCTGCTTTCCTTTATGTTATTCCATATTCCAGAAAATTTATTTTTCCAAGGTTTCACTTAAGGCAAACTACTGAGACTGTCATCCAGAACTGCTTGAAAGCGCAGGAAAGACATACTGCAACTATACAGAAGACAGACACGTAGCAGGGATGTATCCACAGTAACTTTAAATCAGCTTGTACAGGTCCTGCTGCAGACAGACCATGACAGCACAGAGCTCCACATCAGCCATTATAGTCCGTTAGAAAGCATTTGTGTGGCCAACTTTGCAATTGGCTGTATTGGCAACCAAAACATTTTTTTTTTTCTTTTTCAAATGAAAATTCTGATTAAAGAGCATGCAGAAGAGACCTACTCTTCTGTAAGATAACATTATGTATTTTTTCTAAAAGCTACTAGCTGTGAACTCTCAAAGGATTCATTTACTTTCTGCCTCCCCCTAACCCCCCTTACTCATGAGGCAGTGTCCTAGGGACTACTCTTGGAGATATAGGGGAGAAAAAGGGTGCACAACAGCCCATTAAGCCAACAACCTATAGTAATACAGGCTGCAAGTGAACAGAAATATTTGAAAGGTTTTCCAGGTAAGCTGCCACGCACAACGCTATTCTTCATGCTTGCTAGGAAACATTTGAAATAGCACAATTGGACACTGGTATGTGAATCAAAGTTCTCCATTAAGTACATTGCCCAGTGACTCATAAGCAGGAAACATTAGGACCTTGGCAGATACATAATCCAGTGACTGCATAGCAAAGAAAAGGTGGAGAGGTTAGAGTAGCCAACAGTTATATTTGACTAGGCTGCAGTATTTCAATAAATTCTTTAAACAGGCATTTGAATACTTCAATACTGGTCTATGAGTAATTCTTTCCACAGGCCAAGCTATAAGAAAAGCAAGCTGTTTGTGCCCTCATTTTGTGTAAGCAGAATAGCAATGCCAAGAGCCTAACAGGTGACTGATTAGACTAGGTAGCACTGTGCATGTGATCATCTAGGAACAGGAGATTTTCAGTCAAGAATGGAACAATATAAGGAATGTCACTGGGTCACTAAACAATCAGATAGGATACAAAAGCCAGTTAAAGGCAAAAATATGTGAAAACTCTGCAAGCTATAAAACATTTCCCACTTTCTTTATTTTTTTTTTCTGCTGCAATTGGAATGTCAGTCTCCAAAGCTATTATTAATGCCTTCAGCTATAAAAAAGGCTATCCTTTCTCCCGTGACCTCTCAAACAGTAACATTCTTCTACAATGAAGGAAATAATTAAATTTTAGCTGAAAAAAATACTGCCTGTAGAATTTCCCTTGCGGAAAGAAAGTTATCTGTGAAATAATGTTCCAGAGGAGATCAGAATGTAAGACCTTTGCCTAGGAAGTAAAAAATGTAAAGGAAAAAAACCCCATTTACCCCATTCTAGGTATTGAGCAGAAGCACACGAGATGCAGTAAAGGACATTGATAGGGAAACGAATGATTTCTGTGTTCAATATTTATTCTTGCAGCAATTAAAAGCAGATGATCACATGCATCAAATGTGCAATGTTATTTTCTTCCAAGAATGATATAAATAGGGATTCATACAAGAGAAGGAATAAATAAAGAGATAGGAAAGCTATGTACTGATGCCACCAAATACTGGAGAACAGGAAGCAGCAAGAACCACCTATTTCTTTCCATCTAACTCCTTCACTTCTCAAAAAATACAAATATCTTGTTCCAAAAACTCAAGACAACAGAAACTTGAGAAGGACTGAAAATTAGTAACCATCTGAGACAGAAAGAGGAAACGGCATTCCATACAGCTCAAGATAAAAGAAAACAAGAAGCCTGTGACTATCAGAAAGAAAAGATCATCAAGAACTTTGCACAGTTTACTGGTTAATTTTTGTCATGACATGAAGAGCACTAAGAAACATTTCAGAGATTGGGTGGTGATTCCTTAATTCAACATAGTAAGAATAGCCAGCATCCAGACCAAAGTAAAAAAAAAAAAAAAAATAAAAAATGCAGCTCTTGCCAGAAAAGACAGAAACTGCCAAAAGACAGCCAACCTTTACTTGATCTGTGATGCATAAAGTACTTGATGGAAGACAAACTTAGTGTTACCTTTAGGTCTCAGTTAAGTTACTTAGTTAATCAGGGATCAATTTAGTCTTATTTAAAAATCTTAGTTATGACTGTGTCCTTTCAGTTAACACAATGAAAAAGGACTGACAAATACAACAGACAAAACAGAGCAAGAATATCTTCTTTGTAAAAATGAGTAAGTTCTGGCAATACTTCAGGTATCTGGAAATCGCAAGGTTATTTGTTGAGTATGCTATTCACACTTTTCCATGCTTGCCCTCCTGTATTACAAGAGGCTTTCTTCCCACAAGTCTGGGAAATAAAAACTACACTGTTTTTACAAAATATTATTAACTTTTTACCTGATTTCTTAGATGTTTGCTGTGCTGATGCTTGATTGAATTTTGAACGAGTAGATGAAAGCTTGTTTTTCCTTATACTAGAACACAGGTCTGTCTTTTGTCTTGTCTCCTGTGGGTTTAACCTTAATCTTTTCGTTTGGACTGCTACTTCAGAGAATTGCAGGAGCACACTGCTCTTTCCACTTCCTTCTTTATTCTTTTCTGTGCCTTCTGTTCCACCCATTCCAGCAAATCTTCCTTTATCTGTCAGTTCAAAAAAAGAACTTGAAGAATTTTCAGAAATGGAATGGGTTACTGCAGAGGCAGTTTGTCCTTGACTAGGTGCTAATTTTGATTTTAACATCACTTAACTCTTTACTGAGTAACAAGCTATAGATACACAAACATAATACCGTACCCACTCTTCACTTTATGCTAACATAATGAGAATAAACCCAAAACAGTTCAAAGATTCTTTTTGTGATAATAAGACTTCTATGGATTCACGTTGCTAAAAAAAAAATAAATTAATGTGCTTATGAATTTTATTCTAATTAACAAACATAGTGGTCATATCTTGACAAATTCAATGTGGATTTTGATCTAAAATAGATCTTAAAACACAAAGCAAAAATGACCAAACAATTAATCTGGTACTGTGGACTGTATCAGAACATACTACATTTTTTTGCCATTTGTGGCAATAAACATGTTCTGGAGATCCACAGTTATGGTGCCGTTTTTTGCTTCAAATAAAGTACATAGAATGCTTACAGCCAATTGATAAAATGACTATTCTGTCCTAAAACACCTGTTTCCTGACTGGTTTCTTTCTGTCTATTTCTCAACCTTTTGAAATGAATAAGGAGTTACTTCTCTGTATAAACACTGAAATACAAACCTGACTTTGAGTTGGTGCCCTCAAGATCTTGTCTCTTCTGTTTAATTTGATGTATTTTCTTGTCATGGAGTTGTAAAGCTCTGAACAATACCTCTGAACTATGAGCATCTTTTGTTTCCTTCATGTGACATCCTCCAGTGCTTTCTTCTGCATTAAGCAGGATTCCCCCTCTTGTTTCTGGTTGGGGAGCCTTTTGCTCACTGATGTTCAGCACACTACCAGTAGAATTAGAAGGACTTCCAGAAGAACTCACTTCAACAGTAGTTGCCAAAAGCTCATGCACTGTATTTATTCTAAGAATGCATTCTGTGCTGCTGGTTCTATCATCCAATATACTAATATAAGTGTTCTGCACCTCATTTTCAATAGTCTGTTGCAATATGTCTGCCCTACCCAAGACAGTAAGATTTGCACATGCTAGTTCTGACTCATCCGTTTGTAAGGAACCCTGTTAAAACAAAGCCAAAGAAAGTTACAAAATCAGAGTTGCTCAATTAATACTGTTTACATCAACAATAGATTTAACTTGATTTGGCAAGTTTTGTGAAGAAATCATTTGTTCTGAAGATACTCTCATAACAGTACTTAGATTCCTGTCTATCATTATTACTGCTACTTAGTGATCAATCCTTTTGAGAGGAAGCCAAAGCAAGTTTTGTTAAATCAGTAGTCTCAGAAAGCTGTACAGATGTTTTTTACTCAGAAACCAATGATGCAGAACAACAAAGACTAGTGATCACCTCCTCTATTACAACAGAATTTGTTGAGCGTCTGTCATTTATGTCCTTCTATAGTTTTTCTGTTGCAATTCTGTCTGATTTACTAAACTCAGTTTTCATACAGCATCAATTGAAATGCAACAGTTACAATTAGAAACAAACAACAGTGATGTCCAGTTAGGACTGACACCAGGGAATTAAGTTTTCCCTGTATTCATTCCCTGGTATGTAGATGGACAAAAAGATAAATATTTCTTGTTTTTATTCTTTCTGATTGAAATTACTTCTGAGTAGTTTTACCCTTGGCTCTAGCCTCTGTAATATCAATAACAGGTATTTATATTTTTGGAATGCTTATTTTTTGTGGGTTTTTTTCCATTCAGTTTTCTGCCTTCAAAACCCTCATGAACAGCATCACAGAATTGTAGGGACTGGAAGGCACCTCTAGAGATCATCAAGTCTAACTCCCCTGCAAAGCAGGCTCCCTAGACCAAGTTGCACAGGTAGGCATCCAGGCGGACATCTCTGAGAAGGAGACTCTACAACTTTTCTGGGCAAAGAGATCTTTTGTTACATTTTATCAAATTCATTCTTCTCCTTTGTTCATGTTTAGCAAATTAGTCTCTCAAAGCAAGATGGGATTCATCACTTCCTAAGCTCATAATTAGTGGAAAATAACAAGCAATTTTAGGATATGAGTCAGCTTACCCATTGATATC
The DNA here is from genome assembly GCF_039878825.1 of Excalfactoria chinensis. NCBI lineage: Eukaryota > Metazoa > Chordata > Aves > Galliformes > Phasianidae > Excalfactoria > Excalfactoria chinensis. Next base: position 23,151,963 of record NC_092857.1, on the reverse strand, counting down.
ATATAGTTTAAGAGAATATAATTTGCACTTAGGTGTGTACTTTATTGTGACTCCTGTGTCTACAAAGTAAATTGACAGCTATTTCAGATGTACAATATACATTCAGCCAAAGGAAATCCACCCAATTGGTCTTACCAACATTTCAGATTCTGTACTAACTATAAAGCCTCATTCTGCTGTTATTAAAAAAAAAAAAAAAAAAAAAAAAAAAAAAAAAAGCACTTGAGCAAAATGTTCTGTCTAGTTTTGCAGAATACTTTTTAAAGATATTGAAAGTTTACAATCTGATGCTCTTTTCTATTGTTGACTGCAGTCTTATTCCAACACTAGCATGGCTATACTTGTACCTCTGCCCTTCTCTCTTCAGCATCTATAATGATCTGTTATCCTACACCTGTGCATTCAAAGTCCCTCATTACTTCTAGCCAGACTTACTGACAGAGCTGCTAACAAAGTTTCTCAATTATTACATTCTCCTGACAGCACAGGAAATAAAGCAGCATTCAGTTCATTGCAAAAACCCTCTTGATTTTCACTGGTTGTCCCAAACCTATGGACTCTTTCAAACAAGGAATATTAAGAGCTCTTCTTTAGCTGCACATCACATTTGTATACTCTCACACTTAGCAAGAAAGTTTCATAGTTTTCCATATGCTTACCTTTTCTTTTTTGCCAAATAAGAAATTAATTTCTGTACTGTAAGTGGCAAAAGGGATAAGGCAGTTGAAAGCCGCATTTCCAATTTACAATTATAAGCTAGAGAAATTTGAAAGAAACAGCTACACCAGAAGTCAGGTGTGCCAGGTCACTGCAGTGATACAACTGTAATGCTCCAAACAGCGCCCCAGTGTGCAAGTACTATTCCACACAAATGTACCAGCTCACATAACAATTCACGCAGCTCTGAGTAGAATGGTGTTGATGCGCTCCAAGTGACCTAGCTGAGATCAGTGTTTTCCTAATACTGTTCCACTTGCTGACTCTTAAAATATCACCTGTGGAGGCGCAGAGTCCTTCACGCCTAACCACGGACATCGATACTTTCTTTGATACTTTCAGAGATCACAGAAATATTTCATAAGCCTCCAAAGAGTGTGCAGTCCACGAGCTGCAAATCAAGCCTTGGGCTCTCAAGTCTCAGGGAAATCATTAACCCTCCCTCTTCGCTTTAGGGAGACTTGGTAAACAAATTAAGTACTATCTTGGTTGTAGAACTGAAAGGGAGCAAATGTTTATGGAAGAAACTAACTACATCCAACAAAATTGCCTAAAGGGGGGGGAAAAAAACTGGAAATGAATAAATATAGGCAGCAAATGTGCATTTCTAGATAAATAAACAGTCAGCAGATAAAAGAACTATGCAGAACTATGACAGAAATCTGGACTGCCCTACAATCATGTGCAGGCAGGTGGAGGCAAAAAACTACCAGACTGAAAGAGGATCCAGAGTTCAGACATGGGCTATGAAACCACAGCATTTGGCAACACTAGTTGTAACTAATTTACAGTGATTATTCATTAGGCTTTCTACTTGTGACTACAAAAAATACAAAGCCATATATATTCACAACTCTCCACAAGATTATATTTAAATAGAACATATCTGTGCAAGCACACCACATATCCGTGTTCACTAAAAATCATGCATGAAAACAAAAGTCATTAACACTCCAGAGGACTGCTTAGGTCATAAAGTGTTTCTGTAGTGATTGGGACAGAAGTTAAGCAGAATTCACCCCTGAATTAAGCCACAATCTGAAAGAACATAGTCTTATTACGTGTGGGCTTGTGACTTTCTGGACTAACAACAATAATTTATATTCTTAAATCATAATTTATGTCCAAACTGGAGTATACCTTATAACGGCCTTCTTTAACTGCATCATGCAATTGTGTTACTTGTTCACCTCCTCTAGCATTGACATCAGTTCCTGCTTTCAAAAGCTCCTCTGCTATCTGGTGATGGCCTTCTAAGCTTGCTTCATGTAGTGCAGTCCAGCCTAAAGAAAAAAACACTTGGAAACTGAAAATATTCACATTTGAGTGAAATATTTTATTAAAAATACATATATATCAGTTTTAAATTTTCTATTTGATAAATATTTCAGAGGGAGATAATGAAAAGGTAAGAACGGATGTGTTTCGCAGTGAACTGTATAAAGAAATGCTTACTAAAAATCTCAAGTGTTTGGAGCTCTCATTTTTTTGTCAAAATTTGCACTCGTTGAAGAAACGGTCTGCAGTAATAACATTAATTTGCTACCAGACAGCACTTTTTAAACTTTTTTGGAAAAGATAAAAAAAAAGAGAAAATATTCCTCCTACACCTTTATAACTTCTTCCTGAAAGCAACGTGTAGGCTACTTTAAGAACAAGGTATATTTTCACTATGATCTTATATCTTTATGACCATGACAAAAAAAGGTAAGAAAGAAAGAAGAGACAAAAACAACAACAAAAAACAAGGATAGCAACATCTTGCAGCCCGGAAGGCAAATGGGATCCTGGGCTCCATCAGGAGAGGGGTGGTCAGCAGGGATAGGGAGGTGATTGTCCCTCTCTACTCTGCTCTTGTGAGGCCCCATCTGGAGTACTGTGTCCAGGTGTGGAGCCCTCAGTACAAAAAAGATACGGAGATTTTGGAAAGGGTCCAGAGGAGGGCCACGAAGATGATCAGGGGGCTGGAGCACCTCCCCTATGAGGACAGGCTGAGGGAGTTGGGTTTGTTCAGCCTGGAGAAGAGAAGGTTGCGGGGTGACCTCATTGCAGCCTTTCAATACCTGAAGGGAACTTACTCCCAGGAGGGGAGCAAACTCTTCGAAAGGGCTGATAATAGCAGGACTAGGGGAAATGGTTTTAAGTTAAAAGAGGGAAGATTTAGGTTGGATGTTAGGGGGAAGTTCTTTACTAGGAGAGTGGTTAGGTCCTGGAACAGGCTGCCCAGGGAGGTTGTGGATGCCCCGTCCTTGGAGGTGTTCAAGACCAGGTTGGACGGGGCTCTGGGCAACCTGATCTATTAAAGATGTATGTTTGGTGGCCCTGCTAGGCAGGGGGGTTGGAACTACATGATCCTTGAGGTCCCTTCCAACCCGGGTCATTCTGTAATTCTGTGTGATTCTGTGATCTTAGCAACATTTATTTGCAATTATAAGGCAGCATCTCCAAAAACATTTTTAAAGTTTTTCAAATTTCTAAAGAAATTGGTATAATAGTCCTCATCCGTTGTCAACTACATGGAATAAACCAAGATAGCAGCTTCACATGACCCACATGGGTCAGCTTCATGACCCACAGAACAATTACATTCTAAGAAGAGGTGCTGAGGAGAAAACAAAGAGAAAAAGACAAAGGATCTTCCAGTACTTTGCTCTTTATAGAGCACCTAGTTGATGAAGAAATTATAGTAACTCCATATTCTGGAGCAAAAGCTTAAAATCATTTAAGGAAAAGAGACAAAAGTTTCACTTAAGTGAAGGAACATATTTCTTCCTACATTAAAAGTATCTTCTAACTACCATAGTAATAACAGCCTGAAAAATTGCACCTGGAACATGAGTTCCAGTGCTAGAGCTGAGCAACATGATTCTCCAGAAACTACAGAGAAGACAAAACTTCACTGCAATTACTTTTTAACCCCCTAAAGGACTTAATATAATGATTCAAACTGACACCACAGACAGTATTTCTCCCATGTTCTCCATACTAATGTCCAGAAAATAAAAAAGAAAAGCAAAAATCAACCTCAAGTATTCCGTAAGGTTCTGAAGCACAGTAATGAAGTGGAGGAGGAATGAAAAAGGTTAGGTAACACATGGATAATGATTGGTGGATAGTTTTAAGGGAATAGACAAGGAGTAGGGCTAGGATATAACAATCAGAACAATTATCCAAGTAAGATGAAAGTGCTTTTCAAAACGGCATTGGTCTGTCAGTGCCTTTCTCATTATGTCTTCCACACTACAAAATAAAGCAGCTGGGCTAGGTGAACTTCCCATCTCTTTGAGGAATTTTCCTAAATCATACTGTGTACAGTTGTGCTTCTATCCAAAAGATATCCACCTTTAGCCACAGGACAATGTATTTTTTTTTGTTCCCACAGGTAAGCTGTGAAATCTTAGCTGCCATACAAGATGGACACATTCCAGGAATGAATAAAATATCTGTGAAACACACTGTATTGATTATATAATTAAGGGACTATGCTGTGGTGACAATGCACAGAATACTGAATCAAGGCAAAGTAAATTTAACTGCAGCTTTTTCTAAGCTTTTCAATGCTCACTTTTTCAGTAAGATTTCTTTCTTTATACACATTATAAAATATTATGCATTTTATAAAGTATTATGCATTTTATACTAGGTCTATTTGTCTTTTCATGAAGAATTAGCAAATTAAATCAATAAAAACACAACAGTCTACTGACCAGTCACAGATCTAGTCTTTTACTGCACAAACTCATATTATGTACTTACATATTTTGATAACAGTACATTAATACAGCTGCAACTTACCAGCATAATCCTTATTATCTACATTTGCACCAGCTTTTATTAGGGTATGTACGTGATTTAGATCTTCAGCGGCAACAGCTCTGTGTAGTAAGGTCTCACCATATGCATTCCTCTCATTTATTCTTGAAAGCATAAAATAGTATTGAGGATCTGTGATACTCCCATGATAGACTTCTTGACCTAAAAAAAGAAATTAAAAAGACTAAATTATAGCTCCACTCAAAAAAGATGCCACAGTGAATACCATAACAAAACTCTGAATTAAGTTCAACATGCAGGAATACTAGGCTTCTTGGTTTTTTAATGACATTTGTGCTAAGTGCACTCTTTCCTAGCAGTTGATAGAGCTAGTTTACAACTCATTACAGATGAACACCTAGTTCAAAAGCTAGTCTGTAACTCAGTAACATCTGTTAACAGTCAAATTTATCAGCACTTTTTTGGTAATTATTTACATGTTAGAACTTTATAACCAAGGAATATTTACAGAATAATAGTGAACAAAATTAGTTCCCTCAAGTTTCTCAGTTATTTCACAAACTGCTCAGTCAACTGTGCTGTGAAGAAAACCGCTGGAACAAAATAATTAGCCATCCAACCGAAAATTATCTCTGCTTAAGAGTCAGAAACCTAAATGTAAAAAACTAAAAGATACTGTTATTATCTACAGTTCATTGTTCTACAAAATAAATGTTATCTTCCACTGTGCATTCACTGTACTTTTCAGACTGGAAGAAATTGTTTCTGATACATAGACGAGCTGTACTGTGTTTTACTACAAGCACATACCACATGGTGGAGATGAGCATTCTGGCTGCTGCACCCCTAAAAAAACAGGGAGGGAAGAGAGAAAGAAGGAAAATACAGGAGAATGGGCAGTAAATCACACTCTAGTAGTTCAGGCCATTAGTTGATCTACTAGTGAAAAAACCCATGGTTTGCAGAGACGGCATCTCCATTGCTCTTCTTTTCAACCTATACTAGATGCTGTTCACTGTCCCAAAGGTTAAGAACAGAAATTTTAAGCAAGCCACGGTTCTCTAAAGGCTGTATCTCACAATATCTAACATGTCTAGTGTTTAGTGAATTGTATACTGTGTATACTGTGAGCTCAGACTAAGTTGTTCCCAACCTCTCTTCAGTACTCGACTCTGCATAGGTCTTTAGAATCCAGCAGGAATGTATTCACCCAGCACCTTCCAATAGGTGAATACATGGAGATTATTTCTATCCTACCTGTTCAGTGTTGCAAGACTATCATTTACAATACATTACAATACAGTGTTCAAAGATCATTTAAATCAGACAAGAAATTTAGGAGGGATTACACAACACAGACAAACATAAAACAAGGTGCAGTTTCATGTTATACTTAACAGAATTTAACTAGACATTGTTACTTCAAAAAGTTTTATTACTTATACCCTACCTTCCCTACCACCCTCCTAGTCTCAAACCAACTGATGCCTAATGATCCAAACCATAACTTTAGTGAAGTTTTCTTTTTTTTTTTTTTTTTGGCATTGAATTACCAAGCTAAGATTTCTCACAGATTTCCAATAACTAGATCTGTTGTAAAAGGGAAGTGAATTTGTTAGATTAACATGAAAATACCACTATAGGCACTACAATTCCTTCTGCAAAAATTGTGCTAAAACAACAACTTATTCCTTGAGTAGAAACTAAGCCATCAAATAGATTAGCAGTTAGTCATCTAAATCTGAATCTCACAAAAGTTCTTAAGGACTGTACTGCCCTCAAAGTGATGTTGCACACCAAATACTGGATTATAGAATTAGAATCTACATTTTTAATCTGTAAGAAAGAAATTTTCTTCTCTTTCATAGAATGTAGCATAAATGCTTCATATATTGTTGCATAATAAAATGCATTCTGAAAAATATATATTATAACTGATAATTATAAGAATTTATAATTATTTATAATCTATTATTAGAATAAATGTTTCTACCATCTTTCTAAAAGAAATTCATGTCACAATATACTGGCATGACTCTGAATTACATTTGGTTCAATACAGTAGTTCAAATGAAAAAGCAGTTTCTGATACTTATCAGACAGCTATCTTACTCATTTTATCTCTGACTCTTTTGCTCCTCCTTCTCTGGTCAGCTTTTCTATCCTTACTCTGAAACACTTCTTGGGACATGTTGATTTCTGTATCTTGCTTGTTTTTAGAAGATTTCTGAATTTTACTGTCAAGAGATTTGTTTGAATCAACAAAAATATTCTCTACAAGAAGCTGTGTTTTTGGTAGATTTATGAAGATTCATATATTTGACTTTAAAATGAAGTTTCTAACTGTGGAAGGATACATGCCAATTTAGTACTGAATAAAAGGAAAAATCAGGAGGGAAACTGACTTATCTATCTTTAAAAAGAAGGAAAAACCTTACTTATGGATCATCTGAAGTCATTAACATGAAGAATATGTAGTCTGTATGTGTTGTACATTAATAATAATAAATTTAGGAATATTACACATGCCTTTGTCATACCTAAAATACTCAGCTTTACTTCTTGTAGTGCGATGAGGAGGTAGTTTTTGCAGTCCTTCTGGCATTTGTTCATGACTGGAAACACTACCTTTGTACCTTACTGACGAAGTCTCCCTCAGCTCCAGTGTTCTCCCTGATGTTGTTTTAGTGGTTTCTGCACATAAAACAGCCTCTACTAAATGTGAACTTCTCTTCCTAGTTCGCTTTCCATTATAGGCAGCACTCCAATAATTTGAAATTACTTTTTTCCCTTTCTGATGATCACTCACAAGCTGTGTCAAAAAAGAAGTATTACAAGCAACCGGTAAGCAGGCAGTTAAAACAAGGACTGTAGATATAATATCTTAAAGAACATCATGCTATGAATTATTTATGTACTTAAAGATAACAGAGAAGTTACTTAGTAACTAAAATTCTACAGGTAGCAGAGACAGAAGTTTTCATAGGAAAGGCGCTCCCAAAGCAGTATGCCACATCATGTGGTTCCAAGGGAAGTAGAATACTTTGTATCTCAACATAAGTAATATATCTAGCCTGGATTACAGGGAATAGAAGTCATTATTATCTAAAAGTTCTTTAGCTGGATGTGTGAAATGACTTAACAGATTCACTGCAGTTTCCTATGAACATAAGCTGCCCTGAAAAGATAATATACTACACACGACATCCTAAGCTATATCATCTTAACCCACTCTTGAACTTGTCTAGAAAAGCGTGTAAGATATGGAAATATGTTTCACCGGAATGGGTTCATTAACTACCAGCTGAGATGCTGTTTCTGAACTATACTAATCCTGATCTACAGCCACTACAGAAGGGAACTACTTAATTTACCTACAGTCTTCTGTAATCCAAGTATTTAGATGACATTAGACATCCTGACTTCTCCTAGCATTGATGAAGAGGACCAGATACTTATAAAGTGATTCATTTCATTCAAATGGTGCAAAGTGGAACCTAAATTACTGCATTACACCACAGTAATGCACATCATTAACAATAAGTGAGTGAAATCCCATCCTAATTATATGTCATCATACGGAATTTCATTTGAGTTAGTTGAGCTTATTCTGTGTTTTAGTCAAGTGAGTGTGATAAGTTGCTGAGGACCAATTTAAGTTGCTAAACAGCTGGTACTCATTACATTATTATACACTTGGCTAACACCAAAGGTCTTGGGGCACACCCTCAGCACACATGCATGTGAATTCCTTCAAAGTGATGTGAGAGAACTTGTTAGTGCTTCACTGGGACACACACTTTAAAAAAAAAAAAAAAAAAAAAAAAAAAAAAAAAAAAAAGAAGAAAAAAAAATGGAATAATAAAAAGAAAAAAAAAAGATCTATCTTGATTACATCTACAAAACAGTACAGGTTCTCCACTTTTGAGTCTTTGTTGCATCACAACGATCCTCTGAAAGAACAAGGACAAGAAAAAAAAAAGGGGGCGGAATAATACACTATCAGAAGGCAACGTACCAAGACAAGTATCTCATTTTACCTTATTGTTGCCTGTCCTTTCTGTCTTTAAATGCAGTAGATGAAAATAACAACAAAAAACCCTCAACAAAAAATTACTGACAAGAGATTGTAGATCTTGAAAGGACACTGTTTCATAATCTTAACTGTAAGCTCTTGAAAGCTGTTCTAAGACAAGTAGACTAGACATCTTTCAGCACCTTTAGCTACCTTTGTAGCACACTTGACTACACACTGTTTTACTCAATATTACCAATGAAGACTGAGTCAACAGTTAGCTTCTGGATGATTTTATATCATCTTTGGGAAGCAGAGTGACTATAAAACCAAGTAAAATTGCTAGTTATTGCATTGTGATTCCATATTTGTAGCTCCAGTTTATTCAAAGACAATGCAGGTAACTTGATTTCAGATTTATAAGGGATGTCTACTACACTCCACAGTGTAAATTTACTTCTCCTATGTTCCCCTAAATATTAAGTAATCATAGTGTTTCTTTCCCTTTGTAACCCTCCCTAAGCACAGGGTTTAAGGGGGGGGGGGGGGGGGGGGGAAAGGAGGATCAAATGTTGTATCCACACATACCACACTTTCAGGGGAGAACATGAACACAAAACTGAGTCTCAATTCTTTTCGGTCATTCTTGTAGAATCTTGCAGAAATAAACAACAGAAATGCCATTCTTAACACATCTTTTAAAGATTCTCAAAAGCAGTCCTGCTAGTCTCTGGGAGAAACACAGCTGTAATTTCTTTTTCTAATGTTTGCCTCTGAAAGCAGAACTCAGCATACTATAATATGGGAGGAAAAAACACCACAAACCAACAATAATAAAAACCAAAAACAAACAAACAAAAGAAACCCTACCACTACCAACTGGCTACTATGCCAGTGTGTTACAGTGGAATAACAGAAGTGTGGTTCGGAACTTTGTAAAGAATGTCAAATAAATAAGGTATACAAGAGTACCAAGAGTTTTTGAAACCCCTGTGCTGACTCCAGATTTCCATGTGAGCCACTGATTTCATTCTACTAGGATTTCTTACACCGATAAGCTTGGCTATTTTCATAACATAGATATATATGAAAACAGAAAAACACCACTAAACTTGTAAAACAAAAATAATGAAGATATATTTAGCATTTAAATTACTGATACCAGGTTGGTTTTTTTTCTATTGAGATTTTTATCTCCAAGTAATTTGACTATTGCAGAAAATATTTTCTGATAAGCACAACTTTTCAAATACTGATTAAACTATATATCTTTATATATATCTTTAACTGTCCGTATGTTGTCCCCTGCAAGCTAGATCCTGCTATCGCTTTTGATTTGCCCACCTGAATTACAGGAAGCTGAGGCTCAAGCATGCTTGTTAACTGTGCACAGTCATCCCCAAGTTGCCTGGTAATCTCATGTTCTGAATTTACCTGCTCTTCGTTGGTGTTAAGCTGTCTCCTGCTGAGCACTACAGGTGTGTCAGGCTGTAATACAGATCCTGACATACAATTCAGAGCTGTCACAAGCTCTGCTGGCAGAGCATCACTGTTCTTATCGGCTGGTACATCACTAGAAAAGTCACAATCAGGATACTCTAATGGGTTTATCTCTGTAGGACTCCCAGAATCACCGAGAAATCTCAACCAATCACTGATTTCAAGTTCACCAGTCCCTGAGCTCTGTTCAGTGAGTGACAAGGATTCCATGAGAATCTTTCCGATGGCTGACAATGAAAGATCTTTATCATTATTGGAAGATTGTTCCTTTATGCTGTTATCTGTGTCAACCACAGCCACAGTGGGTGTCTGGCAATCTTCTAAAACATGTTGAAATATATCTTGTGATGTTCCTATCTCCTCCAGAAAGGTATCTGGACACAGGATTGCCTCTGGAGAGAGATCTTCGTAACTTAATTTCTGTGAAATTTACACATTAAAAAAATGTTTATGAAAAGGAATGTAACAGCTCTTTCTGAAAAGCACATAATTAACATTCACTGTACAAGTTACTGGTATACATGTTTTATTTATAGTTTTTGCAGAAATTCTAAGACCTGTAAGCCTACCTTAGAGTTCATATTATTTCTTAATAAGACTTAAGACAGAAGCCACAGTGTCCAAAGTGCACCTGTTGACTTCACTTTTGTTGTATCACTGAAGGCTGCAGGTTTGAGTTTTCACACTGAATACAAAATCACAAAACCACAACTGTTTTCAGAAAATAAACACAGTGTTTATTCTCTACGTATAGTTGCTTTCATTTTTGTACTAAAAAATAGGCATTCTTTTTTTTTTTTTTTTTTTTTTTTTTTTTTTTTCCATTTACAACAGCTTCTGCAGTCCTAAAACGTATCTTTCTATGTGTCTATAACAGTGGTGTTGCTTAATAAATATTGAAGCTTAAGATAATTTACCTCAGTACATTTTTAGCCTCTTGCTGCCAGCAAGAGGCAATATTGTGTACTGCTAGCATGCTTCAACACAGCTGGTAATGGAATTTGGAGAACCCTCACATAATAAAATAGAAAGGGCAGAAACTTGACTGTGTCAACTCATGTACAGCTTCTAAGACACTGCATGATGATTTAAGTTTTTTTCCCCAGTCTGCTGTTTCCTACACTGCGCTCATGCAGCTGATTTTTCCTTTTTGAGTACTGACTACATTTCACTTAACCATTTATTTTTAGATTACTTTTCCATTTTTTTGCAAACTTTAAGCAATTGGGGAAAAGAGAAACACTTCATGTTTTTTCTTTGCTTGAAGAACTGTAGCGTAAATGGCAGATATATATATTGTTAAGTTTCTACAAATGAGATTTGATGCACCAGCTGAAGGGTAGGTATAACTGACATCTATATTACTGGAGAAAGATTAGTCAGGCATAAATATCTAATATGTTAAGATCCTTAACACCCAAACACCAACTGACATCCATCACTTAAATATGACTAGTGTTCTACGCCTTCCTCCATTCTAAATACAAGTGCCCACCTGTTAGCAAAATCCTGTGGGACTACAAACAATTTAAACTTGACAAATGTAACTTCAGCATTTTCCCTCTCCTGTCACCAGTCTGTAAAAATGCTCAAAGTTCAATGCCTACAGTTCCTACACCTACAGCTGTCTGTTGGAATAGACAGAAAAGACAGTGAAAGAATAGGGCTGAGACAGCTGGCAAGTGAACTGAAGCACTGGCAGGATTCTTAAATAAGAATAATAATAATAAATAATTTTCTTTTGTGCACCCCAGTCTGGTGAATATGGTGTGAACTGACAGAATTTTCAATCAAGGGAGGAGCAGGATTCCTTCTCAGTCAGCAGGTCAACAGTAAGATAACAACATTGTGGTTGATGCAGTTTCAGGTCCACCCTCTTCCAGAAGAGCTATGCTTCATGCAATTCATTTCACAAAGAAATACTACATGTGAATAACAATGAGAAAAGGTATCTCCTCAGCATTAGCTTATTGCTTTTTTATAAAGTTTGAATACCAACTATCATGGCATCTGTGAATCTCCTCCACTAAGCAGAAGCATGGTACTTCAGAAGCCTTGGTTCAAATCCCACTTCATGCCTCCATTATATCTGGTAACATTCCAAATCAAGGTGCTCCCTAATTTAGGCACAAATACTGCTAACCTTCTAGCATCAATCCAGAACCTCACTGCCGCAATCTCACCCAGGAAACACATACTGCTTAACAGTTGAGCATGGCCATACACCAAACCAGAAACTCACACAAGAAGAAACAGGAAACTGAAGTCAAGTAGAGATCTCATCTAAAAAACTGTGGGTTAATAAACTCACTGCACCAAATAGCTAAGCCTCAAAATATGGCTTAGCCAAGCCCTACGTGTTTAACTCTCCCTACACACTGTATGAATAGGCTGGAAAGAGGCACATCACTTCCAGCAGATGGCAGTACATTCATATCTTTGTGAATTTTGATATAAGGACTTTTTTTTTAAAAAAAAAAAAACAACAAAAAAACATGTTTGAGAACAGTTAAAAAATTATTGATATTGTGTTTTGCAAACGTTACAAAAGATGGAAGTGGACTGAATGACACAGAAGAGCAAACAGTGAAGTTGCACTGGACTCCTAGAAAAGCTCTGTCTTTCAATACATGCACATAAGAGAATCACCACGAAGAGTTAAGGCTTCAGAATTATCAACACAGAGCTTTTGGGAGAATGGTGAGCTGAAGATTATTGCAGTATAATGGGACATAAGAGATGCAAAAAGAGAATCACAGAATGGTTGAGACTGTATTGATTAATGAGCTTCTCTTGTATTTTCAGAAGCAGATAAAAATTAACATTCCCAATCACACACTGCTATCAATCATGCCCTTTCTTCAAATATTTGAAGCTTGTGGTGTCCATAGGTTTCCTCACAAGATCTTTTCTTGCTGTGCCTTGACAATGCCAACATCAGCCAATAAGCCAAAAGTACAATTCGTAGTAACCAATTCCAGTCTTCCTACTACAGGCTCCTAAGATATTCTTTGTGGAAACCTTCTCGGTGTACTCTCTGGCTGTTCTCCAGGGGTACAGGCATTTTTTGTTCAGTTCTGTAAAATGGGAATATTGCTAACCCCCACCACTGTGGTAGGATATTGGTTAGTTGTATGGGTTTCAGGACGAAATGCTGAAAGTGGTTCTTTAGTGTAAGTTAACGGGAGTTTTCCCAAGAACCTGCAGATGACAGCAAGGATTCCATTTACCCACTAAGATCATAATTTCTCTATGACCTTGCAGATAATGTCTTCAGCCTTCAGACACTCTTACGATGGCCATGACACTGTAATAGGAATATCTGTACCAGCTATTTTTTGCCACAAACACAGCAACACATCTGATTTCAGTTGGAGTCTCCTTATCAAGTATCTAAGGACCTGAAAGCAATGACCTGCTCAGGGATGAACTAAAACAAAATCAAAAAGAACAAAGACATCCTTCTGCCTCAAAAGGCCAATAGTAGGAGACAACCATGCAGAGGTTGCAGACAACAGAATAAAAGACATACGATACACTGGCAAATGCTAAGAATCTCTTCATGAAATGCAGCCAGCACTCCCTCTACCAGACAGATAAATAAGCTCAGGAACTTCTCTACTACTCAGACTTCTCTGAGCACAAAAGCCATGACTGAAAAGTGCTGGAAGAAAAAGGACAAAAGAGATATGGAGGTAATGTTTGACCACTGCACGCTGATATAAGTCATTGCCCAGAGTACTCCCAGGTTAGATGTTTCACATAATACATTATTGAAATTTTGGTTACAGCTTCCAAAAGATGTGGGTAAGTCCTTCTTTCCTCCAAAGTTTTCCTTTTTTCAAGGACAAAAACAACAACAAAAACTGCCTGCAAAAAGGTAATCACTAAAATAATTGATATTGAGTTGCATTCCTAACACTCAGGTTATATTCAGTTTATCTATATCAGTTTTACATCGCTGACAGCAAATACAAGGCTGAGATTATAGCATTTTCACACTCCCTTGCACTGTATTGGCACTTATCCAATCCTCCGTGGAGCTGCTTTGAAAGGATAATCTGGCTAAATGAACTTAATAAAAATAATGAACAACATCTGACCATAACTGTTCCTCAAAGCTTTCTCCACAACAGTGGTCAAACAAGCTCTGGTGCAGGAAGCAATACAAACAGACAATACTGAAAACATGCAGTGCCTTGCAATACTCTATTAGGTAGGCTTACACTGGAGCAAAATCATTACCATTCAAAATCTGACATATCAGAAAAAAGTAACTCCGAAGCCATTTCCTCTCCTTTACCTGATCAACAGCAAAACCTAATACTCATGGGCAGCACTGGGATTAGCAAAGACACATAACAGAAAGACTGGTACTACACATGCAAGTACCAAGAATGATGAAGAATGACAGTTCAATACCATTACTCAAAGCCTTCAGTAAAGATTTAAATTGTAAAACTGACAACATGCTGTGGATAACCAAGCTGCCAATGGAATGTTAAATAGATCACACACACACAAAAAAAACCAGTATTAAAAACTTCTGAGAACTACAAAAACTATGTGCTAGAGTACTTAGGGGTTCTTTGTTTTTCCAATTATTCCTGATGGGGAAAGCAAGTTTGTCCTTCTCAGACCTTTAAGAATCATTGAAACTGCACGCTGGCTAATATGTTTTTTAAAAAAAAAAAAAAGGAGAAAGAAGAACTGGAAAACTACAGGCCACTGAACTTCACATCTGTGCCACAGAATACGATGGAGCTGATCCTCCTAAAGCCAAAAAGCCATATTAAAGCATGTGCAAGATGAGGTGATCTGAGACAGCCAGCGTGGCTTTAGCATGGGCTGACCATGCCTGACCAATCTGGTGGCCTTTTATCATGGACACCATCAGTGGACAAAGGAAGGGCATCTGATGTTATCTACCTGAACTTGTGCAAGGCCTTTGGCATGGTCTCACATCATATCTTTACCACTAAATTTGAGAGGCTGGACTGTTATGTAGATAAAGTGTTAGCTGGATGATTGTAGCCAGAAGGTCAGCAGCAGCAGCTCTTTGGCCAGGCCACAAGTGGTGTCACCCAGGGGTTCATACTGGGATCAGTGCTCTTCATTATCTTCATCAATGACATAGACAGTGGGATCAAGTTTGCTGATGACACCAAGCCAAGTGGTATACTTGATACAAGACAAGAATCTAATTATGTTTAGAGCAACATAGCAACATTAGCAACAATCCCAGATGTGAGTACAGACTACAAGAACTCACTGAGAAAAGCCCTGTGGAAAAGTATCAATGGGTCCTGATGAATGAAAAACTGGATATGAATCAGCAATGTGCACTTGCAGCCCAGAAAGTCAACAGTATCCAGGGCTGCATCAAAAAAGAGGTGGCCAGCAGGGGGAGGGAGGTGATTGCCTCCCTCTACTCTGCTCACAAGAGGCCCCAGAAAGAATGCTGTGTCCAAGCTTGAGGCTCCCAGTACAGGAAGGATGTCCAGCTGTTAGAGCAGGTCCAGAGTAGGGCCATGAAGATGATCAGTGTGATGGAGTACTTCTTCTATAAAGAAAGACTAAGGGAGTTCAGCTTGTTTAGCCTGGAGAAGAGAAGGCTCCTCAGAGACCTCACTTTGGCCAATTAGTACATAAAAGGGATTTATAATCAACTTTTTATGTGGTCTGGTAGTGATGGTAAAGGAGGGAATGGCTTTAAACTATACAAAGGGAAGATTATGTGGCAGGAGGTTGGAACTAGGTGGTCTTTACAGTCCCCTCCACCCCAGGCCATTCTGTAATTCCACAATGGGAACAGCTGTGAAGCCAAAGACTTCAATTAGGCAGCTTAATGTCAGATGAGTTCTTAGAGGAGAAAAAAAAAAAAAAAAGGAGTGAGCAAGGGGGAACTGCTTCCCTTTCCTCTGTCCTTAAGTAAATCTCAGTCAAGACCACCCTCCAAAACAAGCTCACAGAGAAAGCCTCTGAAATAACACTTTACGTTGTTTTATTTGAAGTTTCCTACATTGGCTATTGAAAGACATTTATTTGCAACTCCATAGCCCTCCATTCCACACACTCACCTCAGTAGTGTTTTCTGTTGTGTTGCTTTTTTTTCTTCCAATGTAGCTTCTATCCTTTAGTATACAGTTTAATTCTTAAAAACACTTCTTGTAAGATACGCATGTAAGGATGTTTTCAAACAACATAACACACAATATAAGAGTCTCAGATTTCAAAATAATTTCTTTAAGAACCTGTTTTTTTCTAATTACATGAAGATGTCATACACAAGTAAAAATCTAATTGCTCGATAGAACAAAATTTTGTAAGCTGGTTACTATCCTTCCCAAATTCATTAAAAACTAAGCTAATTAGAAGATTGGGGAAGTCAGAATTACATGCAGATTAGACTACCCCATCATCATGCAAACAGACTATGCATTTCAAATTATCTCTCTGTTTATAAAGAAAGGATTATCTCAATATTGGATCACAGCAAATCTTATGATGAGACATGGTTAACCCAGATTTTTGTTTCAGAATGTGAAGAGAATGTAATAAAAAGCTTGTGCTCTACAACATCTTCAACTTTTCATTACACTTGTTGCTAAAATTTGAAAGGATGCATCCTCATGAAATATCAGGGATACCAGACTTCGATACTACTGGCAAAAATGTGCTACACAAGTGAGGGCTATTTTCCATAATATTCATTTCATTTGCAAGCCATTCGGCTCTTTCACACAAAAAGAATGGGAGGTTCAATTATTTTATTATTAACAGCTAAATATTTATAGCAGGAAATGTATCATTTCTGTAGATATCTGATATACCTGGTTTTTATATGAAGGATCAGGAGCTATACAGTTGATTTCTGGAGAAAAAACTCCTAGGGGGAGAAAAAAAAAAGCACAGCAATTAAAGGCAAGTAATTAAAGATGACTTTGCTGTCTTACCATTCCACACATTTCTACATGTATCAAATTATTTTATACTGAATAAACGTAAGTGGTTTACCTCTCTAACTAGATCTTGAAAATACAACACGGGAAAGATCAGAAATAAAACAATTTGACCAAAATTACTTGTACTTAGATAAGTAAACAGAGGGAAAACTCCTGGAAAAAAAAATAAAATTAAGAGAAATGTTCAAGTTCAGACCCTTCAGCTATAAAACTACAACACTGATATTATAAAAGTTCAAGATTAATGTCTTTGGCAGGTATGCCTAACCCAAAGGCTGCATGTAGCCCAGTTTATCCTATCCTGCAGCTGCTGGTTTCAGTTTATGTTTGCAACTTCATTTTCAGTCAACATGTATACATTACCTGAGAATTTTCAAATGGAATGTATAGAGTTGCAATCAGGCATGCAACTCAAAAAAAAAACCAAAAAAAAAACAAAAAAACCCAAGTTGATCACATCTCTTCACCATGGAGAATTAAACCAGATGTTCCTGCCCTTGAGATTACATTAGTTTGTTTATTCAATAACATAAATGCTGGATCCTCTTGTAGTAACTTTGGAGACCTCACCTACAGATGAATCACATAGGATGTCCCAGCTTCCAGGAAAGGTTCTCCAAATCCCCACTATAGCCTGTGCTCCCCAGCAAATGCAGATTTAGATGATGATAAAGTATTAAGACCAATTGATGTGGCTCTCTCCTAATCACTACAGTTAATCTTACATAGTAGTGATTAGGTGCATAACTTTGTTTTGCTTTCTGACTCATTTCACTTAATATTTCATTGCTTTAAAGATAAATACTTCAACTTGGTGACTCTGCCCTTCATGGTAACATAGTCCATTGGCAAAACAGAGAAATCCTCACTCCCATAAACTAAAGAATGAGTCCAGTAAGCAAATCTTAAATTATCTTTATTGAATGATGACGAGTTCTTAGTAACTATGAAAGGTTCTACTCCAGGAAATGGCAGCAATAGGAAAAGTTTCAATAGATTGTATACTAACCATAAGCAGACTGAAAAAAAAAAAAAAGATACTTTCAAATACATTCAGGTCTTCAAACTGGCAAAAACAAAAAGGAATCTAAAGAAAACTAAGAACACTTTGTATCACTTGGAGCTAGCAGACTGTAAGAATAAAACAGAAGAAAATTAAATGCAGTATGCAGAAAACCCAAGGAGGTTACAATAAAATTATTATGTATTATTGTTTAACTACTACCTGTTCATGCAACCTCTTTCAAAGAAAAGAAGGAATACTTAAAAGTTCTAAATGAATGTGCACGTGTTTATATTTAAAATAATAATGCAGTTAAATATTGTAAGAGAACAAATATTTAACAATCTTAAAGCTTTATTCAATAATATATGCTACTGTATTTATATATGACCATATCTTTATTACATGGATGTATATTTCATCTGTATCTTTCAGTTCCAGTGCTGTATATCACAACAAAAACAGTATATTTTGTATGGTTCCAAAGCAAGGCATTATCACTTAGGAAAAACAGAAATTCAGTGCAAAACTATTTTTAACACACCTTTTTTTCCCCCCTCTAAACTACTAACTAAAAACATTGATTTCATGAGAGCAATAAGAGTACTTGCAGTTCATACAAATGCATGGAGGTGTTGGTCAACACTCAGTTAAACATGAGCTGTGCCCAGGTGGCCAAGAAGGCAAATGGCATCCTAGAAGCTAGCAAGAGCAAGGAGGGGATCACCCCTCAGTAGTCAGCCCTGGTGAAGCCACACTTTGAATACTACACTAGTTTCAGACCCCTCAGAAAAATACTTTGAGGCCTTGGAGCATGTCCAGAGAAGGACAGTGAAGCTGTGATGGGTCTGTGAAGTCTTATGAGGAGTGGTTAAAGGAATTGGAATCATTCAGTCTGGAGGAGGCTAAGAGTAGACATTATCACTCCACAATGACTTTGGAAGGAGTTCATGGTGCACTGGGGGTCACCCTCTTCTAACAGAGACTGAACAATTGGGAATGGCCTCAAGTTGCGCCAGGGGAGGTTCAGGTTGGATACTAGGAAGAATTTCTTCGCGGAAAGAAGAACATGCTACTCAGGGAAGCAGTAGAGTCTCTGGGGGTGCTTAAGCAAAGGGCAGATTCAGTACCTAGGGACATGGTTTTGCAGCCAGCATTAGTGATAGGTGCACTGGTTAGAAGAGGATGATCTTACTGGTGCATTTCAACCATAATGATGCTATGATTCCAATATTTAATTTTTGGTGTTATGAACTCTGGCACCATCCACAGAAACGGTTTGTTGAGAAGACTAACCTGGAAAAAGGACTGAGAAAAAGAATGTGTCTTACCTCCTATTTCAGTTGTTAAAGTCATGCTGGTGTCAATAAGAGATAACCTTAAAAAAAAAGAAAAAAATACAACAGAAGTCAAACCACTGCATTATCTTCCGTTCACCCCTATAAATTCAACGAACAGTGGAGGCTAATCCTATCGCTGCCTACGTCCTACCATCCCCTCGCACTCTATGCCCTACGCAGGGGCACAGCACTGCCGGAACACCTGACAGCAGCTGGACTCGAGGGAAACACAAGCAAAAGTGCAGCTGTTCGGCAGTCCCATTTGCAATATCTTAAAGAACTCGAAAGAAAGCACCGTGAAAACGACAGTAAAAAACTGCAGAGAAATAACAACAGCAGCGGTCTTGTTTGCCGACGTCTTTTTTGTTTGTACCTTTTTGAGTAGGACTCTCACACCTGCACTGACTACACTAACACCTTACCGACCTACGTAAGATCAGCGGGTGCAGCTGTAGGGCGAGGAACCATCGAGTCACAGGTGTAAAAAAAGCGACCCGAAAAGAGGACGGAATAACTCCCCGGAACCACACGCCCACCAAGTTTAAGACCTGCCGGGTGTCCGCTGCCCGACCCGGACTCGCGGCCTCGCCTCAGCACGGCACGGCGCGCGCCGCTCGCGCGTTACCACCTCAAGCTGCTGAGCTCCTCCTCCTCCTCCGCATCTCCTCTGGCCACGGAGCCCCACGCTCCGCTCCCGCCGCAAACACCATCGCTACGCCGCTCCGACATCACGAAACCTCCTCGCCGCTCACTGCTCTCCTTTTGCCTGCTCTACTGTCTCCGCCCCTCTCTCCTCACTGGCCCTGCCCCTTCTCTACTTCCCATGCGCGTCCTCTTCCCTTTGCTGTGCTGGCTTCCCTGTAGAGTCGCGCGATGGCTCCGTCCTCCTCAGTGGGGGTGGCCGTTTTGTGCGGGGTGAGGCGAAGGCAGTGAGCGGGAGTGTTAAGTGGCCGCTAGTCGGGCTGAAGAGGCGCACAAGCAGCTCGCCCTTGATAAAGGGCTTTTGCTCCCCGGGGTCTCTCAGTACGACTAGCATTGGCCTACCTGTGCTGGAGGGCCTCAGGTTTCCACCGTGTGCGCTCTTCTCCAGTGCCCCTCTGCTGTGTGTCCACCCATAATTCCTTGCCCTCGCTTCTCTGCTTATGTGTCTGCGTGTAATCTGCTGGCACTTTGGTCAGTGAGGAAGGGAGAAGGGACAGTATGGCTGGGAAATAGGGTTAAAATGCCTGTGACCCCTGGTAGGTGAAGAGACCCTGTGGGGAAATGCCCCCAGTAGATATTTTATTTTTAGAAAGAAAGCTAAAGACCCTCCAATGACTCTTTGCAATAAAGATAACTGGGCAAGCCTTCTTGAGAAAAATTTTTCCCTATAGTCTCAATGCTGAAAATATTTTCACAGAATTTGTAGGTTCACCTTCATACATAGCCCTCTGACCACTCAACAACAGAAGAATATCTCAACACTGCCTCAGCACTGCATCTCACTGTGTTGTTTTCACATAACGTTCTGTTACTTGTTGAAAGAGGGAAACTGAAAGAAACTGGAGACACAGTTAGATACTCTCATGACTGAAAACCAAAACCTAAAAGGAGGGGCAGCCAGCAGGGAGAGAAAGGTGATTGTCTTCCTCTACTCTGCCTCATGAGGCCCTACCTGGAGAATTTGTCCAGGTCTTGAGCCTCCAGTACAGGAAGGAAGTGGAGCTGTTGGAGCAGGACTTCTCCTATGAAGGGAGATTGACAAGAGTTGGGGTTGTTTAGCTTGGAGAAGAGAAGGCTCTTTGGAGACCACATCATGGCCTACCAGTACTGAAGGGAGCTTACAAGTGTGAGGAGGAATGAAGTTCTACATGGTTTAATAGTGATAGGAAAAGGGGGAACAGTTTTAAACTATAAGATGGGAGATTTAGGTTAGATGTTAGAAGGAAGCTTTTCTTTCAGAGGGCTCTAGAACAGCTTGCCCAGAGAAACTGTGGGTCCCCAGAGGTTTTCAAGGCCGTGTTGGATGGAGCTGTCAGCAGCTGGCAACCTGGCAAGGGACTGGAACTAGGTGATCTTTACAGTCCCTTGCAACCCAAGCCACTCTATGAATTTATGAGTCTAAAAATAGAATTTAGAGAACTTGAAATGAATTTTACTAATATTTTACTAAACCAGACTCCATTCTCAGCCTTGGATTATCAGTTCCACAGATTAACACATTCTGCCAATTCCAAAATACAGGATGGGAACATCTGGCGATGATACGCATGAACCAGTGGAAAATTTGGATTTTGATCTTACCCCTGAACTCATACCTGTATAACCGTTTATCAAAATCAAACCTACTATTGCTATACCTGCAGGACCAAGGAGAATTTTTACAAATGTGAATTTTTACAAAGGAGAATTTTCTCAAATGTGAGGCCTGGTCACCATAAAGTCAAATTTGCAAGGATTGACGTGGTCATAAAGAGATGCTTCGCAGCAAAAATCACTGTGGATCCTGAAGAGACTGCACTGACCCACACCAAATTTTTTAGGATTTGCTCTGTTGTGTGTCAGAATGTTGGAAATCTTGACACAGTCTGGAGTTCTGCTGTTAATGTGGGAGAGGATGAGGCTAAAGCTGTAAATCTGTTAGACATGTCTGTGCTCCATCTCCTGCTCCATCAAAAACTGCTGTTGTGATTCAGAACCCCTTGCCAGTGGCCATCTTTACAGGAATCTACAGAGTGGTAACAGACTTGGGAAAAGGAGATATTATCACTCATACTCCTTGCTTAATTCTACTGTCTGGTGAAAAAGCTGAACAGACAGTGGTGGCTTATGACTGATTACAGGCAATCAAATGCCTTAACTGTATGAAATATTGCAGAATTAAATACTCAGATCTGGGGGACCTGAGTTCGAATTATGTTGTGGCTTAACCTGGCAGGTGGGTAAATGACCATGCAGTCATTTGCCCACTCTTCGCCCTTCACACTGGGATAGTACACAAAGTAGAATTTATGAGTTGAGATAAAACTAAGAGAAAAGGATAGTAGTTATGACAAATATATGTATGTGTGAATGTATATAACAAGTGAGCAACTGCTCACCACCTGCCAAATGATGGCCAGCTAGCCCCTAAGCAGCAGAAAAGGGAGAGAAAGAATTCCCATTCCTTTCAAAAGTCCTTCTGCATGATGTCACATGGTATGGAATATCCGTCTGGCCAGATTAAGTCAGCTGTTCTGATTCTGTCCCCTCCCAGATCTTTGCCAACTCCCTCCTCCTAAGCCTTTTGCTGATAGGACCTGAGAAAATAAAACAGCTTTGGTTTTGTACAACTTTGCTTAGCAACAGAGCAACAGGCTCTTCACAGCTCTTCTCAGCAATGAGAAACATTGGTGTATTTATCCACCTCATCTTTCTCCTCAAACCAAAACACAGTATCATATCAGCTGTTCAGGAGGAAAAAAAAACTGTCCCAGCTGAAACTAACAAATTATTAATAACAGAACTGAGGCCATTCCAACAGCCAGGCCAAGTACACCAATATGACCCTATTTATGGGGACTGGGGTCTTGGGGAAATGTGGCTCCCATTTTGGTGTCTGTCAAAGAGAACTATGAGGAACAGAAAGACTGCTAGAGTTTGGCTCCTAATCTTTCAGTGGCACTGAAACAAGATATTTAGATCTGGAACATGGTTTGCTGTCCCTACTACGGCCAGTGAAACAGAAAAATGAGAGGAGAGAGTATGGTCGTGGGATCATTTTGGGACCTTCCTGTCTCATGAATTTAGTTCACAAGGGTATACTGCTAACAGCAGGCATTGTTCAGATAGGTACTGGTGTGACTTCATGCAAACACAACTTGGATCTTGAATTGAGTGACTGTAGTCATGAGTTAGTTAACATGTGCTTTTCACATGAGGCATTAAAACGCTGGTGCCTGGTTACTTCTGTAAACCTTGTGAGGTTGGCATGAAAAGCAGCTGAACAAGGAAGCCTTGTGGCATAGAATGGTTCTGTTTGGGCTCAGGCATGGGTGTCCAACCTTTCGGTTTGACAGGGCTGCACAGAGTATATACAAACTGTTATTATGTATGTCACTCCAAAAGTAATGCCTTCTATTTATTTCTACAGTAACTTGAACAGATACAAAGAACACTACTTGATAGATCAAATTCTCAACTACTCTTTTTCAACACAGTCACCACCAGTAGTGACTCAGGTTCGCCAGCAATGAACAAGAGCAATGTCATGGTTTTGCAATTCTGTAATTTTTCTATCAGTATTCCACATCATGACATCATGTAGAGCATGGATAATTTTGACGAATCTGCTGCTCACAAAAGAAGACTGAATGTCCCAGAGAACATCACGGTCAGTCATATGACAAGGACTCATATAATCTCACTTTGGTGCTGGACTCGCTCTCTTGAATCCTGACTGCTAGGGGAGCCGTTTCGCCTAGAGTTACAGTAGACCTCTCGGTTTCGGGACTCACTCTCTCCTATTTTTACTTGATTCGTTAGCCCTAATTCCAATTATATTGTATTATATTGTGCTATCCTGTATTTCGATATAGTATTTAGTAAATAAGTGTGCCTCCTTAGATCGTTGTCGCTGTATTTCTTTTCTGGCCTGCGGGCCGACTGCCCCTGTCATGGGCGCAGGTAGATTTTTGGTTAACCCGTGACAAACATGCATGTCATGCTCATAAAAATCAGCACCAGCAGAAGTGACCTGCTGTCACTGTTGCCACTGCCAAAACGCAACCACACACTGCCTCAGTGTGCTCACATCTACTCTTTGGGTCAGCGGGCATCAGTGAATGTCACAGGGTGCCATTTTTTCTCCATGGAGGAATTCAACTCTACATCATTGATTCATGTGCACTTCTATGTCAGATGCCATTTTGTCAGACTGCTCCTCTGCTGCCAGCTGCCATGCAACAATGTGTAAGGGAATACAGGCAGGAAGGTTCAACCTCTGCTGCCATACTGCCAATGCCATGAAACAGGGGGCATTACTTTTGTAGCAGGTATTTTGAAATATGTGATATGGTCATTGTATTATAAGCAATAGAGCTTAGTGGGATGTTTAACCTTGCTTTTGTGAAATTAATGTATCAGGCTGGTTTAACGGCAAGTGGCTGCAGTTCTCCATGAGTTCTCAAGGTGTTCATCAGAGACTTTTGAGGAAAATTTGTGCTTCATCCTTGAAATCAGTTGTTCACAAATGTAAGTACTGCTACAAATGCAATGGCATGAATGTGACATGACTGTGAAGCAAGGGATGTTTTCCAGTCTGCTATGAGGGCTTATAAGTCTGGTAAAGAGATGTGATCAGTTTTTTGGGGGGTTGAATATCTGGCTGCAGCACCATACAGTCCATTTGAAAATTCTCAGGTAATGTATTCATACCAACTGAAAATGGAGCCGCAAACATAAATTGATTTTTTTTAGCAGTATATTCTCAAACCTCTTTATCAAAATGGAAAGCATGGCTGCATAGTTTTCCCTATATGCAGGGCTGTGTTTAGCCAACGTACCACAACGCATGCAATTTTTTTTTTTTTGCTATAGCTTGAGTTAGCACTGCACCGAGCTCTCCCTGCGTCCCACTTTCAGCTGAGACAGTACTGATCACACCTACTGTGAGACTGAGTGAGCACCGCGGGGCCAGACTGCTTAAGGGGGAAAAGCTGATACCAGGATGGTGCAGGGCTCTGCAGGATTGCATGGAGCAGCTGCAGGATAGGCTGGGCTGGGCCACATGGACATGTCTGGGCTAAAGGTTGTGTGAACAAGCAGCATGTCAGAACTGAATCTTAAAGACCTCAGAGTGAGATGTTTTACTTCTGTAACCATGAAACTGATATTAAATTTAACACCCTGCAATATGCTCATGAGCTCTAAGAAGAACATGGTAAGGATACGTGACTGTAGTACTTGACTCCTACACTCAAATCAAGTTAAATGTCACCCCAGGGAGGAAAACATATAGGGCTTAAGGTGTAAGGGAGTGGAGGAGAGAAACAGGGATGAGAAAGGAAAAGATCCTGAATGAGAACAGGGAGGTAAGACATGCTGTGTTCCTCTTCCTCCACCAAGATAAGGAGACTTCTTTGGTAAGCACTGTGCCACCCCACAGGGTGAAGAGCGCTCAGGCTGGCAGGCATCTTGCTGCAGCTACCATCATGCACTGGTGCTACTGCAGCTCATAATTTGTCAGTAGCAGCCTGGAACCTGTTACATCTGTCACTACGGTAACTCATCTATTCTTTCTAAATGTCTGTGAATGCATTCAGGGGGAAGCCCTTGTGGGAGGCATAGACTGCATTCAGCACAACACCCGCTCATGCAGGAACAGGGATGTGTCTGTGCCATAGTGCTGCCAGCGTGAGGCTGGTCGGTGAGAGCTGGCGGCAGGAAGCCCCGTGCTACCTGTGCACAGCCACTGTGATTTCCAAACTAGGGTACTGGCCTCCTGCTCCCACTGATCTTGATAATAAAATCAGCATTTTGGTTAATTTTGAAATTCTGTGATGCAATAGAATCACAGAGTAGTAAAAACAAACAAACGCACACACAAAAAAACCAACATCCAACTAGCGCTACACCAGAAAAAGTGTAGGAAACAGAGGCAGACTTAATGGTCATCTTAAATTACGCATCGATTATACATAACTGTTGGAAGTAGGTACAAATTGCTGCTTTGCTTTGCCTTAGTCATATCCACACGCAATTACTGCAATTGCAGCGCATATTGCCAAATTACTGCAGGAAGCGCAGTGACGGCGTTTTACTTTCCAGGTAACAAAGGCGAGATACTGAGGAAACCTGTGCGTCGTGAGGGAAGGCAGCAGGGGAGCGGTTACACAGCAGTCACCGGGATTTATGTACATCACAGGGAGGATGGCAACAAACGGCCTATTTACATGTTAGAGGGCTGAGCTGGCAACGATTTCCTCAGCGATAACATCTGCCTTGGGTGTAGCCCTCAAACAACCCTTCGTCAGCCCGTCCTTTCTCGGGATTACAGTAACGCTTTTATAGCAGAGTACCACACAGAGCTGCTTCTAAACCGAGCGGTGCTTGCAAGCTTTGGGAAATCTAGAGCATGACTGCAGCAAAACCTCGCAGCCCACGATCTGGCTTTACGGAGTTAGGCGTGACCAGTAAGCGGTGACCAGCGAGGACCCGCGAGGACCCCGCGTCCTACGCCCGCGCCCGCCGACCCCACCGGAGGCACGACGAGGCGGCGCCGTCTTCCGGCCTCCGGGCCCCGCGGGGGCGGAGCGGGCCTCTCGCTCGATCGGCGTATGTAAATAAGCCTCATCCCACTGTCCAATCAGAAAACGCGAGGAGGGCAGCACGCGGTCCTATTGGCGGGCGGCCCATGGCGAGATGGCGTGTTCCCCGCTCCTGATCGAGCCCCGCGCCGTGCGGCGTTCGTAGGGTGGTTGCCCCGGCGACGCGGAAGGTGACGCGCCGCGGGCCGGGCGTGCCGGCGTGCCGCCATTGGCTGCGCGATCGGGCGATGGCGGTGGCCGGCGCGTCGTGCCCCGGGTGTCCTTGCACGGGGAGGAGCGGCCGCCTCAGTTCGCGGCGCGGCGGGAGGGAAGCAGGAAGGGGCTCGCTCTCGGCCGGGCGGTGAGCGGGGCAGGGCGGGCGGGTCGCGGAGCGCGGCGGTGGGCAGCGCGACGTTGGGACGGCGGGGGGGGGGCGGCCGACGGCCCGGAAATCGGCTCGTAGCGGCCGGGAGGCGCGGGATGGACGGCGGGGCGGCGGCGGCGGCCTCGCGTGGGAGCCGTGGCCTGGAGGGAGAGCGAGGCGCCTGCCCGGCGTCGGGCCGCCCGCGGCTGCGTAGCGCCCGGCGGTGCTGAGTCAGCCTGGAGCTGGGAGTGCTGCGGGGCGGGCGGCTTCTCCGCGGGTGATGCTGCGAGCGGCGCGCCGGGATGCTGCTGCTCTGCGGGGCCGCAGCTGTTTGGGTGCAGGAGGTGTCTGGGTTTGGGGGGTTTGTTTGTCCTTCTTCCCCTACTTTTCGTTTCGATTCCCGGAATGGTCTCCCTGAATCCTCTGATCAGACAGCAGAAGGCAGAGATAGGATTTACACTATGTCCCTTTGAACCACCCGTTTGAAATCTAACAAAACAAAGACGCTGAAGATAAATTTCAGTTTCGAATGTGGATTTATGTCTTTCCCATCTCAAGCTAAAAGCGTGGGAATAAAAATGTTTGTCAGGCTGAAGAACACGCTCTGACTGGGTGCACTGTCCATTTTGTACTGCTGTCAGTACTGCAGGATCAGGGTAGAAATGCCAGCAAAAGAAAGAAAATGTAGTCGGTGCTGATGGAGCATTCATGGAGGCTGTAAGGAGCTCTCAGGTGAGGAGCTGCTGCCTCTCGGTGAAGCTCAGTGAAGGATGAGCAGTGTGTGGCAGCCAGGGTGTCTCAGCAGTGATTAATTAGTTGAGAAACATTAGCTGATTAAAAATATATATTCTGGCTAATTATTTTTATCATCAAATGAATATGTCGTCCCCTGCTGGATTTTTAAGAGGCCAATTTATGCTTACTGGGGCAGGAGTCCTGCTAGTTGTGCTTACAAGCACGAGAAGTAATATTTGAAGAAATACGTACATAATTGTTTTTCTCTTCGGGGTTTTCCTCGGCCTGGTAACAATTTGCTATTTGTTTTTATGAATTTTGATATTGAAGTTGGCTTGGTCCCATAGGCTTTGGAAGTAAGATTTTGCTACGGTTGTGTCTGATTCCCTTTTATTTTCTAAATTAAAGATACTATAGTGCCACCATAGAATGGTCCTGCGCAAACGTAAATGTATAGGATGATGTAGATGATATTTGACAGAGAACAACAAGGGATGGTGCTGAATGAGTTAAAAAATTAAAAGATTTTTTAAAAAGCAGCAAAAAACGGCCTTTCTTTACTTGGTGGCTCTTCTCTCCTCCCCTCTTTCAATGGAAATGAAATAACTTGTCTGTAAGAAAATCAGCCCTCTTAATGAAATTACCCACTTGGTTCCATCAGTCAAAAAAAAATCCTGCCACACCTTTGGCTCGGAAGGGTAAAGAAAACACAGCGGTGCTGGTGATGCTTATGTGTGACCATGAGGAAAGCAGTGTGACAAGCAGGATGATTCTGGCATCTTCAGGAGCACCAGGCAGATAGATTTGTCCATTTTTGTTCATTTCTGCCATGAATGACAGCTATGTTTAGGGTGCTGATGCAGAAGGAAAAGTGGGAGAGAGTCTGTCTTCCTCCAGGTCTGTGGCATAAATAGTTATTTTTGAGGCAACATAAAGGGATTTTTATCAGTTTCAGTCTGATAATGTATAGAGCCCTCAGTCCTCTATGGAAATCTCCTCTAGGTTTGTACAGACTTTCCATAGTTCAGTATTTCAAATTATAAGTCAAACTGCCATTTAAGTACCTGTGGGACTTTGGATGTATTTGCATAGTTAACATTCTTTGTGAGGTTTTCGAAGCCCTTGATTTTATGTATTTTATGTATTTTAGAGATGATTTTATAGCGTTTTGTTTCTGTGCTATAAAACACGAGTAAACATCCCATATGGACTCGGGGTCTAAAAACAGCACAGAGCAAATGAAAGATGCAGATTTGGTAACTGATGGAGCATCCATGTTCCTGTCATGTGAAGGGAAGCTGTGAGCAGTGTTTGTTATCCGTTTGAAGCAAAGGGGATGATGAAACGTATCAGTAACCTGGGAATTGGTTATGGGAACTGCTGCAGAATACTGTAATCAAGAAGGATTTGTGTGTTTGAGGTGAAGAAAGAACTGTTTCAAATGGAATTAACTTAAATCACCGAAGAAAGTAGAGAACATAAAATCAGAGGGGGATAACGTTGAGGTACCTGCTCTTGAAATTTAGACTTACATGCTTATATGAAATATTCTTTTGTTGCAGATTTGCCAGCTGCCAGAAAACAGTCCTGAAAATGTTGTCCAGGCTCTTTCGAATGCATGGCCTTTTTGTGGCCTCTCAT
Organism: Excalfactoria chinensis; assembly: GCF_039878825.1. Lineage (NCBI taxonomy): Eukaryota > Metazoa > Chordata > Aves > Galliformes > Phasianidae > Excalfactoria > Excalfactoria chinensis. Next base: position 23,122,644 of record NC_092857.1, on the reverse strand, counting down.
CCATGGGAAGTCATTGTGGGAACAGTGACCCTTACCATCTGTATGATGTCCATGAAGATGTTCACTGGGAATGATAAGATCTGTGGCTGGAATTATGAGTGCCCAAAACTTGAAGAAGTAAGCATTTAAATTCATGTGTAATATTTACTGTTAATCAGTAAATTTGGAGTACATGGTAGAATAAGATCAGGTTATAATATCAGAGGGAAAATAAGTATGCAGGAACTTCTTTATTCTTTCCTGTGCTCTATAGGAAAGCTGTATGCAAGCGTATGCAGTGGTGTGCTACCAAATGTTTTCATTAAATTTTGAGCACTTTTCCTAGGAGGAAAGGTTGAGGGAGCTGGGTCTGTTCAGCCTAGAGAAAGGCAGGTTCTGGGGGATCTCATCAGTGTATGTGAACACCTGAGCAGAGGGTCAGGAGAGGATGAAGCCAAGGCTCTGGGCACAAATGGGAACACAGGAGGTTCCCTGTGAATACCAGGCAGCACTTCTCTGCTGTGTGATGATGGAGCACTGGCACAGGCTGCCCAGAGGCTGTGGGTTCTCCTGCTTGGAGGTCTTTGGAAGCTGCCTGGGCCTGGGCGCCCTGCTCTGGGTATCTCTGCTTGGGCATGGGCTGGGCCAGGTGGACCCAGAGCTACCTGCCAACATCAACCACTCTAGGATTAAATCAGATTTTCCTTTGCACAACATCTAATAATCAAAGGTCTGATATTAATGTTTTTTTAAGATATTGAATTTTGGGGACAAAAAATAGTGATATCTATTTTTGTCGCCTCCCCCACCCCAAACGCTTCGTTTTTAGTGCAACTCCAAAATAGATTTTTGTTTTTTGTCATCATTATTAAAACTCAAAGTCGGGTTCCACATGTGAAACCTAAACAAACCGCTTTGTGTTCCATACAGGACGTTCTGAGCAGCGACATCATAATCCTGACAATCACACGCTGTATAGCAATCCTTTACATATATTTCCAGTTTCAGAACCTAAGGCAACTCGGGTCAAAGTACATTTTAGGTATTGTATCTGGTTTTGTATGTTATGTATGCATTTTAATCAGCATGTTGTTGTTTCTGTGAATCGGTAATTGATGTTAGAATGTTAGCATCTACGTATGGAATATGGTTACTTTGCTCAATGAGAATATTTACTCTGATGACAAAAATAGTATAATTTTTAAGAGGGCTTGTGCAGGATTATATAAGACACTGGAGTTGTAGTTCTTGAAATAAGTTTTATGTGAAACTCTGAAAGTTGGTGCTGATAAGCCAGTTCTGGTGATGTGGTTTGTTGTTTGTTTTTTTTTTTTTTCTAAAGAAAAAAAATAAAATGAGGAAGTTTATCACTTTTATTTCTCAAAGCCTTGCTTTGAGTACTGCAGAAAGTTTAGATTTCAGTATTCTTGTAGAAGCAGCATCCCCTCAGCTGCTGCCCATGCAGTCCTTTACGTGCATTAAGGTTAATCTAGAGGCATAGGGCATTTTTGTTCGCTTTGGTTTTGTTCTCACTCTCAGTGTTTGTATATATGCGATGTTTTTTCCCTTTTTTTTTTTCTTTTTCAAGGTATTGCTGGTCTCTTCACAATCTTCTCAAGTTTTGTTTTTAGTACCGTCGTGATTCACTTCTTGGATAAAGAACTGACAGGTTTAAAGTAAGCAGCAAATATGAGTTCTTGCTTGTTGGTTTGTTTTTTTCCTGTGCAATAAATCTTGCCATTTATTTTTAATGTGTGTCCATTTGCGTGTTTGTTTTCTCCCCAGTGAAGCTTTACCGTTCTTCCTCCTTCTGATTGATCTTTCAAGAGCAAGTGCACTAGCCAAGTTTGCTCTAAGTTCCAATTCACAGGTCAGTATTATTGTTATTGCAATTAAGCTTTTGAATCTAATGTTCACAGATGAACAGTCCTCGTGGAGAGATGCACAGGTGAATGTGATATTAGCAGTACAGAGGAAAGATCAGATGCAGTCCAGATTCTATATTCTGTGGTGTTACAAGTGAATAATGATGCTGTACAATTAATATGCGATAATCATGTGAGCTAGGTTAATTTTATGCTTAAATATAGGACCAGAATGTAAACAGCATTGCTTATATCTCTGTTATTTCTGAAGTTATTTTATGTGAACGAAATTCTGTGCATGGTAATTGAACGTGATAATTATGATGTATTTTGTATGTGTATATATAAATGATAGTGATATAGTATATGTATAGTGCAATAATGCATTATAATATAAAATAATATGTATTGTGCAATATAGTATATTAAGTAATATAGTATAATATAATGTTTTACGTCATAGATATGCAATATTATAGTGTTTGAAGATTATTATGTAACAGTAGCAAGGTATAGCCTTCATTAATTTTCAAGAAAGTTCTTCATAAAAATGTTTTTACCACATTAAAAGCTGCCCACCAAAGTTGTGGGAGCTTAGAACAGTGATAAACCACGTATGGAGAATTTAGAAATTAAATATTTCTGCTTTCTAAAGGCTGTCAAAGCATAACAGTATATGGGAGATGGAGAAAAATATATCGGAACACGTTCTTAAATTGCTTAATGCCAGCTTTATAAAGCCTTCTCACTGTGATACTTGACTTACTAATCATGTTATGTGTATTCCCTTTCTTCAGTTTTTGTCTTGGTTGTAACATTCAGATTTTTTTTCTTCTCAGGACGAGGTGAGAGAAAATATTTCACGTGGGATGGCAATTTTAGGTCCTACATTTACACTGGATGCGCTTGTGGAATGCCTTGTGATTGGCGTTGGTACTATGTCAGGTGAGCTCTAAAGTCTAAGGATCTAAACCTTACCAGTTAAATAAATAAATAGCTGATGAGATATGAAGTGTTTCAATTAATAGGTGTTGGAGTAACTTCATCTCTATATTTGGGCATTTGGGGGGCAGGAGAGAGATGTGTGTTAATAAACTGTTTTTCTGTTTACATACAGGAAAAAAAACCTCTTTTTTCTTTACACTTTTGAATGATTTATACTGCCAGATCATCTATCTTTATTGAGGGAGTTCTGTAATGCATTTGTGACATAGCATAATTGACTTTTTCTGCATGCCGTGCTTGTGAAAGTACAGGTAGGGGTGTATTAACCCGAACCCTTAATTGGTCATTTTTTACAAGGGATTTCAATACATAATACTGGCTTTGCTAAGATGAAGGGAGGAGTTTCAAACTTTCATTGTACGGTTTCAAAAGCTTGGTAAATTGTAATTATAATTACTTATTTTTACACTTAAAATTTTTTGTGTAAATCCCATAACTACATACTGTGCTTAGAACAAGCTGGTACAAAATGATAGGGCTTTTTTTTTGTGTTCAAAGCCTGTTGCCTATTCGGAATAATGTAAAAATATATGTATGTATATATATTTTTTAATGTAGGAGTGCGACAGCTTGAGATAATGTGCTGCTTTGGCTGTATGTCTGTTCTTGCCAACTACTTCGTCTTCATGACCTTCTTTCCAGCTTGTGTGTCCTTGGTATTAGAGGTAAGATCCACATACAGAAAACATTAAACCCCCTTCACGCCCCCTGCTTCTTGTAGGCTGTTTGTTTCTTCACTCAGGTACATGCCAGCATTTTTGTCTTCCTTTTGAAGTGAATAGAAGAAAATGGAAAAAGTTTCTATAGCTCAGCTGATGGGCAGTGTCTTGTTATTGCCACTGTAAATTAATCAAACTCAGCAGTTCCTAAAGCACTGCAAAAAAAAAACAAAGCCCAAAAAAGTAGTTTAAATTAACGTGTGTCTGCAGTTTCTCCCCAGCACACACGTAACTTTTGGTCGACTGCTTAGACTTTTGTGTATAAATTACTTTCTTTTTTCTTTTTTTGTAAGTGATCAAATAAAAATACAGGGTTGAAGCTCACTGGATTTTTTTCAAGAATTTACTAAATTAAAGTTACTTTTCATTCTTTTTATTTTTTTAATTTCTGCAGCTTTCTCGAGAGAGTCGTGAAGGTCGTCCTATATGGCAGCTGAGCCATTTCGCTCGTGTTCTGGAAGAAGAAGAAAATAAACCAAATCCTGTAACACAGAGGGTCAAAATGATTATGGTTTGTAGCTTTTGCATTTATTTATTTTTTTTCACCTGCCCTTATGCAATCAGTAAGGTATCCTTGCTGAATGAATAAAACTTTTGTGTTGTGTGGGCATGACTTTACCTTACCTTGGTCATTTTTAATAACGTCCCTTGTTTACGCAGTCTCTGCATTTACCGTTTCTGTATAAAACAGCTTTTTCATGTGTACATTTGTTCGGCTTTTTCTGCTTATTGCTTGAGCAAGAGGAAGGATGTGCAGGGATGTGCTCCAAGCTATAATGATAGGCCAATAAATGATGTAGATGAGAGGTCAGGAAAATTCTTTGCCTTTAGAGTTTTGAGGCATGGGAAACAAAATGTCTGGTCTTACTAGATTAGATCATAAATTACGATTGAAAAAATAACATTTGTTTTTTGCTTTGTGTTTTTTAATGCAGTCCCTGGGTTTGGTTCTTGTTCACGCGCACAGTCGCTGGATAGCAGAGCCAGCTTCTCAAAATGGTACGGTAGAAAATGCAGTGGGATTAGATGAGAACGCACCAAAGAGAATTGAACCTAATGTTTCACTGTGGCAGTTCTACCTTTCTCGGTAAGTCACTTCACAGAAAAGACATGTATTTGATGGAGTAGGGTGTGTTCACCCATGCTGTTAAGCTGTTGGTTCTTAGGGTGCAATCTGTAGTAGAATTTCAAGGTGTTTTTCATAAGAAATACTTCATTATTACTCTACTCCTCCAATCTCCTTGAAATATTAATAAGGTGCTGAGCCAGCTGTACTAGATGCATCCTAACACCATTTCTTTCCACTAACTTTTCAGAGAACTATGTAAAGTGTGTTTTCTGACTGTATTAGGAAAAATTATTTAGGCAGAGCTTATGACTGTTCACACCCAAGTGTGAACAGAGATCCATACCGCTATTACTTTTCCTTCAGTTCATCTGAAGACTGAGCAGCTGTGGTTCTGTATTATTTATGAGAGCTCAGAACTGTATCATACAGGAGATTTTTGCCTCCCAGAAATTCAACTTCCCTCAGAGCTTTTATTATTTACAAAGGGTGATAGTCGTTTGATTCTTTCTACCTTATCTTGAGGAGGTAGGTTACATGTTACATGAATTTGAAGTAGCAGTTGAATAGTGACTAATTTTACAGGCATTTAACTTATTTTTAACTGTTTTTAAGATCTAGTAAACAGTGAATGAAATACACTGTGAGTAATACAAAGAATTAATGAGTAACTTCTCTAAAGTAGCACACTAGTACCTTGTTAGAAAATATGTTTTGACTAGCACGTGCAATTACGCTTTCTAAAGGAAGTGGATATCAGAAGTTATTAACACACAAATTACATATGTCACATGTTTACATTTACTTCTTGATTTTTTTGACTTTTTTAGAATGGCCAGTATGGATATTGAGCAAGTAATCACTCTTGGCTTAGCCCTTCTCCTTGCTGTGAAATACATTTTCTTCGAACAAGCAGAGACCGAATCCACGCTTTCATTGAAGAATCCCATAACATCTCCTGTGATGGTCCAGAAAAAGGTCCCTGAGAATTGCTGCAGGAAACAATCTGGACTTTTGAAAACCAGTCAGAAGACCAGCACAGTAGAAGAAGCTTTTGTTGCTAAAGATGGGAATGGTAAATTTTAGCATTTTAGTCTGAAATCTGTTGCTGAGCATTTGCAACAAGTAGTGAAATCCGTGTTAGCGTTTGTTTTTGGAAATTAATCTTGAGATTTTTGTTAAACCAAAGTTCATTTCATTTGTCCTTATGCAGCTGAAGTCATAAAGCCTGTGTTAGCAGAGTCATCAACCAAAGCTACATTTGTAGTTGGCAGCTCTAACCCTGCGGAAGCTTCGTCAGTTCCTAATAAAAAAGAGGAAGAGATTGAGTTACCTAAAGAACCACGTTCTATTGAGGAATGTGTTCGTATACTTGGAAGTACGGAGGTATGGAAAAACAAATTACTTTTCTTTTCCTTTTATTTATTTTTTTTCTTTTAGCCTCTGTGACAAAATCTGATTTAAGAGTAGCAATTTTTCTCCTAGCTTTTAAATAATCCTATTGATTATAATGTCAGCTAATTCTGTGGCATTAATAACAGCAGGGGGAAGGAAAAAAACCCTTTCAGAAGTCATTTCTGCTGCAGTAAATTCCCATGGGATGAGAAAACGAGATGGGAAAACGAGATAGGTGTGCATGTTTTGAAGCTGTAAATGAAACATTTTCTATTAAGATTCTTTCTCTGTCCCTAAGATGGAACTAGGAGGGAAGAGGCAGTTTCATTATTCATGATATATTGAGTGCTTTAAGCTTCTCTCTTTGCTTAACTTGGTGCCTGAGTAAAAATCTTTACATTGGGCTAGGATGTGCAGTTTGTTCCTTTAGATGGGATAGGATGTCAAAGTAAGGTTACCCTCTTTGATTTGGAGGCCTTTAAAAGTATTTTCACTAGCAAAACTATTTCCCCATTCTCTTACATTTACAGAAGGGAGCGAAATTCCTTACTGATGCGGAAGTGATCAGCTTAGTTAATGCAAAGCATATTCCTGCATACAAACTGGAAACCCTGATGGAAACTCAGGAGCGAGGAGTGTCCATTCGCAGACAAATGTTATCCCAGAAGCTGCCTGAACCCTCATCTTTGCAATATCTTCCTTATAGGAATTACAATTATTCTTTGGTAAGTAGAAGGCAGACAACTAAAAACTTACTGTAAAACTATTTTCAAAATCTGTGGAACGTGTGATGCATGTCAGCTAACAGTGAGATGGTCAAAACAAATGATTTAAAAATACATGTATGCACAAACATTTCCTTGATGTTTTTCAGTCCAGAGCGGTGTGTTAGTTTTGTAGCTTAGCCTAAAACTATTTCCAAGATATGCTGTTACTTTATGTAAAAAATGCATAATTACACTGATACTGAGTGTGAGTTCAGCTGAGTAAAATATAGCCTTGAGCCTGAGTTACAGTGGAAGTTTATTTTAAATTAACAGCATTTAAAGTTTAAGCAGCATTTAAGTCGTGGTAAGATAAATCTTTCAAATACTTAATTTTAATGTTATTAGCTATTGATATCTATAGCTATAACTTTATGTGTTGGGAATTGTTTGCTTTATTGGTAGGGCTGTGGGTTGTTATCTAAGATACCTTGTTGTAATCACATGTACAGTATGCATGCTGCCATACCACTCCATTTAATTATAACCCTATGTATTATTTTCCAAGGTTTTAGGAGCTTGCTGTGAAAACGTGATTGGATATATGCCTATTCCTGTAGGCGTAGCAGGACCACTATATCTGGATAACAAAGAGTTTCAGGTTCCAATGGCAACAACAGAAGGATGTCTTGTAGCAAGCACAAATAGAGGATGTAGAGCAATATGTGTAAGTACTATACGACAAGCTTGAAGACTTACTATAACATAAAATGTGATTGAGGGATGACACAAGGCATAAATAAAAAATAAAATTCATTGTCAGCAATCTTACATTGTTTCTGCTTTCATTTTTAGCTTGGTGGAGGAGCAAGGAGCCGCATTCTAGCAGATGGGATGACTCGAGGACCTGTGGTAAGGCTGCCCTCTGCTTGCCGGGCTGCAGAAGTCAAAGCTTGGCTTGAAAGCCCTGAAGGCTTTAAAATAGTGAAAGAAGCTTTTGACAGCACAAGTAGGTGAGTATGATGGTTATTGTGGCCTTATTTCCTAATATAAGACATTAGTGGACAGTAGAAAGGTCCCAGTATGTGCATGCTGCAGTGCAAGAAATTGCATTTTCATCTTGGCTGTCCCATGTCGTATGAATGTAAGAAAATGAAAGTAACTAGCTATAAGGCAAGGCTAGTGATACGTGTTTTGTGATGATAAGTAGTAAACAGTTGAATAACAGCAGCAAGTATCCATGCATAGCCTGTTACTTAATGCATTACTTGTATTTGTTTAAGCATTTTAAAGTAAACATGAAAACTCACTTGTGTTCTTCTCAGCACTGTGCTGTAAATAATTTCAAGCTTGGAATCTGGCCTTTCTGGGATCCTCGTTAGTATAGCGTTCACAGAGAATACAGCACAAACTAAAGATAGAAAATAAATGTTTAAAAATATAAAACTAGACTAAGTTTATTTGAAGCCCAGAAGTTTCTTCACAGACTAATGATTACATGCTAATTTTAGGAGGATTTAGAGAGATCTTTGCTTACCAGTTATGTTTATTCTGATCTTACAACTGTCCACAGGGATATGCATACATTGGTGAGAATCAGCTCATGCTATTTTTAAGTGATCATTTTATTATCTTGCAGGTTTGCCCGCCTACAAAAACTTCTCATCAGCTTGGCTGGTCGGAACCTTTATATCCGTTTTCAGTCCAAAACAGGGGATGCAATGGGAATGAATATGATTTCAAAAGTAAGGCTCGGTCCATATAAATCTTCTTAGTAAATGTGTATTTATTTTAAAAATAATAACAATTAAAACAGTTGTATCCGACTAATATGTGACTAGCTGGCATGTGAAAACAGAAAGAAATACAAGATGCACTCCCCTCCTCACTGTGAGAGAATTGGGAGGAAAAAAAGCCTCACAGATAGAGCTAGAAACTAATTTACTAAGGCAGAAAAGGGGGAAATAATAGCGATTGTGAAAATGTATTTATATTTGCAAAGTAAGTGATGTACAACATAATGGCTCACCACCTCAACGGCAGTGCAGGAAGCTGTAATAATGGAAACAACCTTGGCTCTGTGCAGCACTGCTCAGCAATAACGAGAACGTCAGTGTGTTATCAGTGTTGGTTTGTTTGTTCCTAAAGCCAAAACAAAGTGTCATATCAGGCACTGTGAAGAAAATGAACTCTGTCCACGTGAAACAAGGACAGCGTTACACATGGGATGCCTTGTGTTCTTTGAGATTAGGTTTCAGTATTGACAGCTGTTGCTGTATGAAGTGCTCTCTCCAGACCTAGTACTGAGTGTAGCAGACCTTTATTCTGATTTCTCTAGTGTAGAGAAGCGCTTTCTTCTGGCTTCCAAAATGAATTCCGTGCACGTCTGTCACTTTATATGATTTAGTTTGTGTTGAATCTTCAGTATAGCACATGTTTGCCTAGAACATATCCAGAAAAATCACTATGCACTGGCAAGGAATCGGTGCTGTTTATTAAATATTTCCCTGTAATTCCTAGTACGTCACAGAAAGGATGGTGATCATGCTACCATTTGTGTCTGTGTATAAGATTCTTCCTGAGAATCTCTCTCATTTTTTCATCTGCAATTAGTGATCTGACAAGGCTTAATCCAGTTGTGCTGTTGTGCTGTCCTTAAGTAGCTTACTTCACAACCATAATTGATACATCAGCCATTAATGGTATCTTCTTTTGTTTTAACAGGGTACTGAAAAAGCACTGGCAAGGTTGAATGAAGAGTTCCCTGATCTCCAGGTTATAGCTATCAGCGGTAACTACTGTACGGACAAAAAGCCTGCTGCTATAAATTGGATAGAGGGAAGAGGGAAGTCTGTTGTCTGCGAAGCAGTCATTCCAGCCAAGGTTGTTAAAGAAGTAAGTGTCTGCTTTATTGTAATTTGGTCATAAAAATACTGTTAGCTTTGCTCCATGTAGGGATGATTCCTACAAGTATTTTTATACTAACACTGTACCGTTTATTGCTTTTCCTGAGAACCTCTTAACAGTGCATATATATCTTTTCTTTCACTGTCTTTTCTAAGATATGTTAAATATTTAATGATGCATGTCTACTTGAAGGCATTTGGATTTTTACTTTTTTCCTTTGGAAGATCATGCCAGAACTTGATAGCTTTTAAAATGAAATCAGTGATTTTGGTCATTTTCACTTATTTCCTGTCTCTTGCACAAACTTGGCATTCTCTTGTAAATCTAGATGCCCCTCACCACAGGGAACACTGACAATTAAGAGGTGTCACTTAATTCCAAAGCTGCCTTAGCTTCTTGTCTGATGAAGCAACTTTCACCAGTTGCTGTTCCTTTTACACTGGATATGGTTTAAACTTGCTCACAGCATAGTTTTGTTTGCCTTCTTTGACAGTTTTAATATGGAATTGTTGCAAATATTTTATCTGAGTCTTTCACACTAATATAGTATACAGGCCCATTACTGCATACTGTGTTTATTTTCCAGTGTATCAGTGTTTTTTGTTTAAAGTATTCAGCTGAGCTCTATATTCTTATGGAGAACAACATGGAGTGGGTTTGCTAACTGGAATGACTTGGAAGAAAAGTTGCTGTAATTTTAGGGTGAATTAATGGGATATTGTTCTCAAATTGGCTTGTTTATTCCAGTGAGAACTGGGAACAGAGAAGGTAGCTGATGAACTCCAAATTGACTTCTCCACTATTACTTGAATAATACACAGTGCATTTGAAAGGGCTTGTTTTGAGCAAAAGAGGTATCTGTGGTAGAGTCAAATTCCATTTGGAAGCAAACAAGGGGCTAGGGAAGAAAACTTATGAATGTGAAATAGGGTATTTCTGCTCCTGCTAAAGGAATGGCGTATCACTTTCTTTAGGTACTGAAGACAACTACGGAAGATATAGTTGAAGTGAACATCAACAAAAATCTGGTGGGCTCTGCTATGGCTGGTAGCATAGGTGGCTACAATGCACACGCTGCAAACATTGTTACAGCTATCTACATTGCCTGTGGTCAGGTAAGGTTGTTTTACACCGAATCAGCTTTTCTATAGTTTGTAATCCTTAAATGAGCACTTTTTTGAGTGTGCTTGTGGGGTTTTTTTATTTTCTATTTATTTATTTATTTCCTTTTCTTCTTGACCTAAAGGATGCTGCTCAGAATGTAGGCAGCTCTAACTGCATCACTCTGATGGAGCGTACTGGTTCCAACAATGAAGACCTGTATATCAGCTGCACAATGCCATCTATAGAAATAGGGACTGTTGGAGGAGGCACCAACTTGCTACCACAGCAAGCCTGTTTGCAGGTATGAAGCAGAAAGTTTGCAGAAAATCATTTTCTTTGATAAAAGCCTGCTGTCATAGTGTGGTGTTGTTGGAATGGTCCTCTTGAAACCTGGCGGGTTTGACATGAAAATATTAGATTTATTTAATTATTTTAATTTATTTAACTTTTAAAGCTTAAAATTAATACTCAAGAGATTTAAGGCTACTTGATTGGGTATAATATTAAAATCTACTGTAGATTTACTTAGTTTTTATAGTATAACATTTCATATTTTGCCCTGTAGATGTTAGGGGTTCAAGGTGCAAGTCAAGACAACCCTGGTGAAAATGCCCGCCAGCTTGCTAAAATCGTGTGTGCTACCGTGATGGCCGGGGAGTTATCGCTTATGGCAGCTCTTGCAGCTGGGCATCTAGTCAAAAGCCACATGATCCACAACAGGTACGAAGTACAGAACTTCATATCTTTCTCTGCTGTTTTGCCCTTTTTTCCAAGCGTACAAAATTCAGTAACAATTACATTAGTGATATAAAGCAAACAGAGTATTGTTTTAACCTATCAGTTTTTTATGTTTTTATCAGGTCAAAAATAAACCTACAAGATCTTCAAGGAACCTGCACTAAGAAGGCAGCTTGAATACTACAGCTTTGAAATGAAGCAACTGACTAAGGAGTAAAGGGGAAAAAAAATAATATAATCTGTGAAGCTTAGAATGAAAATCACCTTCAAGTCACTGATTTCTATGGACAATAATCTGAGAGTTAATGGACTTGTGTGAGACTACTTATGCCTTTTATGTTCTACAGTGATTAGAGATGACTTCACGAAAGAAGTGTTGTCAGCTGTCTTAAATATAGTTTTGGAATTCTTACTCTTTTAAGCATCATTTTCTGAAGGGCCAGTCACATGTTTTTACAGGTTGAGATTATTTTGACATGTAAACTGGTAATTACGAAGGTGAAATACGATATGTACGTTGTACAGTTGTTTTTTGTTGTTGCTCTGTTTTATTTTCTTGAGGGGGAGGGGAGTGATGATTGATTGTTTTTGTTTGTCTAACCTTGGCTTTAATGCATTGGTCCTTCTGTAGTGATGGCAAACATAATTGTTTTCCATGAATTCCCAGTTTTGATTTTGCTGAAATGTTAAAGTTAGGTCTTATGCTTTGAGACAGTTGTTATCAACTCACGTTAGCCCCATAGAAACCTCTGTCTACTTATAGTACTTAATTTTCTGCAGCTAAGCGACATTTAGTGTCTATCTTCACAATTTAGATTATTACTTCAAGAAGAACTTGTGACCTGCAAAGTGCTGAACTGTTGAATTATAGTATGTGCTGAAGTAGGAAAAAACAACAGTGTCTTAACCGTTCTGTCATTTAGTTCAGGTAAAAAAAAACCCAACAATTTTAATACTGATTTCTTGTCAGACAGCTTGTTAGTTTAAAGAAATGCGGTTTCCTGTACGTTTTGGATAGGAATGCTGCATTCAAACAAGAATCGGTAACAGATGTTTACATTTCTTTTAAAAGAAGTCTCTCAAGGTACAGTGTGTTTGCATATTACTAACTATTTTTTGTTCTCGGTGTTTGACCCCAGGAAGAGGTGTGAATCCACTGCTTACACTGAGATAAATGAAGTCAGAAAACCACACTGTTCTTTAATACTACAGGGTTGGGGTTGTTTTGTTTTGTTTTGTTTTAATTCCTTTTAAACTTTTTTGAGGGGGAATATTTATTTTAAGATTTTTTTTTTTTTTTAATGGAAAGTACTAATAAAGGGAATTCAGTGAAATATCATGTTAATGCAACAGATTTTGTATTAAAATTCTGTACTTGGACCAGTGAAGCAGTCTCAGGTGTTCTTAATGTAATACAGAAAACACAGGTGTATTCTAGTTTGTATTCACCTCCTGGAAGGTTGCTGTCAATATCACCCTGTCCAGCTGATCATGGGAGGAATCTGTTCACGTGCTTGATGACCTTTTTTGGGGGCATAGGAAGGAGTGCACGGTGGCTGATCAGTGGTTTGGCCTAGATGTGTTCACTACAGGAATGTGGTGGCACTTTTAAGGGGGTGTCCAGCAGAGGTGCTGTTAAAAATGCAACTTCAGTATAAGTCATATGGATTGTCTTTGTAGTACATCACCAAATCGACATTATTGTAATGAGCTCACAAGGCTGCTGTGCAAGCATGAAGACATACTACATGCTAGATATGCTATGACAGCATGTGATTATCATGAATGCGCATCTTCCTGCAGTATTGTTGTTAATAGCTGCCATTTTATTTGGGGAAGATCTACTTTATTTCTATGTTCATTCAGTGAGCTTATTTAAAGTAATGCTGTACTGACAATAAACGGTGGCTCAGTGTTCATTTTGGTGGATTTAACTGACATTCTGTCTTGCAGAATTAACATTTTGTATTATTACCAAGTTGTGTACATTTTGGTACAGAACTACTTTTTCAGTTTGAGTAAAACAATCCCAAATTTACTGGCTTAATTGTGATACTTTCAGATTACCTCATGATGCAGTGAAATAACCTAGCAAACAACCTTAAAAGGTTAAGGAAAGCTGTCATGCATGCAGTACTAAAGACAGTGGGTTTGTGATACCAGAACTTCTCGCCCTGTGTTGCAGAAGCTGTTACACATAATATTCTCTTTAAAGTTGAATTAGTCATTTTGCCCTAAAGGGAGAGCTCTCACTTCAGCGATAGCAGTACCTTCTGTTGAGGCCTATCTGGGTGTTTCTCCTATTTTACAGAGAATTGTTGAATTCTACTTTTGGTAATTACTTGCACATCTGCCACAATTGAAGCTATAAAGCCGCTTTTTATACTATTATAAGTCTAAACTTTTTTTCTTGCTACATGAATTTTAGAAACTGCTTAAACTAAGAAAACAATTTTATAAAAGGCTTTGCTGAAGCCTCGGTAGACTACATCAGAAGAATCATAGAATCACAAGGTTGGAAAGGACCTACAAGATCACCTAGTCCAAACATCCCCCCATTACTGTAGCAACCACAAACCACTAACCCGTATCTTATAGCTCCTCATCCAGACGCCTCTTGAACATTGACAGCGACGGCGACTCCACCACCTCCCTGGGCAGCCATTCCAGTGCCTGGCCACTCTGAGAGAAGTTCTTTCGTACGTCTAATCTAAACCTCTTCTGGTACAACTTGCAGCCATTTCCTCCGGTCCTGTTTGTTGCCTGGGAGAAGAGGCCAAGCCCCTCCTCACCACAACCTCCCTTCAGGAAGTTGTAGAGTGCAATGAGGTCTACCCTGAGCCTCCTCATATCCGGGCTAAACAATCCCAGCTCCCTGAGCCGCTCCTCATAAGACTTGTGCTCCAGACCCCTCACCAGTTCTATTGCCCTTTTCTGAACACGTTCCAGGGCCTCCATGTCTTTCTTGTAGTGAGGGGCCCAAAACTGAGCACAATACTTGAGGTGCGGCCTCCCCAGTGCTGAGTACAGGGAGATGATTACCTCTCTGTTCCTGCTGGCCACACTATTTCTTATACAGGCCAGGATGCTGTTGGCCTTCTTAGCCACGTGGGCACACTGCTGGCTCATGTTCAGCCGAGCACTGACCAACACCCCCAGGTCCCTTTCCTCTTCACGGACATCCAGCCACTCAGCCCCAAGCCAATAGCACTGCATGGGGTTATTGTGGCCACAGTGCAGGATCTGGCATTTGGCCTTGTTGACCCTCATCCCACTCACCTCAGCCCAGAGATGCAGCCTATCCAGATCCCTCTGAAGGGCCTCCCTACCCTCAGGCAGATCAACACCACCTCCCAGCTTGGTGTCATCTGCAAACTTACTGAAGGTACACTCAGTCCCCTCATCTAGGTCATCAGTAAAGATATTAAACAAGATGGGTTCCAGTACCGACCCCTGGAGAACACCACTTGTAATATGTCACCAGCTGGACTTCATTCCATTAACTACTACCTGTTGGGCATGGCCCTCTAGCCAGTTCCCTACACAAAGGAGGGTATAGATGTGCAGGCCACGGGCAGCCAGGTTCCCCAGGAGAATAGTGTTCTTCCGTGCCCTGAAGAACAACAGCAACGACATTGTAAACGCTATAATGGAGTTGATGATGTAGCCGAATGGAGAAGGAGGAACCTATTATTATTTCTTTCAAAGGCCTTGCTCAGGTCCAGGTAAATGACATCGGTCGCCTTCCCTTCGTCCACCATCGCCGTCACTCCATCATAGAAGGCCATAAGTTTAGTTAAGCATGACCTTCCCCTGGTGAAGCCATGCTGGCTGTCTCAGATCACATTCTCATTCTTTATGTGATCGAGCATGTTGTCCATGAGGATCTGTTCCATGATCTTCCCAGGCACGGAGGTGAGACTCACCGGCCTGTAGTTCCCCGGGTCCTCCCTGCTCCCCTTCTTGTAAATGGGAGTGACGTGACCCTTCCTCCAGTCATCCAGGACCTCACCTGACAGCCACGACTTCTCAAATATGATGGAGAGCGGCTCAGCAACCACCTCAGCCAGCTCCTTCAGGACCCTGGGATGCACGCCATCTGGCCCCATAGACTTGTACGCATTCAGTCTAAGGAGGCACTCTCGGACTCGCTCTGCCCTTACAGTGGGGAGGGATTTACCTCCTTGGTCCCCACATAGAGGTTTGGGGATGCAGGGTTTAGGGACGTGAAAAAGACTAGAATCCTGGCCACCAGTGAAGACCGAGGTGAAGAACTCATTCAACAGCACCTCAGCTTTCTCTTCATCTGTTATGACAGTTCTCCTTTTAAATTTACCAAAGTAGGTATGCCCGTTTTGGCCCATCTCTTCTGGCCAATGTACCTGTGGAAGGTTTTCTTGTTGTTTTCCACATCCCTTGCCAAGTTCAGTTCTGCCTGCGCCTTGGCTTCCCTGATCCCACGTCTGCAAGTCTAGACGGCATCCCTGTATTCTTCCCGGGTGACACAGCCTTGTTTCCAGAGCTTGTACACCCCTTTCTTCATCCTCAGTTCTCTCAGCAGGTCCTTACTGATCCATGTCGGTTTCTTACCTCACCTGCCCACTTTCTTATTCAGTGGAATGGAGACCTCTTGTGCTGCCAGGAGGGCATCCTTGAAGAGCAGCCAACTCTCCTCAACATCCTTGTCTTTGAGGGCAGCACACCAGGGGATCTTGGCCAGCAATCCATTGAGTAGCTTGAAGTCTGCTCTTCTAAAGTTCCGTGTTTGATCCTGCTCTTTGCCAGGCCCACATCACTTGAGATCACAAACTCAACCAGGGCATGGTCGCTTGAGCCCAGGCAGCCTCCAGCCTTGACACCTTTGATGATCTCCTCAGCGCTGGTGAGCAGCAGGTCCAGCAACGCTTCACCTCTGGTCGGTCTGTCCAATACCTGAACGAGAAAGCTATCATCAATGGATTCCAAGAGCCTTCTGGAGCTCTTGCAGCTCGCCGTGTGGTTTTCCCAGCAAATGTCCGGATGGTTGAAGTCCCCCACCAGGACAAGAGCCCGTGAGCCAGACACCTCACACATCTGGAGCAGGAAAGCCTCATCAACAGCCTCCCCTTGATCAGGTGGCCTGTAGTATACCCCTAATACCAGCTGACCTTTATTAGTCCCATCTCTAATCCTAACCCACAGGCTCTCAACCTGTTCATGACTGTTTCTCATAGGGAGCTCCCTATCACAGTTTATCCAATCTCTGACATAGAGAGCAACTCCCCCACCCTTCCTACCTCGCCCATCTCTCCTAAAGAGTCTATAGCCTTCAATGGCAGTATCCCAATTGTGGGAGTCATCCCACCATGTTTCTGTGATAGCAACAAGGTCATAACTTTCCGAGTGCATCACAGTTTCCAGTTCCTCCTGCTTGTTACTCAGGCTGCGTGCATTGGTATAAAGGCACTTCAGCCGGGCTACCCGTCTCTCCACCTTTAGGTCTAGGATTCCCTACAGCAGCATCCCCAGCATCCCCCTGCCCTACTCCCTCCCTTTGCACTCCACCCTCATTGCCCACAGAGTTTCGTACAAGCCCTCAAATGACCCGTTCAATCCCAGTAGCCCTTATTTTGCCCCCTTCCCCCTTTGTTCCTAGTTTAAAGACCTGTCAATGAATCCTGCTAATTCTTCAGCTAAGATCCTCTTACCCCTCAGGGACAGGCTGATTGCATCAGCAGCCATCATGCCAGCTGCAGTGTAGATTGCCCCATGGTCAAAAAAGCCAAAATTCTTGTATCTGCACCAGCTCTTAAGCCATCTATTTAAGAGCTGGGTTTTTTGGATCCTCCCTGTACCCTTCCCTGGCAACACAGGCATAGAAGAAAAGATCACCTGCACCCCAGCTCCTTCAAGTATTTGCCCCATCCCCCTGAAGTCTTTCTTGATAGACCCCAGGCTTTCCTTATCAACTTCCTCGCTGCCAGCCTGAATTATTAAAAGAGGATAATAGTCTGAAGGCCAAATCAACCCAGGAATTATCTTTGAAATGTCCCTGACCCGTGCCCCAGGAAGGCAGCACACCTCTCTGCGGGTAGGGTTGGGCTGGCATATAGGGCCCTCTGTTCCTCGCAGGAGGGAGTCACCTACAACAATCACCCTTCTATCCTTACGGGTAGAAGCAGTCTTGAGGCTTGGGGGCGACCGCTTCACCTGAGGCAACCTCATGGGTGAACCTGTCTCCACACTCTCACTCGTCCCCCCCTCAAAATCCAGGGCCTCAAACCTATCATGCAGAGGCACCTGGGGAGCCGGGGAATGTTGGGATGGGGGATGCCCCCTCCACCAAGCAGGTACCCG
Source organism: Excalfactoria chinensis (assembly GCF_039878825.1). NCBI lineage: Eukaryota > Metazoa > Chordata > Aves > Galliformes > Phasianidae > Excalfactoria > Excalfactoria chinensis. The sequence continues at coordinate 23,104,826 of NC_092857.1, read as the reverse complement.
TTTCCACTCCTCCTCCCTTCTCAAATTGCTGCTAGGGGGAAGAGAGCACAGGGGTGTCATGGGTTAAGTTAAAATCTACCACAGACTTCTTGGTTGCTGCCTCCCGTTTCTGAGAGCATGGGGCCCTTGTCTGGGCCTCCTCAGTGTTTCTGGCAGCAGCTTTCCTCCGGGGAGCAGCCATGTTGTAGCAGGAGACTTACCGGCACTGAAACGGGAAGTCACGAGCTGCACCTGAACTCCTCCTGCCCTTTGCTGGTGGGCAGCGACCAGTCTGCTGAGCCCGTTTAAATCTCCCTCCGTTGCCAGGCAACGCACACGCGCTGCGTCAGCGGCTGCGTCAGCTCCTGCGAGAGCGCCGGGCTGCTCCTCGAGCCGGGGGTTCCCTGCTGGAAGGAGCCGGCCGAGATCCCCTTTGAGCCCCGCGGTCAGTCGCTGCTGATCGACCCTGGACGGCTCCGAGTCAGGCGACTTCGGCGATCAGAAAAAGCACTTTAATTTACCTTCAGCCAGCATAAGAAGTTAGCAGTGAAGAGTCCTTTGACAACTCTCACTAGCAGGACAAGCAGCTCCTGCTCATACAGCGAAGGGGCACAGCCCACATGCATACCTGACACCGCTGGCTACCAAAACCCAGTAGCAGATATGTCCTTGGTTACTGTAACACGTGTCAGCAAGAACCCCGGCATGACAGATACCAGCAGGCACACCGGCCTACAAGAGCCAACATGGCCACGAACCAGCTTGCTTCTCATGGAAGAGTTCAAGCAGATCATGGTGGTTGGTGGACGGTTTTCACCTCTGGCACGAGCCCTGCTCCTAATGCAGATACAGCTGAGAGCAGCCGTGGCAGATGGCTCACCCTCTCACTGCTTTTGGCTTTCAAGATGGAATGAATATTACTTGTAGTGCTTTTGAGATGTGTCATTCCTCTGCCTATTCTGGGTCCGCTTCCTACTTTGAAGTTCTCTTTTTCCTGCCTCACTTTGCTCGTAAGGGGCTGTAAGGGGCTGCGCCGCTCCGCCAGGCCGCAGGGGGGCGCCCGCCGCCTCCTCCAGGCCGCGCCGTTCCATCCGCCGCCATTTTTACCGCCGCCAAGATGGAGGCGCCTCCCGTTACCATGATGCCCGTTACGGGCGGCGCCATCAACATGATGGAGTACCTGCTGCAAGGTATGGCGCGGGGCCGGCACCGAGCGGCTGACCGCCGCCCACGAGAGGCTCCCGGCGGGCACCGCAGCCGAACGCGGGGCTCGGCCTCAGCGCGGCGCCGAGGCGGGCGCCGGCCGGGGCGCGGGAGGCGGAGGGGCTTCCGCGGGGAGGGGGAAGGAAGGAGGGGAAGGGAGCAGCGTCTGAGCTGTGTCTGAGCTGTGTCTGTCCGGCGCAGGGAGCGTTCTGGACCAGAGCCTGGAGAGCCTGCTGCACCGCCTGCGCGGGCTGTGCGACAACATGGAGCCGGAGACCTTCCTGGACCACGAGATGGTGTTCCTGCTGAAGGGGCAGCAGGCCAGCCCCTTCGTGCTGCGGGCGCGGCGCTCCATGGACAAGAGCGGCATGCCGTGGCACCTGCGGTACCTGGGGCAGCCCGAGATCGGGGACAAAAACCGGCACGCGCTGGTGCGCAACTGCGTGGACATCGCCACCTCGGACAACCTGACGGACTTCCTGGTGGAGATGGGGTTCCGCATGGATCACGAGTTCGTGGCCAAGGGACACGTCTTCCGCAAGGGGATCATGAAGATCGTGGTGTACAAGATCTTCCGCATCCTGATGCCCGGCAACACGGATAGCATCGAGCCTCTCTCCCTCTCCTACCTGGTGGAGCTTAACGTTGTCGCCCCGGCTGGACAGGACATGGTTTCTGACGACATGAGGAACTTTGCGGAGCAGCTGAAGCCTTTAGTACACCTGGAAAAAATTGACCCTAAAAGGTTAATGTGACGAAAAGCTGGGCGGCTCAAGCAGTGCTGGCAGGAACCAACCTTTGTTCAGATCATTCTGTGTGTATCTTCAGATACAGCAGATGTTTGCAGTCAGGATGCCCATGTTTGAAAATGCTGGCACGATTAAGTAGAGCCACAGAACTATGGAGGCTTTGAAGGCAGAAGTGCCTTGAAAAAATGTGTAGTTAACTGGCTTGACTAGCAGAGCCTTGCTGTAGCCAGAAGTGAGTGAGGGGACTGGTTGGAGTCCTGTGCATACAGAGCTTCTGTTCAGGGGCTTCACTGCCTCCTCTCTCCTGCTGGAGCAGTAAGCACTATTAAGGTGCAACACTTAAAAATAGAGATACTGGCTTTATGGTGGTGGGGGGGGAAAGGGGTAAGAGGCTTTGGTGTATGGGTTTTGTTTTTGTTTGATGGTCAGCCAGCGTTTGGTTATGCAGGTAGATGCATGTGTAAGAGCAGAGTGTATGTAATTCTTGATAGGAAAAAGTTTATTGGAAGTACAATAAGTGACTGCTCCCTTGTCTGGGATCCCCCCTGACTAGGGGGAAGAAAATGAAACGTTGTGGTGTGCATTGGTGGCCAGTCTATAAATTGTGTGGGGGAAAAGTGGCCAGAAATGGGAACCCTGAAAGTGAAAGATAAAATTCTTTTAAAAAATATTCACATTTGAGTTTGGGAATAAGATTTTTTTTTTTACATTAAGATGTAAAAAGGATCATATAGAGAATATCCGGATGCAGATCAAAGTCCCTACCATGAGCCCTTCCCTGACTGGAAGGATAGACAGGTTTTGCAGAGCACGCTGTTATTCTCTGAGGGAAAACAAAACAACAAACCCTACATCATTCTTTATAGAGAAAGCTAATGGGGAAAATGGGGTTAATAGCAAGGGAAGACCTAGGGTGGTTTATGCATGAAATAGAATTACTTAAATGGGATCTGAATACTGTTGGGGAACAGCTAGTGATTCAATAGTGTGACACGGAGCCCAGCCATAACATGGAGTAATGCATACCGTGCAGTGATTTGGAAGAAAAGAGAACTGGTGTAATCTGAAGGAAATCCTATCAAATGCAGCACAGAAGTCATGAGATTACTTGACACAGTCAGTTAGAAATCCAGGAGAAGCAGCAGTAATTGCAAGGCCTGAGTTCTTTCTTCCCATGATAGGTAAGTGCAGTTAAGAGCCCCAGTGCCCCCAAATGTGCCTGTAGCGAGTCAGGTGGATGGGGCCAGGCTCTTTCTGATGTTGCCCAGTGCTGGGACAAGGGGCAGCGGGCACAGACTGGGACACACAGGAAGGTCCATCTGAAAGTGAGGAATTACTGCTTCGCTTTGGGGTGACTTGGAACAGGCTGCACAGAGAGGCTCCTTCCTGCTACGCAGCCACTTCCATCGGCCCAGCCTGATGCATTAGTTTAGCAAAAGCAAGGTCAAGCATCCCGCTATTCCTGTGTTTTTGGTGCTCTCTGCTTGTTATGTTTTCTTAAAAATATATCTTCAAAAATACCTGTTAGCTATTTGCATTAATTATGTATTTTCTTTGCAGTCCTTTTTCACTCAATACAAGCATTCTGGACGAACATGAAGTAGCCTTCATACAGGCTTTGTGGATGTGTATCTGTTGGTATCACAACGTGTTTAGGTCAGGATGACCAACTGCTAACATGGTGAAGTAGAGGAACTCTGCTTGAACCGATGTCACAGCTGGCTGGTCTTTGAGGATAGGAGCACCTTGAGAAAAGGTGCAGTTAATTGGCATGTTCAGCTGCCCTGCCCTTTCTTTAGCTGATCAAGTGCAGGCTGGAGGCTGAGAGCAAGTGTAGCATCCCCATTTACAATAAAATGTGCATTGACAAACAAATGGGGCACTCACGGTTGTCTGAATGATTGCACTCAGAGCTGTGGTCAATAGCGCAGTGTCCACATGGAGGTGGGTGGTAAGTGGTGCTCCTCAGGGGGGGACAGAGGGAGGTAACCATCCCCTTCTGCTGTATTGCGTCCAGCTCTGGGTGGCCCCAGCACAAGAAAGGCGGAACTGCTGGGCTGGGTCCAGAGAAGGTGACAAAGATGCTCAAATCCCACACCCATTAAATGCTGCAGGAAGAAACTATTCAGGCTAACAACTGAAATTTTCAACACTGGAACTTGGTCAAGCTAAAGTGAAACTGGATTGGTGCTCAGTGAGTGCATGCTGTACCATAAAGCAGCATGGGAAGAACAGAGTATGTTAGCACGGGGTGAAGAATACCTTATGTTGATCTCACAGCAATATGCAAACAGGATGCGAGCAATAAGATGGCCTGTGTGACTTCACTAAATAATTAGACTCAGGGTTTACTTTGTGCAGCATACAGACACACCTACAGTTCTGTTTGTAGCACAACAACAAGGCACAACTTCCCAGGTGCTGAGGAGCAATTCCAGGGCTCTGCCCATGCCAGGAAGCTGAACTTGCTGGGTTGCTTCATGACTCAGTTTGCAATCCCATCCCTCATGGTGAAATTCTTCAGAGCTGTCGTTGTATCCTATTAGCCTCAGTTAGGAATCAATTGCCAAGGGCCATCTTGAGAACATCTGTCCCAGCACACAGAAGCATAGAAAGAAACAATAAATCACAAGTCTTGAGCTTCATGTGCTTTTCAAAAACTTCTTTGTAAGTAAACAGGAAGATGTACAGTAAGCTACAGGTTTGTAGGCGCTTCCCATTGCATCTGAAAGGAACTCCCTGAAGGCAAAACTTGGGAGGTGAATTAGCATGTGGAGGGACAAATCAAATGCAAAGACTTGCTGTATGTGACTGTTCTACTGAGTTGCAATGCTTTTATTGGCTCAAAACTGCAACGGGGAGTCAAAGCCAGGGGCTCAACTAAAGCTTTGGAAACAAGCAGTATGGCAGGAGAACCTACTTCAGTCTCCAGCATCCTGTTGCTTCCAAAGCACTCCCAAGTCTTCTAGCTCCTTTATTTTTCATCTCTGGAAATGAAACAACGGATTCAAAACCACCTTTATGAGCCATCCACATTAAAAAATGCCCTTGTTAAGTGGAAAAGGGGTTGTCACTGTTACAGTGATAAGAGAGTAAAATCTCACACAGAAATTCAGGCAGACCACATCGAAAGCAGACAGAACTGAAAGGCCCTATTAAAGAGAAGGTCTTATGCTTTAGACAACAGTAGGTCCAGCCACTGCACGGACCAACTATTGCATGGTCCAACTATTGCATGGTCCTCCTCAAAAGCTCATTTTAAGAGAATGAGTTTAAACTTCCATCTGCAGCCACTCGTCTAGCACTGCTTATTCTAACGTAGCAGAGGCAGGTGTGCAGGAACAAAGCCTTGCTGCATCAGTGGTTACAGCTTCAGGAGGGGAGTGTGCACCGTCAGGCACGTAGTGCTCTGAAGTGCTCCCCTTCCTGCCTGCCTACTGAAACAGCTTTTGTGCAAGTGCTGCCATTCTATTATCTCAGGCTGTTGCTCTCACCGTGCTTACCTGTAAGATTCCTACAACTTAAATGATGACTGCCTAAGAAGCAGAAATCCAATAACATAACCAGTAACGGAGGGATTGTTATTCATCCATTAGGAAGCAGTCACTCCCGCTGTTAAGAAAGCCTGCTCTGCACCACCCTCATCTCAGTCCTTAGGATTTCTTTATATATAGAAAAAGAACAATGTTACTGTATCTCCGGCACTCCTCAGCCCTGGGCCCCCATTCTCCCCACACACGCTTTCCTGATGTTGTTATTTCTGTACAGACGAACACAGAAGCTTCAGTACAACTTTGGAAGCACTCTCTATATTGTCTAACATGCTTCTGATATGCGAGTACAGGGTGAGACTTTTCACACATCAACAGCTTATGTGGCATTCCAGTTTTCACTTCAGCAACCTCGGTAACACAAGCAAGCTGCTTTCTGCTAAATGCTTTGCATACACTGCAGCACGGCACACAACACGCGATCCAAGGGTTGGTTACAGCACAGAATACCGGAGTAAGTCTCCTTAAACGCTAGAAAGAACTACAAACCAGGGTTTGTTTTTTTTCTTCATAATTTTTAATACTTTTCACTTTAAATACCGGTTTTAAATTTGTGATTGTAACATAGAAGAGCCAACTTTTTTAATTTTTAAAACTTATCATTAGGATCAATAAAGCTATTATATAACAGTTACACTCTACACACTCAAGGTACTCAAAAATATGATTCATGTTCTGAGTCTGTAGATGAACAGCGGCGATTCAAATACAGCGTTATCTGTACAACGTGACAAAAATACAGGTGGACAATCTGATTAGTTTACAGAGAATCTGCACAACTTCAGGTAAGCCAGCTCAGCCCAATTAACTAAAAGGTAATTTCCCCTCAGCCCCTATAAAATGCACCACGTTTCTCACACCTAAGTTGCTCAAAGTGAGTTGTTCAGTTTCCCGGACAGGCTAACGACGACTGTCGCTCATCCTCTCCCCCATGACAAGTTCTATCAGGCTATTTCCTTAGACCGACAATATCCCCAGCCCTTCCAATGGGCTCAAGTCACAGAAACATCCATCCTAGAGCAAGGGGCTTCTTCCGCAACTCTGCAAAGAAAACCACAGCCGTATCAATTCTACAGATCTGTTACCAGGACGCAGGGAATGCGGAGTGCTCGGATTCGTGGCAGTGTCTGGAAAAGGGGTGCAGCTGCTTCTTTTTCGTTGTTGTTTTTGAAGAGGTCTTTTTAATTCCTACGTCTCAATCCTTCAGCTCCTCCCACAGTTTTTAAGAAGCCCCTTGCAACGCTGATTGGGCAGGGCCAGCTGCAGTGAAGTACCAGTGCCTTTATCTAAAAGTAAAGTGTGTTCTTTACAAAGAGTATCTGTAGTGTGATTTTATTTACAGAATAAATCGCAAAAGTACATCACATTTAGTGCAAATGCAACTAATGATAAAAGATTTATATACTGCTTTGTAAACTTTCCATTCCTTTGTAAAATAAAGCTATCCAATTAAACTAAGAAACAGCGACTCGCCCGTGTTCGACAGCTATTACCGGAAATGGCAAGTCAGGAATTCCGCTCTTTTGGATGCCTTTTTGTTTTTCCCCCTCTCTTTTTGAAGTTCCCATCAGCAGCTATGGTGAATGAGCCGTTGTTGTGTCGATTGTAAAAAGATGAAGCACGTTTGAGGTATAAGAATTGTTCTTTAACATCACTATATAAAATGCTCACTGGTGATATAGTAAACATGTATAAATTTTTGTCTCGTTTGCCTTACTAGCATTACCATATAGGCACTTCTCTACGTATTCAAATTAACAGAATAGTTCTGTAATAAGGCATATTCCATGCACACTTTTAGAGAAAGGCAAATAAAAAAGGTACGGTTATGGAGCATGAATCCCGCGTGCATGTGTAACCCACGTGTTACCTACGGATTTATCTCAACAGAGAAAATGAACAGGTAAAAGAACACGGGTTTTTGTTTGTCCCCTAACACTGTGAATATCCCCTTAATCATCCACCAGATCTTTATTAAGTTACTCTCTTATATTTATTCTCAGGCACCTACTATACTCTATCAAATACAACTTTCACCTTTCTTTTGAGAAAAATAGATATCTGATTATTATTTTTTCTTCTTCTTGAGATATACAGGTCAATGAAGCACCCAGCAGCCCTCTGCGTATCTTCCAACTACAGGACGTGGATTAAATAACTCAAAGTGAGTACCAGTCTGTGAGAGTTCTCGCCCAATGAGCATCCCCAGAATCTAAGGCAGGCAAGTATCTGACATTTACAGTTTCACAGCAACTAAAGGGAACTTTCCAAGAAGATCAATGCATCGTCATAGTTCTGACAGGTTTTTGATCAAGTGGCAGGTATCAATGCAACTAGTGTTCTACATGAACCTCATAGCATGGCTTTAGTAAGATGAGGAAAACACATGCAGGACTTGAAAATAATATCCTCATTCTAGATCAGGAATGTTGTCCTATGTAGTCCAAGTTACTTCAATAAATATTATAGTGTACCTTCTCACAGCTTCAGAAAAGCCCTCTAGATATCATGCAGGAAAGCAGACCACATGTAGCACAGACAGATGACTTTTAGCTTTCAGACAGTCTCTTGCCCTTTCATAAAGAATCTTTCCAGAAATTTCCGGATCACGTTTAATAACAAAAATTCTGTAGCACGTTACATAACTAAAAAATACAATAGAAATATAAAGATATCTGGAAAAAAAAATAAAGCTTTTCACACTCTTACTCCTTCAGAAATAAAGATCTTCATAAGAGTAAGACAATAGAAAAGGCAAAGCCATAAGGATATTGACAGCCCTCAGTTATTAACTGACATTTTATGTAACAAGATGATTCATTATAGAAACCAGCAGCAATGAACTATGATTATACAAAGCAAAACAAGACCTGCCAGTAAGTCACTAGGCTTTACTGAACTCCTCCCTTCGTCCTCCCCCAAAACACCACAGATTTTTGTGCATACAAAGCACATACAGTATGCTATATGTGCATTTGTCTTTTGTGCTTTTTAGACATGCACAAAAACTACGCCATTGTCTGAGGAAGGCTGACAGTGAAATTCTGCAAGTTGTTTAAAATTAAAGCAGTAACCCACGTTGGTGATTCAAGGTTGTACGTTCTTCCCCTTCTACAGTAAGCAAATAAAAATAGAGCCATATACATGTTATCAATACATGTATTTATAATTACACACTGATTCAGCAAGAGAAGTTAGCAGGAGAGAGAGCTAGTGTTAAATATTCAACCTCATGGTGTTGCAACATTTCTTCACTTCAGTATACAAAGCCTAGAATTTGGGCCATAAGAAGACTGTAGATCCTTCGTTCCAGCATGGAGTGCTCTATGTATGGTCACTTCTCCAACGTGGAATGCTCACCCAGTCTTGTTCTGATCACTGGAGACAAGCAAAGACAAAATACACTGATGTATAAATGCTAATAAGGAAACAAGTGACTGTTAAACTCCATAGGTAGTATTACTGCTGCTATGATCACATTGGAACTATCGGTTCATGACATGTTTTTGGCACATCAGGCTCACCTACACTCGCTCTCTAACAATGCACAATTAAACACGTGAATCAGATTTTACAGGACTGCCTTTTAACAGAAGGATCAGTTGACAAAGACTTGAAATTTGACATCACAAACAGAATCTAACGGTAGCTGTGGCCTGTGTCATGCACAAACTCACTTTCAGATCTTGCTCTAAACTAGAGCTCTCAGATACTACCGTGCTGTTGGAATTCAAAGGCTTACAGTCTGCACTCCAAGGAAACGTCAAGCAAAGCCTTACCTTGTACAGAGGCTTATGTCTGACAGATTAAGTGATTGGGAAATACTGCATACACGTATTAATACTAAATGTTGTATTGACGCTAATTATGATGAAACATTTCTAGACTGCATGCTTCTGTTTGGACTTAAACATTTACAGCAATGAAATAAGAAATTAAAAATGAGCCTGTACCTGCTAATACTAGAATAAAATAGGTTTTCCAGCTGTTTTCTCTTGCACGTATGATGTAAAACGCTTCAGGAATTTGGGATATTCTCGTTTTGCCACTGCCCGTAACACAGATGCCGGTGCCCACCCTCCTGGGTTGACTAGAAGAAGACAGGAAGAAAAGCACTGAAATACAGAAAATCCTCTAAAAGCTGCATACAAGAATTTAAGTCTGTATTCCTGCAACTTATTCCAAAGAAACTACAATGAATAATCAGAACTTCTTTTAGGCCATTGCAGCCTGTACTGCAGTGTTTACAGCTCTCAGTATTCACGTTCACTCCAGGTCTACAATGCCATTATTTAGAAAACAATAAAATAAGGCCATGTGAATCTTTAAGTTCTGCCCAAATGGAAGGTGATATTCTTCCATGAAAAAAAAAAAATGAAGAATCAAATCCTTATTTCAAATAAAACAAATCAATCTTAGTTTTCCAGTTACTGCTGAATTTGTCTGCAGAACTGCTACACATTCAACCTCTTACAAATGATTTTTGAAGGACTTCAAAATACGCTTAAATTTTGCTGAACAAGCTGCCACTTACCATACAATGAGAGTTCAGCATTTGTCATGGGATTATATATTTCAAATAATTGGAAAACTTTTGAATAGGAAAAAACAAACCAAACAACCTTTCCCCAGAGGATAGAATTATATCACATTATTTGTACAGGATTTAATACAAGCTGTATCACTCCTACATTGCAAATATTTACTGAACTCATTTTGCAGGCTTCTTTAGTAAGTTGTATAATAGGTGGTTAAAAATAATGGGCAGGTGAGCTAATCTGAAAGTGCTTGGTAGCTGCAGGAGATGATCTAATAGGTATGTGGGGCCAGTACTGTAACACACTGCTAAATACTGGGTACAGTTTGGCTTCGATAAATTCACAGTCTACACCAAGGATTCCTTCAGTTAAAAAAGATAAAAGATGTGTTATGCTGCTTGCAAATATCCTCATAAAAAATGTATTTGTATCTTCTTAAGTACCGAGTTTTTTAGCCTAGGATGAATCAGGGGGAACAAATGACAGCAAAACATAAATAAAAAACATTATTGAAACTAAGCCAAGCCATCCATGTTGCAGATATTCTCCTACCTCACCTCCTCCACCCGAGTTTCATTCCTTAAGCTAAACACTACTCCTGCCTTGATGCTACACCATAAATGACCACCGTCAATGATGCTACATAGCACATTAATTCAAATCTTTTTGAACACAAAGATCACAAACATTGTCCTACATTTAACAGAAAGCTGCACTGACTTTTTTTTCTTGCTAGCACTTAGTTCACCAGAATTAGCATATATCACAAAGGTCACACTGAAAAAAGATGCAGAAAAGATGAAGACTTACCATTAGCTACATATGTAATCTTGCATAGAATATTGTCTCTGCTTATTTCTTTGTTCCCCTCTGGTGGACTTACTAATGTCTGACATATCATAGCGATATTTATTTTGGCACGGACACAGCGATTGTTCAGCTACCAGAGAAAAATGAAGAAACATTTGTAAGCCTCAAAGTAAACTTATTTCTTCCTTCTTGACCGCTAACATTTTCATTTGCTATAAAGTTTAAGTCGATCCATAGTTTGTTTTTTGAAGAATTCGCATTCTAGCACTACAGTGATATACCAAGAATGCAAACAAAAGAAGATTTATCAATTTAATTCAGCACAAAATTGCACGTCTTTAAAATGCTTTCACATATATATTTTGCTTTCGTTCTTCTGCAACACTTTGTTGAGATAAGGCAAAAAAAAGCTTTTGTGTTGGAACACACAGGCCAACTCGTTTAAAAAGAACCCGCATTTTGCATACCTCCCTCAACCCCCAGCCTACTTCACATTTGTGCTGCAACGCCATATCACCATGCAACAGAAAAACTGCGTAGAAAAACAGAACAGAAAAATCCGTAAAGCAGAGATAGAGCAAAAGCAGCACTTACAGGAGCACTGTCATGTTCCACAGAGAAATTGCACACAATCCACGTTTCAGGATCATTTTCACTGAATGCTGGTATCTTTCTGATAGCAGACAGATATAGCACATCCCTTTGAGAAGCTGGCCACACTCTCTGCAGAGAAATGCCCCATTGTAAGCTTTTCAAAATGTTACAAATTAAGTACTTTTCATTCTTAAATAAAAAGGTCAAAACAGTTAACAGGGTTAAGGCTAACAAGGTCAGACATGTTATCTAAGTAAAAGAAAATAAAAATAGTTAAATTTAGTACTCTTTAAGGTCTTCATTAATGACAGTGCAGTGGGACCAACTGCACTCTTAGCATGTTCAAAGATGACACTAAGATGAGTGGTGCAGACAGAAGGAAGGGATGCCATTCAAAGGAATCCGGATCAAGCTTGAGAAATGGGCTCATATGAACCTCATAGGATTCAGCAAGATCGCATGTAAGGTGCTGCACGTGAGTCAGGGCAATCCCAAACATGAATACAGGCTGGATGATGAGTGGATGAAGAGCGACCCTGAGGTGGATGTAATGATGGATAAGAAGCTCAAAATAAGCTGGCAATATGCACCTGCAGTCCAGAAAGCCAAACGTAACCTGGGCTACATCAAAAGAAGGGTGGATAGCATGGCGAGGGAGGTGTTGTCCCCTCTGCTCTGCCCTTGTAAAGCCCCACCTGCAGCACCTATGTCCAGCTCTGGGGCCCTCATCACAAGAAAGATACGTCCCTGCTCTTGGCAGTGGGTGTGGAACTAGACTGTCTTTAAAGTCCTCTCAAACACAAATGATTCCATGCTTCTGTTTTAGTAATTTCACACAATTTTCAAATTTGAAACAGAAAACGTAGCTATTGTACCTATATTGTAGCCTATCAGGTTATGTAGCTGCACTTAATTAAAAAAGCAATAAGGCAAAAATTTAAGGCTTTTGAAAGGCAGGAAAACAATCTGCAATGACTTTTTGCTTGTAGGCAGCACTAGTGGCTAGGTATGAGTACATGCATCTAAAGTCTGAACATGCGTCTAGGCCTCCATAAACATGAGGGAATAAAGAAATGAGCATTTTAACTAGTATTTTTAAGAGCTACTACTTCAGCAAGACAGAAATGATGAACCGATGGTTTCCAACAGAGAATTTCACAATTTCCAGCACCCCCCAAAAAAAACCAAACAACAACAACAACAAAAACATAAAAGAAACTATACAGTAGCTATTTTCCTGACATTTAGTAGAAGCAAAAATGTTGTTTTTACCATAACACTACGGTTGACTCAACAGAATATTGAAGCCTTCTTGTTATGGCATCTCACTAGTAAAATTGTCTAAGTAATTGTCTAGTTGTTCGAGTATCTGAGTATGCCAGTACTTGTCATCATGCAGGATTTAAGTTTACATGGGTGGATAGTGATAGGACAAGGTGGAATGGTTTTGAACTAAGTCAGGGGAGATTTATGTTAGATTTTCACTCACAGGGTGGTGATGCACTGGAACAGGTTGCCCAGAGAGCCTGAGGCACACAAGGTCAGGCTGGATGTGGCTCTGGGCAGCCTGGTCTGGTGGTTGGTGACCCTGCACACAGCAGGGGTGTTGAAACTAGATGATCATTGTGGTGCTTTTCAACACAGGCCATTCTGTGATATGATTCTATGATTAGTATGTACTTCTAGTTATACATTTTCTTTCTGAACTTTTAAGTTACAGTTATCAAACTGCATTTCAAATGAAATATTTAGTGAAGTTGCACCAAAACTGTCCAGGGAGAAAAAGAACCACAAACAGGTCAGAAAACAATATATTATACCAAATATTAAACCAGCATGTACCATGTCATAATGCAAATACTTTTGTCAAATATTTATAGTTAACAACAGCTTGCATTACTGCAAAAAGACAAATGATGAAGTGGTATGAGTTTCTTGCTTGTAGTCAGTGTTGACTTATTGCTTCAGTTTGCTTTAGATAACCACCGCCTTGCTGGAAATTATTACAAATAATAATGAACAGCTCTCATTTCTTGTAACATACTGTAGCAGACACATTCACAACCAATTATGCTAACTAGCCAAGCTCAAAAAGTTGACAGTGTTGCAGTCCCATAAAGAACTTGTTCTCAGCTAGTTTGCTTTTTAAGCAAAATTTTTGGTTTTGGCAAAATTTAAGCCAATGAAGTATTTCAAAACAAGTTTGAGTGCTGTTTTGGTAGGGTGTGTACACAGGTGACACGTAATTCTTACCTTATGTGTCTGATAAATGATGATTGCATTATCAGCTAAATTTTCCACAACATGGAAATTTTCAATTGTTGCTGAAAAGCAGGAAAAAAAAAAAGGTCAGTAAACAAGCACAGATCCTGACTCAGATTTGCATTTGGGCAGGGCCTGATGGGATTAACTCCATGGCACTGAAAGAGCTGGCTGTTATCACTGTGAGGCTTCTCTCAAGTATTTTTCAGTGGACTTTGGAATCTAGAGAGGTACAAACTGACTGGAAGCTGGCAAAAGTTGTACCGATTTTAAAAAATATATAATAAGGAAGACTCTGGTAATCAGAGGCCTCTGAGTCCCACTTCAGTGCCTGGTAAAATAATTGAAAAGATTATTTGGGGAGTTACTGAAAAAACCTGTGAAAGATTACAGTTATGGGTCACAGCTAACAAGGGTTCATGAGGGGAAAATCCTATTAAATGAACTTAATCTCCTCTTATGCTGGGGTTACCCATTTGGCAAACAAAGAGAAGCCACAAGATGTGGTCTTATGGATTTCAGCAAAAGCTTTTGGTACTGTTTCTCACAGTGCCCTTCAGGATAAGCGTCCAGCGTATGCATAGACAAGTACATGAAACAGTGGGTGAACAACTGGCTGATGAGTTGGACTCAAAGGGATACAGTAAGTATGTTACATCAGGCTGGTGGTCAATCACTAGTGGGTTCTTCAGGGAGCCACTTCAGGAACAATTCTCTTTAATTCTTTTATAAATAATTGAACACAGGGCTTAAATGCATACTAAGCTTGTACATGATAAAAATTGGAGGGCTGGGAAATCACCAACCTCATGAAGTTGAACAAGTGCAAGAACCAGATTTTGCACTTGGGATGGGGCAACCTTGGCTATACATACAAACTGGGGGACAAGAGGCAGGAGAGTAGCCCCATGAGAGGGTGGTTGGCACTGGAACAGGCTCCCCAAGACACTGGTCAGAACACCAAGCCAGCTAGAGCTCAAGAGTTTCAACAACACTCTGTGACAGAGGGTTGAATTCTGAGTGGCCCTGTGTGGACCCAGGAGCTAGACCCAGTGATCCCCGTGGGTCCCTTCCAAACTGAGAAATTCTGTGATCATTATAACCAAGTGAGATTAAGAAGTGATTCCTTACTTTCCCAGTCATTACGAACATCAACATTCCAGAAGTAGTGGCAAACTTCATGTCCTGTTACTCCTTTAACAGCATGTGTTGCCTTCAAAGGATCCAAAACTATCCCATTTTCTTCCACCTCTCTTCTGTATACCTATGATCAAATACAAAGAATGAGATGTAGGACAGAAACTGATGAAGTTGAAATATGAAACAATTTACACATGAGCAGCAGCTTTTAAAAGGCTGCAATACTAACACATGAATAATTTGCCAAAACAGTTTTCTCTGGTCACTTCCAATGCATGTATTCTTAGATGACACTTCACATTACAGTAACATTATTTTAAGAATCTCTACCATAAAAAGAACTAAACTACATTATCACTATGTGTAAGGATCCACACAAGCACAGTAAAATAGCCAACAGTAGCTTGCTACCATTTAACATCTTCATATTTTGAATTTACATCACTTTAACACCAAGTTTTTAGTAAGAGAGAATGAAGGAATCCATACAGTTATTGCAGGTGTTACACAGGATGTTGCAGCTGTAAAGAACTCTAGTTCTAGCTTAAACAATGCTATTCTCAGCCATTTTACCAGCATAATTTACTGGGTGATGGTATTCAAAGAGAACAAGGATATCTGTCTGACATAATTAAGCCAGATACTTACCTTCATTTCTCCTTCTTCAACCACTAGCTGCCAATTGGCATCTCCTCCTACATCTTGTAAGGAATAAGTCATATGGTTTTGTACCATTTCTTCCACCTTTAAAGCCAAAAAAAAAAAAAAAAAAAAAAAAAAGAAAAGAAAAGAAAAAAAAAGAAGATACACATTTCTAAATGTTTTCATCCTCTTGGACAGGCAAATGTACAGTACTGGAAGCCACATGTCCATACATCAATCCTGTGCAGTGCCGAACTGGGACAACAGAGTTCTCTATCCCTTGAGATACTGCACTTAAGATACATATACTTCTAGGCTTCAGAAACAAAAGGTAAAACAACATTTCAAAGTATAACTTAATTCTTTGTGAGTACTTCCTATTCATCCTTTGTATGTTTGAAATGTCAAAACTCCCTATTTCTACCTGAAAACCATTTCAGTTCTGCAAAATTACTTCAGTCATCTCTAAGCAGAATTACAGTGCCTAGTGACTCTTGTAGGTCAACATCCAATAAAGAATGCTTAAAAAACTGAATGAAGGTGGAGGGGTGGGGATGATGAGAGCAGGGCAGAAGTGTTGTGGTTTGACAGCAGCAAACCCAACACAGGAACACAGATCAGCTGTGATTCTCTGTCATCAGCAAAACATGCCTGTTCTGCTTCACTGGAACCTTTGCACAATTGCAAGTTAGGAAAAACAGAACTGCTTACATTAAAAAAAGAAATTAGATAATGCAGAGACCCATCTATTAAAAAAACATTCATTTAAAATTAGACAGCTGTGTGCTTTCCTCAAGGTTCAGATACTTGATACATTTTAATCCAGCTAAGGGAACACCTCATTTGTTAAAAACTCTGCTTTATGCGTTTGACGGTGGGTGACAGGAAATGCCTTTTTATTTGCATTATTATTTTCAGTTTGCGGTACATTCTGCAGTGCTTTTTCTGTCTCCATCCTATCCCAAAATTCCACTCTTCCAGGTAAAAATAGAAGCAAAAATAAGTGGTTTCTCCACTGCACACAAGAATATTTTATAAGAACACCAGGCTTTGTAATATGGGAAACATAATTGCAGCAATTAGTGAAGAAGTAGAAAAGCAAAATAGAAGAATACTTGATCATTTCCTTATATGCTTTGGAATAGAAATGTGATGCTTTATTTTTAATTTAAAGCAATAATCTTATTTGTACAGTGTACTTTTTAGGAAACATGCTTAAGATCAGAGACAGTTTATCAGTCCAATTCCTTGGTTTCTTTATCAAGTTTAAATGAACAAAAATAGCTGTTTTTCCCTATCAAGCAAATACTTCTACTTGTCCAAGGAATGCAATACCTGCAGTCATTTTGTGTCCAAACTGTATTCAATCTACCTGAAAGCTGTCTGTCAACCCATACCCACTTCAGGTACTGCCTTAAGGTACAGAATCAGTATTCACAGCTTCTTTGATAGAAGAGAAGTCACACTATTACCTCTGTTGTTTGTCAGCTACAGAAATGGTCTTGCAAAGCTACATTAGTCTCTGTGCCATGCAAACTTAGCCTGAAAATTAAGTGGACAGTTCTCATCTAAAAGGCTTTTAACAGCTCAATCTATTTTAAAACTAGATAACCTTTTAAAATAGAAAACGACCAGCAAAACACCTGCAGAATTTAAGCAGCCTCTCTGAAATAATAGCACTCCCCCTCTTTCTGAAAGAATACTGGAGAACCAGCTCCTATTAGAATATAGATTTAAATTCCTCAGTTTTTTAAACAAAGCTGCAAATTCTTACTCAGCCTTTGACTGATACCAGAATTCCCTGGATATGTAGTCTAGAAAGAAGTAAAATTTATTCTGTTATCACGTTATCTTGCCTTTCCAAAAACCAAGTCCCCAGACAGGGAACAGAGACCAATTTTATGTCAATAAGGCCCAGGGGCAGGTTGTCAAGAGAAGATGGCATGTTGCTTTTCTTTTCATGGTCTCAGCACCCTTTCACCTATCTGTTTGCTAGCAGTGAAATGCCAGAGAAGATGGACTGATTTATTAGTCTGGCAGAAATTTGTTCCAGGGAAAATATACTGAGATATTAATGGTGGGGAACATTTCTGCAAACTGGCATGATCATCCTTTCTGCAGTGAGCCACATCCTAAAATACTGGGTGATAACTTCTGCTTCATAAAATCCATGCAGCAGCCACAAACACAAATCCATCTGGCTATTATTTTTAACTGGTGTTATTTTGATACAGACCTGGTCAACCTCAGGTTTGTTTTTAAATGCTTTATTTTTCCACCACATTAGATCTCTGCTACTGAAGTTCACCATATACACAACTGTTAACGCTGGCATTTTAAAGCTGTCTTTATTTCAACTGAGAAGTTTTGCCTTTTTTCCAAGCCTCTCTCCCAACCCACCTGTGGAAAGCGAGTGAACAGCTGTGTGGCACCGAACTGCCTGACAGGTTAAACAGCAACAGTTCCTTTTGGCACCCAACGTGGGGCTTGAAGGGTTGAAATAACAGATCTGACCAGAGCATCTCAAACAAATTTATTCTAAGCATTGTTGTGCATGTTCTCTGAGTTCTGTTGTGTAGAACCTTAATTGCTGTCATGCTCCCTCTTTTGCCATTGATCACACTTGGGTCTGGATTAATGTCATTAATATTATTTTGCTATGTATTATTATTTCGCTGTGTAACAATGGCTTATGATATAATAAACTTATTGATCACAAAGCCTGCAGTACTTTCTGCAGGTGGCATGATTTTAGGCTTTGTTAAAAGAAAATCCAACCCTTCTATTTAAAAAAAAAAAAACAACACAAAAATAAAACAGGTTATTTGCAATATTAAACAATGATTAAAAAAAAGATAAAGTAACACATCCTTGAAGGAGTTCCTGCTCTGGTTCACATGAAGATGTGGCTTGCAGTAGAAGAAAGCTAGCAGCATGAATGCCATGTTTGAACAACATTTTTTTTGAGATTAGAGGGCAAACACATGATGTCACTCAGTTAACCCAACTTTAAACTATGACTTTCAGAGCAAGCATCCAAAGTAATTTTGTACATTACTAGTAAGTACATTTACATACTCAGGAAGTCAGAGTTACTTTCTGAAGAATCAGTGACATTGAAAGCTTTCATTAAAAAACAAACAAACAAACCCCGTTTACCTCATTGACAAAATACTTCATAACCTTTCAGTAATAAATCTAGTCACAGAGTTTAAAAATAGTGAATACATTAAGGTGGTCAGCATTACCACCTTAATGTCACTACAAGTGACAAGTGTTAAAAAAGTTACATTTTTAGTTTAAAATTAAGAAAATCAATTTGAAACAAAGACCATCTCCATCCCACACAAAACAGGCGTTACTTTACTGTCACAAAAATCAGAAATGCAGAAAGTTCAAGTTGTATGCATTTTCATTAAAGCTACGGAAATCAATCCAACAGTTTCACAAGGTTTGGGCCTCTGCAGGAGTGATATGCATGCAAGCAGAATGTAAAAAGACAACCATTTAGTCTACTAATAGAGAACTCCTTTGTTCGTCTCAATGTACTAGTTTAAAGCAAGCAGTGATTTATGTAACAAAAATGCAGGTTCTAGAGAAGAAGATGAAATATAGCAAAGTATGTAACCCCGACTCTACACATAAATACAGTACCTGGGCGCTGAATCTGTGAACATCATCAGAGGCACTGACTAGATCAATGGAAGACATGGAGGAAGAGCGACTATAGGGCTACCAGAGACAGACAAAGAAAAAACCAAGTAATCAGAACAAAGGCACAACAGAGCATTCAGTACCAACTTGCAAGCACAAGATAATGAAGAAAAGGAAAACAAAAGCACCATAAGCAGCAAGCACAGCAGCAAATGCTGATTTCATGCACCTATTATGTATTATGCTCCCAGTGTAGCCGTGTGAGGAGCACAGTGTTTCCAGTAACATTAAAATGAAAGCCCACCGATCGTGATTAAACTTTAAAGAATTTTAATTAATTCAATCAATTTTGGTGAAAAACCTTAAAAACTGAGGTTAATAATTTGTCTGTCTCCTTTACCATCACTGACAATCTTGAAAGAAGTTAAGAGTATTCTAAACGAACACTCACAACAGTGTTTTTTGAACCAAGAGAAAACAGTCTTCCTCCAATTCTAACTGCTTTAACTGAATATGAGTAAACTGTGAAAAGTTACTAGAAACACTTACAAAAAGAAAATCATTCTTGCCTACCCATACAAATCATACAGAAACATCACATATCAGCCATTATCCTGTGGAAACGATGGGAAATAGTTTACCTTTTGGACAAATCGATGAGTCCCCACAGCAGAATATGTATCTCCAGAAGGTAAGGATGTTGGCCAGTGCAATCTGACCTTTTCACTTTGAGACTGCAACAAAATAGGCTAAATTACTATTGGTTAGTTGCTACTAAGCGTACTATTAAAAAGAGCGAGTCATCCTCAGTCTACATAATGGCTACTGCATTAAAGTAGGAACTAATGCCATCCCTGACAGGCCTTAAGTTGGCATCCTGATGGTCTTTTAGGTGAACAAAATATTCATTTACTTCATCTATGCTTCCAGGTGTGTTTCTAGATTAAGGAAAATTAATTGGCACCATTAAGGCTGTTGCATCAATATAACAGTAATAATCACCCAAAACTTTTAGTCTCTGCTAAGAGACTGCAATGCGCTTAGATTCTTGGTAGTTGTGCTGTACCCAGCAGAAGTCTTACAGTTCTTAACCAAGCCATTATTCTCACTGTTTTCATGAAGCTTAACAATTCTATTACAGAGGATACACCAGATAGTTATTCCCTCTCACTTCATACACTACTTCATGTTCTCATATTCTATATACGAAGGCTGCTTAAAAAGTAATGCTTCTATTTTATGATGCTGGCCCATGATGTCAGAATTGGGTGTTGGTATGGCAGTACCTGCAGATACTGTGTTACAATTTTGATGCTGTTCCACGGATGGAAGGAGAGGGGCAGACTGACAAGCAAAGGTATGTCACTGAATTCCTCCTCTATGAGGAAAAAATTGTACCCACTGACACATTCACTGATGCTTGCTGAATGTCTATGGAGACCAAACAGTGGATGTGAGCACAGTGAGGCAGTGGGTGGTGCAGCAGAGACAGAAACATTGACTTTTAAGACAAGCCATGTTCTAGACAATATGAGCTTCATCAGCTCATCCGCGCACAGGCAGATTATGATCAAGTAACTTTGCTTGGAGATGAATATCACCTTTAATATGTTGGTAATGCATGGTGGCAATGTTGGAACATTGCAAAGTTTGTACCAGGGGGGTCCCAATGCTCACACAAGAACAGAAAGAACACTGTATTCAAGTTTGTTAGGACCTACTGAAACAATATGAGGCAGAAAGTGGCAGTTCCCCGGATTGCATCACTACCGGTGAGAAGATATGGTGTCACTACAAGCTAGAGTTAAAACAGTAGTCTGGGCAGTGGCAACATATGAATGCCCCACGGAACAAAATGTTCAAGATGCAGCCCTCAGTGGGTAAAGTGATGTGCACTGACTTTTGGGATAGAAAAGAAGTGATTCTTCGTTATTTCCTGGAATTCAGACAAATCATCAGCTCTGACAGCTAGATTGCAACACTGACTAAGCTGAAGGTTCAAACCTCCAGAGTAAGGCCAGAGAAAAAAAAACAAACGTTTATCTTGCAGCACAGTAACACCAGGCCCCATGCGTCAGTCTAAGGACCATGGATCACACTGCCCATCTTGGCTAGACCATCCTACCACATACACTGCAGTCTGGCCTTATGCTTTTTGGCTTCCATCTGTTTGGGCTGCTGAAAGACAGTCTTCATGAGCAACATTTTCCTGGAATTACACCGTCACAGCAGTTGTGAAACAGCAGGTCACCTCTACTGGCACAATTTTTAGAAGAGCAACATGCAGGCTCTTTTTCATCACTGGCAAAAACACACTAATGGTGGTGACCATGCTTAAAAATCATGTTTTGTAGCTGAGAATTTGCTCTACCAAATAGTGTTACTGTGCTCTTTGTATTTGTTATAGTTTCCACGGAAATAAATAGGAAGCATTACTTTCAAAGCAACCCTTATACTTAATGCATCTTTATCCCTATTTGATCCTTGCCACTGCTATTAGCAAAATAAACTTCAGGGCAGTAATTAGGATTTGACAAATACCTGTAGTGTTTGGTATTCCTATTTGCACATATATCTGTTACAAATAAGTTTCATACAGAATTCTAAGATATGTAAGAATTAGAAACAAGAGACTTTATTGGGTTAACATTTGCACTTTAATCCACATAAGCTGTGAAATCTCCTTCTCAGAATTAATGTTAAACAACAGTATTTAACTGTATAAATACCAAGAACTGAATTCTACACTCAGGTGTCAGGAGATGCACACAGGGAATGACCATAGGTCACTGAAACTTTCCACAAAGTGCCCATGATTAACACATTTTTCAAGCATCAGTACCTGTTCTTCCATTTTATCCTGTCTATCAAGAGCAGCTTCAACAGCATCAAAGAATTCTTCTTCATTAATCAGACTATTAGGACCCTCCTAGAGTATAAGAAACAAGAACTAGTTGAAAACACTGGAGACATGAGAGCTACATTTAAGCTTTATTTTAGAAGTATATGTATGTACTATGTATGTAACTGACAGAATGAAATTCTTTCAAAGACTTCAATATTTTTACCAATATTCTTTGACTACAATTCATCTGAAAACATTGCTTGTTAAAGAAAGTTACTCCCTCCAGCTATAATGCAGGGGGGTAGTTATGTAAACAAGGTTAAAAAAACAAACAGGAAGCTGAGGAAACGTCAACATACTTTGACATGACAATTAAGCTTTAATTAACATACATTTCCTCTTAAAAATGTTTGCAATGTGTCAGAAAAGTAAGCACATTAGCATAATTGCATAGTTAGGCTACTTCTGAGTATTCCAGTGCCTCGGGGTAGATTTCAGATAAAAAAAATAAGACAAAACAAAATACTGGGGATCATTTACTTCAGAATTCTTGGAAAAAACAGCTTAGCATAAAGAAGCAAGTAGAACTGAGTACTGAAAGCTCAGGTTTAAGACTTACAATGATAATTTAGGAAAACTAGGCTCAAAAAACTGAAGTGGATACCTGAGAGAAGCAATAGCGTTCAAATGTCTATTAAGTATCTCATCATATTGATACACTGATACTGTTTCTCAGGTTTTGATTTTTAAGCAGAAACAAGCATTTCATTAATGCTTGTGCAGGGGTCAAGTTCATTAAAAAAAAAAAATCACACAAACTGCACTATAGGTGCATTGGATTGTATTATTTTTCATAAGGTTGTTTAGACACTGTAGAATTTGAGTAAATATCTGAGGAGGAAGCTACCGAAATACACAATTTAATAGCCTAAGCAGAATCTTAAATCACTGCATTTCAAGTAACAGAGATAAGTTAACACTGATTTTAGTTGAACTTCAGATTCTAGAACTGCCTCTGCCTTTAGCATTTCTCTATCTGTATTACAGATACAGTAGCAAATATATGAAAAAATAATAAAAAAAAAAAATCACCAGAAGTATCAGTAAATGAATTACCCTAGACACAAGAAGGACAAAATGAAGGCTGGATTTCATTAAAAAAAATTAAGGCTAGAAATTTATCATCCAGTCTTCAGTTTTCAAGCTGGAAGAACTGAAGTGGCATGAACGTTCTCGCACAAGCCAAACACCTTGATTTACACATGCAATTGTTTAATATAATATAAACACTTGGCATTAAAAAAAAAAAAAAAGAAAGCAGAACTGTACCTCATAGTCTGGCCCTCCAAAATGGGACTTTTTCTTCAGTTCTGTTACAGCATTTTTATACGCTTCTTCTGTTCTTCTCCTTTTTTCTATCTCCTGCAAAATGACATGATCTTTTGATGATGAAGGAATGAACTGGCTGATTATATAGTACACATGCCAACAAATAGAATGATCAGTATAGCTTTTTTTCCAAGATTTCCAGAGCCACTGATTTTCTCATTTTATTTGCATGCACATACTGTGTGCTTTCACATAAACTAATACAAAACTTGGGAAGTTAACTACCTTGACAAACCCCTTCTTTTTCTTTTTAATAAGTCACATGCGAGAAATTACTACATCAGCAACCAAAAATCAATTCCTAGCTCATAAAATATAAGTATAAATGGTTCGTTGATGGTCAGACCTGCTAAATGATTGTTTGAACTATCTGAATTACTCAGTGCCGTTGCTCGGGCAGTGATGACAAAGGGTGAAGGGTAAAACTGGTAAAATGCTAGCTGGTTGAATATAGTGAGATACTAATGAGTCACTGCATGTAAGCTTCTATCTCTACAGTTAGTTGACACAGGATCCAAGTGAGTCATTTCATGAATTCCAAGCAGAGATTAACAACTCAACATCATTCTCTCATAACAGGTGTATGACTGTATTAAAGCCACTAATTATATCCACATTACATATTTTGAATAAAGAAGTAGTGATGCTGGAATCAGATTAAGCCTAGCATTTCCTCTGCAAATTTTCCCCTTTAATGTATATGAAAAAGTAGGCTGAACCTCATCATCTCATAATATTTACTTCTGTTTCAGAAGACACTCGTCTGATGATAATGCAATGCTTTTAAATCAGATCCATATCTGTAGAAGATACTTTTACAAACTATGTTGAGCCACTAAAGTTATGTAGTAAAAAGACAAAAAAATTCTAGTGCAGAGTATAGATATAAAGACATTTCTACTAGGGGGGACCCAGGAGGCCCTCTATGGGAGGAAGTCAGGGCTCATGTCATTGCTAGGTCCAGACAGCTCCAAAACAGGCTCATTGTAGGACACAGTTAAGCCTACCAGACAAATAAATGACACTTCCAGGGAGTGGGGAGAGGGGGAAGGAAAAAAAATAAGAAGAAGAATTAAAAAAAAAAAAAAAATTAAAAAACCATCACTTAGAGAGAGGAGAAGGGAACAAAAAGTGAGAAACAGCAGAGGGAATGTGAGGAGGAAGAGGTGGTTCTTGATGGCAGGACACACATCCATACTGCAGCCCATGGAGGAGTCAGGGGAGATCATCAAGAAAACAAAGCCAGACTCTGGTACAAGGTTGAAAATAAAAGGGTAGATGCTGAAATATTTCTGACTGGATATAAAGACTTCCACTATATCATTGTAATGACAGGTGTGTAGAACATTATGCTCAGAAAGGTTGTGCAGTCTCCATCTTTGAAGACTCAAAACCAGATGTAATAAAGCCCTGACCACCTTGGTCTAATTTCAAACTCTCCTTGCTTTCAGCAGGAGGTTGGACTGGAGATCTACTGAGGTCTCTTCCAATCTGAGTTATTCTGTGATCTCATTAATGAATTTCGAGCCTTGGATCTGCTACAATTCCTCCAACTACTCAGATGAATCGATACCGAATTAAGAATTGTCTGAAGCATCAAAACAGCTAGATAAGACCAAGCCTTTGACATACAGACAAAGAGCTGGAGGCAAGTGAAGGACTGAAGTGCAATTATATTTTATCTGAATGCCTTTATTATTTGAATCATGTACCACTAAAATATGTAAGTAGGATTTGATGAGATATATGCCATATGTAAACATGCTAAATTAAAAAACAAGAAACAACAATGCCACAGAACACCGGCCAATAATGGTAGGCTGGCAAGACTGTGGAAAGCAAAGCCTGAAATACATCCCAGACACGCTTCCAAGATATCTCATCTGAAGAAGAGATTGTGCATTTTGAGTTGCTATAGTGGTTGTGCAGGATTAGCATGAACAATCATTGTCATCAGAAAAACAGGTTAACACCACTAACTTTAAAAATAAATATTAATCAACTAGTTTAAGTCACGTTTTCCACTCATCCCTTAAAAGTAAGTGAAATAAACAATGATCCCTTTAAAGAGATCTTCACAGTTAAACCTTTAAAGAACAGGTTGTTCTCAGCACTGTTACCATTTCACAACTAAGCATTTTGGATTTGCACATCATTCTGGATACTGCATGGATAGAATATGTAGGTCTCCTTTAGAAGGCTGCAAGCAATAACTTATGATATTAGTGCTGTCAGGTTCTCTTTCGAGTTTAAAAAAATAATATAGAAATCCTAGTTGAAAAAGGGCTGGGAAAAAAAAAAAAGTACACGATGAATGCTACTATATCAGCCACAGTTAAGATGAGGTTTTAACATTTTATAGGACTAATAAATAATGAAAACACCTAAGATTAGCAAGTGCTGCACATAAAAAGAAAAAAAAAAAAAAAGCCTGGACTAAGAAGGTTAAAAACAGTTGTTGAAATTTCAAACTGAAGAATCTTTTTTTATTTTATTATTATTTTTTTTCTTTGTAAACCAAAATGAAAGGAAAAGAATCTTACCTTATCTAGCCTTTTTTGCCAGCTTTCTTCACGTTTTACCATGAGTTCAATGCAGTGAGATAGTGTAGCAAGGATTCCAGCAGTTGTTGCCTTGAAAGTTATAGCTTCTCCTTTAAAGTCTATGCCATTAATTCCTTTGGGTGTCACATGTGGAAATACTGAAAACAAACACAAACCATTCACTGACAGATGCCTTTAATTCACGTGAGCATCTTAAAAGCATGGTTTATATTACAATTGTTTCAATATACTGGCTTGAAAGCTGATTTAGAAACAAAAATCAAACGTGCTAATCATTTGCAGCTATCCACAGGGTAAGGAAAGAA
Organism: Excalfactoria chinensis; assembly: GCF_039878825.1. Classification (NCBI taxonomy): domain Eukaryota; kingdom Metazoa; phylum Chordata; class Aves; order Galliformes; family Phasianidae; genus Excalfactoria; species Excalfactoria chinensis. Next base: position 23,078,601 of record NC_092857.1, on the reverse strand, counting down.
ATTCAAAAGGAAGAATGCACCCCTTCAGCTTCATCTTGCTATACTCTATTTCAAGTCAGCCTGTAATGCTGTATTGCTCTGCGCTGTGCAAATCATGTAGGTGGAGGGAGTGGTAATACTTTGTAACAATAGCTGTTTGAGAGATTGAAGTGAGGCCTAAGACAGAGAAACCTCAACATACCTAATTCAGTACTGAGAGAGGAACAATTAAAAAACGCAATCAAAGCCAAAATGTCATATTCAAAGTTGCTCTAAGCCGGTAATTATACACTTTAAATCCACAAAGTAAAAAGGTATGATATATCGAAGTATCAAATGTGCAGAATTATCCAAGTATTGTGGGTTTTGCAATTCCAACAACTACTTCATGCTGTCAACCAAGCCATCTGTTGCTAAGGCTATTTAAATCACATAAAATGTGTGACAAAAAAACACCTATTATATGTCAAACTTACATAGAGGTTGACAGAATATCAAATCAAACACCATACATTAACGCCATAAAGTACTAGGAAGCAGAAGTAAACCCATGTTGAAGACTGAGCTCAGCAAGCTAAAGTACCTCCTGCTATACCACGGTTAAAACTAGTGTGACTTATCGCCCGGCTGGATAATGCATTTTTATTTAATTTTCTTTGGTTTTGGTGCCACTGTTACAGTTTAAAAAGCTGAAACAAACATCTATGTTAAGTTTATCCAATAACTGCCTGCACCGATAAAGCAGAGCTTTCAAGATGTTCTTAGAGGGAAGGGAACTGCAATTGCTGCTCTCTGATGGTAGAACACCGTGTTGGCACTTGGGGAACAGAAAGCAAACATCACATGGTCTTCAGCAGTGGTGTAAGTCTCCAGAGGCTATATATGCTCTTCTTTCACAAGGAAGCAAACTATGTTTTTTTTAAACACACAATTACAAACCATACAGTTCCTCAGTTTCCCCAAGAAGCATACACGGTATGGTAAAACACAGCTTATTTTTTTATTCCACATTAATGAAGAATACTCCCTAACAGATGAAGATAAGGGCTGGAAAGAAAAATTTAAAAAATCATGTTTCAGAAATAATAACAAGCAAATGAGATCTCCCTCCCCCTAACAGCTGCAGAGGGAACATGGAGGAGGCAGAGACTGAAAGTGGTATAAGCTGGCAAGGAGGCAACACAGTGGATCCACTGCAAATAATGAAAATTAAACAACAGCTTCACACAAAAACTGCATTTTTCTTTGAGAACTGCAATACCACTGATTTGTCCTGCTGGTGTACAGCATGTTCACCTGCAGGCCCACTAGCAGAGATGCACTGCTTGATAGACATGTTTTTTAATTCAGTACATAATACTGCTAGACGTGCCGAAGAAACATCCACCAGCTGCAATGTAGTTATTTCAGACAAATCTCTGCTGCAGTGTGTGAGGGTAATGCAGCAACAAAGACTCATTTCTTGGAACAAAGTCAACTTCTGTTGAAGTCTCAGCTACATCTCATTAATACTTCGATACGGTTTTGGTTACCACGTATTTTAAGTCCTTATTCAATGACTAGTCTCAAAGAAGCAGTGGTATATAAGCTGCTTGAAATTTCATTCAAAGTCAGCCATTTCAGTGTACAAAACACTGAACAAAAAAGAACTTGTAGAATGCTGCAAAACTTATTTCTGTAAGGAGAGAATCGCTCAAGTGATTCTCTACTGTGTATGGGGGTACTCCTCAAAAGACACTTTTCTTTCCAGAACATGTCTGAAGATGATCACAAGCCCCAGCTCAGAAACAGTTAAGCTTCAGCATATTAACAATTTTTGTCACATCTTCTATCTGGAAAAGCTGAACATCTTTCTGATTCCTTCTTTACACTTTTATTCCTACATCAGCTACAGGATCTGGTGTTTCAAGTTGAAATCTTACATCAGAACAGCTACAGGTTCAAGTTAAAGGATAACAGTAAAGTTTTTCTTACTGGATCTGCTCTTCTAGCTTTCTAATTAAGCTTCAGTCAACTGAAAAACAGATCTATGCTTTTTTGCCTACTTTGAATTCAATTTTAACATTTGGAGGTAAGTGATTCCTTTTTAACAATTCTGTCTCAAGCATTTTGCTTTGCTTCTGAATCATTTTCTCCTTCCTTTCATGATGTTTTTTTGTTGTTGTTGCTTGTTTGTTTTAAACTTATTTGACTTTAAATACCATGCTCTTTAGGTGTTCTGATCCTAAAAGACTAGAGGTGCAGTCAGTTTTCACATCTTGTTCCTAAGATACAGTTTTCAACCCTTCCCCATAAGTCTAAAACATAACCTGTTCAGTAAAATCCATTTTCCAGTGAAATGGAAGATTATTTATAGAAGACAGTAAGTACAAAGTTCCTTTTTCTCTTCCATTTTATGCCACTTCTACCACTTATAACACTATACTAATACTACATGAAAAAGAAATGGGTGGGAATATTACCCGCTTATTACGTGATACCTATTGTTGATCTTCTGTGGATGGCACTAGGATTAATAGATCAGTTTTCCTCTAAGAATAACCTCATTATTTCAGCAATGCTGGTGAATATTCTTCTTGCATTTGAAGAACAAAAATTCACTGCAAGTCCCACTGTATTTTATATTAGGTTATCTCCTTCATCTATGTAATTTGTTCTTCTGTCTTTAAAGAGGTTCCCAGAGTAGGTTTCACCCACTCTTATTTAAATTAAGCCCAAATCCACTCATTTTCCCAAGCAGACAGATGGGAACACTTCTCAATCAGGACTCTTACTTTCCTAGACTGTAAGATTCCAACTGGTAAATACACATCAGTCAGGCACTCCCCTTGGTGCCCTGATATAAATGACCACTGCTTCAGTTACCAGATTTTCTAATTGGAAAGTGAACAGTAAATTTGTATACCTTCATTATGCTCTAACTCTTCATTAAAGGTTCTTAGAAAAAAAAAACCCATCCCTGTCCAAACATGGTATAGCATAGCAGCACACGAATCTCTACAGTCATGCTAACTTTCTCCCTACTCACTCAAGAAAGGTGCAGAATGGAAATTTCAGAGACAATGAGAACACAGTTCCTTAAAACAAATTATAAACCTCATGGTTTGAGCACAAGATTGGAGAACTAGAGATCCTATGCGAAGACATAAGTTGGACTTGATCCCTGTGGGTCCCTTTCAACCCAGGATATTCTATGATGGCATGAAATTTTTAATGCATTTACCCATTACAAATCAAACAGGTATTGAAAAAAGGTAGAATGAAAATCAGTTGTTAACAGAATTGATGGAAAGTAAATGTAACAGAAACAGGAATCATAAAAACTGTAATTACAAGTCCTGCAAAAAGCAAAAGGTTGCAGAAATAGTAACCTACAGCAAATGAGTTTATATATGAAGGTATCCATGATACCTAACAATGCCTTAACAGAGAAATTCCCAAATGCCTGATGAAGATTTTTTTTAAGACGAATATGGATACATTACTTCAAATTCCTCTAAAACAATGATAAAGGACATCACATTCCTTTTAAAAATTGTAACATGACCTGATGCACTAAAAATATATACCTTCCAGATGAAATTTCACATATTAGGTGTGCATATACAGGATATATATCAGAGTAATTCAGATACAAAAAAATGTTCTAAAGGTAGAATAAGCTGAAACTCCTACACCATCCCACAAAAATTAAGTTTGACAAATACCACTTTCAAAATGAATCATGCCATGAAATTAAGTGCTCACTAATGTTTAAGAAAAAAACTTTTCTCATTTCTCTGGAATTTGTTTTCGTGATTTAGAAGTCCTTAAAAATGTAGACTCTTTATATAGAGTTGGTGAAACTGTTCGACGCGCTCACAGGCCAATATTGCAAACTTGCTTATATTTGCTGACAAGAAGCACAAAAGATTTATTCATGAATTTCAAAGTTGTACTCTGCTTAACCTGTGATGCCAGCACTGTAATTAGCCCTTAGCAGAGGAAGCACTTTATATCACTGAAAAATCTGTTCATATTATTAATTCTGGAAGTATGTTTAAAGTGCCTTCCATTTCCTCTTTTTCTCATCTTCCATTACAGTTTCAGTGATATTCTAGAAAGAGCAACTGCATATCATCTTACTTGGGTGGAGTTAACTTTCCCCCAGCAACCCATACAGTACTGTGCTCTTGGCCTGTATCTAGAATACACTGGCTATGGCTGAGCAGTACGCAGGCTGCTTCTCCAGCCCCTCAAAGTCAGGAGGCTGGGGTGAGTGAGCAAGAGGTGGAGAGGAGACACAACTGGGACAGATGGACCAAACTGATGGCATGGAATATCCCTTTTGGCATGACATCAAGATCAGAAATAAAGTTGGGAAAGGGAAAGGACCAGGGGAGGCTATAATTATGAAAGCATCCATCTTCCCAGGTAACTGCTATTCATATCAAGTCCTTTCTTCCTAAGACATGGCTGACTATCCCATGCTCATATGAAATAGCCAGTACCTCCTTTTGCTTCTGCATGGCTCTTGCTTATTTTTCCTTTCATTAAACTACATCTTAACTCAGCCCCTGAGCCTGCATTATATTTAGCTCCTGTTCTTTTCAGAAGGGGTTATAGAGCAGTGTGATGGAGCTACTGATGTCTACCAGTGTGAAAACATCGCAAGTACTCAAAAACAAAGAAAGCAATACACAGGAAGGATAGCTCATTGTAAAGAAAACAGACACAAAAAAAAGGCTTATTTTCCCATATATTTTGAAGAGAGATAGCATAATTTAAAAACTCTGTGAACCAAAATCTAGTAAAAACCTGAACTGCCAGCATCTAGTGAACTAATGCTAGATAATACATAATAAAATAATTTCAGTCAAGAAACAAGAGAAAGTATAGAAAGAATGCAAACAATTTTTGAACACATATACAACTCCTGGCAGGCCAGCTGTATGAAGATTTTTCAGAAAGAAGGGCTTGCACGAGTTTCACATTCACTGCGTGGATAGAGAAAAACGACTATTATAAGATCTTTTAAGATAAGAATTTAAAAAAAAAATCATGATTTTGTTCATCACATCGTTGGAAAATAGTGTTAAAAAGTGGCAAAATTATGAGAAATTAGAATCAGTATCAACACTGACTTAGTCATAATGCAACCACAGAACTTGAAGAAAAAGCCATACAAGCTGACAACAGTCACAAGAAAAAAAGAATGATTATCTGTTACAACCCTTACTTCCCAATATTTTAACAACACAGCTGTTCCAGCAGAATTTTGTAGAAGTGACTTTGAACACAATAGGAATTATCAGCTTGACAAGCTTCCATTAATATTTGTGAGAATTAAATTAAATTCAACTCATGAAAAACAGCTAACAAATGACAATTTTAAAATGACAAATTTTAAATAACCTGTAACAAATTCAGACAACCGTTCCTATAGCTCTCCTCTCAGACAAAAGCATAAATATCAGTCATATAAGGCTTATCATAGTATTCAAGTGAATTTTTAGTGAAGTGTAGACATACTCACACTTTTCCCTACTGCTGTTACTGTTATGTAAAAAATCCCCATCAGAACGCATTGTAGGGAAATCATCTTCATCATCTTCTACCACTGCATTAGGGAGAGAAAGATAATACGTTAGGAAAGAAACAAGGCTTTTCCAATTCTTCAGTGCATAAGAAAAAACTAGGAGCATTTTCACAGCTAAGTAGCACAGGATATTTTTCCTACAATAAAAACAAAAAGTCATGATCCTCCTGCCTTTTTTTCTTTTTTTAATCCCCATCAGAACCACAACATTACTATGAGGAATAATTATGAGATTTTTGGTCAGCATCCAAAGGAAGATTCTTTCATAACTGATTAAGCAAATGAGCCACAATTCAGCTCTTCTACACTAGAAAATTTGCAAAAAAAGTGGAATTGTTTGTATCTACCATTCTCTCACTAAAAAAAGTTTCAGGACTTTTTACAGTGAGAGATAACAAACCCAAGGATAAATATAAAAGCCCCAGAAAACAAGTATGAACATGAAAACAAGCTGCATTCTGAGAAAAACTATTCAGATACTTAGCTATCCTCATCTGGATCTACTAGTATCTCAAGTGTGCACTCATGTTGTACAGTATTCTACCTTCAGCCAATATACGTCTGAAGCATACAATATGGCAACATGTTTTGCCTTTATTTAAGAACATATTGTTCCTATCAAACTAAAACCCCAATGTTTTTTCGAAAACTATGGTAAGCACTGCAGTAGTGAATCAACTTGATTTCATCTCATAAGGGTAAGAAATTATTGTTGTATAACATCAAGTGCTTAAAAGATCTTTTTTTTCAGTGAGTTTGTCAGCTACAGTTTAAGAGCAAAGTTAAACAGTTTTTAAAGGACTCCAACTACTGCAGCGAATAGTTAAAATTACTTAAGCAAGAACATTCCTTACTGTATAGAAATTTAGATTCTAAGGAGGTAAATGTTTCCAATAACAACTTTACCTTTATCCCTCTGGAGTTCATCTTTGGAAACTGCATCTGCACAGGCATCAAAGTATTTCTGTAAAGTGTCAACTTGTCTACACAAGATGTCTCTAAAGGTTTCCATTTCTGCAAGCTTCTCGCGTAAGCTATGGCCCTTCTGAAAACACAAGAGAAAAACACTTCAAATGCTTCTGAATACAGTATATCTCAATGAAAAAAATAAATTTCTGCAGACACAATAAATCTGATACACTAATGACCTTTCAGGTATCAACAGCTATGAAATACTGTTAATGTTCAAAGAACATGATTACAAGAAACTACAGGTGTTCCTTCATCATTTTCTCAACTTTTCCTCTCTGTTGCACTTGTTACTTCAGAGCGTTCAAGAAAGCTTACTAATAACAGCTTTGCTTAATCCCAAGCTATTTGCCTGAAAATAGTCAGCTCTAGTTTTCGTACTAATCTTGACACACCTTTCTAGCGGTACCGCTCTTCTGCCCCCACAAGAAGTATGATATTTCTATTTGAGTAGGCTAAACATTTTAGACACTAGAAACTGGAAAAGTCATTTTTCAATTGTTATTAATCAAACATGTTAAGTCACAGAACAAGCATATCCTTTAATTTAGAGGCCCCTGTATTCCCAGGAGTACACAGAACCCTCCTAACAGGTTTGATTTCTCCTGCCATCAGAAGATACTGCAATTGAAAATGAACAACTGCTCAGAGACATGTGAAAGCTTCCTGTATAATCTGTTCTTTATCACATAAAGAATTACACAGTAAAACAAAATGTTGTTATTCTTCCCCCTAGTTGTGTGAACGAACCTTCATATAATACATCCTTTTTTCATTTGCTTAAGTATCTTTTTTTTTTTTTTACACACCCGCATTAAGAAAACATTATTCACTAACCTTGAACGAAGAGGTGGATGTTGCAGAATATCCACTTGCTCCAGAAACAAGAGACACCATGGAGCCATGGCGGCGTAAACTTGATTCTGATCCATAGCCAGATTCAGTCTAAAAAATACAAACCACACAAAAACCAGAGCAGTGAGGTTTTAAATATGAGAAGAAGCCATAAAAGCAATTAACATCACTTCCTCTAAAATCCTATTTCTTGTCTGTATGTATTAGAAGCTTAACTCCAATTGTGCCTGCAAGTTCAACACATTGGAGTAGCACCTGTGATGTTAATATGAATGTATTTTTTGTTATCATAATGATGTGGAAAAACAGTAGCTACCTGCAACCTGTTATGCATCACCCAAAAGTGCAAAAAACTATGTATTTAAGGGTACAAAAAAATGGAAACTTTCAATTACTTTGTCATCTGTGATCTCCATTAAGCAATTTTCACACAACATTCACAAAAATGTACAGTACTCTACAATTATGCAGAGCTAAGATGATTCAATATGAAGACAATCCACAGACTCAGTAAACCTTTCCCAGGTGTTCCAGACTTTGTCAGCAATACTCTTTGTATTAAACTCAAATTAATTGGAAAAGAATATTTGCATAAACAAAAGGGAGAAGACAGTAAGTTTTAAATAGTTGAATATTACAAAAAACAAAGACTACACTTTGAATAAAATGCACAAAGATGTGATTAAAAATATCAAGTTTCATGAACTTCTTCACAGATAAAACTAGGAGAGCAGATACTGAGGATCTGAAGGAAAAATGTTTCTCCATGCATTCATGTAAATAGCCAGAAAAACACGCAGAGAGAATGCATGAAAGGAACAAAGTGCTCAGAGTAATATCTGAAATGCTGTTCATAGATGAATATGATCAAGTACACAGTGACCACATTGTAAAGGATCTTTGACAGGAAGAAGAAATGCTGAAGGGGCAGGGAGATGGCAACATAGAATGAGTAATAAGGAACCACAGGCAGCAATAAAGTTTTAGCTGTTACTGAGAAAGTCAGAAGCCACTTTGGAAAGTGAGGAAAGTGTTGATATATAAAGCAAATGCACTTACAGAGTTTTAAAAACAGGGAGTAATGAAAAAATGTTTGAAGTGTTGCTTGAAAACAGGAGTATTTGGACAACGTTTGAGTGGAACAGTGGCAGAGAAACTCTGGTTTTTTTGGAAATGAAGGTATGGCTGAAGAGTTCTTCACACAGTACTGAATGAACATCACTGAATGAGATTATTCGGAAAAAAAACAAGAAAGAAAGAGCCTATCTGGCTTGTCTGAAGAATGCAAAAAGAATTTAAGAAACAGAATAAACTTCTAAAAAAACCCAGAATGAATAATAAAGAGCCGAAAAGAAGTTGAAAAATGAATGCGACCAAGAAATACAAGTGTAGTTAGAAATGACTAGTCTAGAAGTCCAGTTTGAAAGAAGGTTAAATGATTAATTTACACAACACTTGCAACTCCACCAACAAAAAAGAGGCATTTGTTAATTTGAAAGATTTTATATGGCGTACCTTTAAGTTTGTAGCTTAAATTCACAGAAGGTAGAGAAATATTATAATCTATTTGACATACAAGTTTATGTTTAATGACAGCTTAGTGTGAAATGACAAAATGCAAGAAGGAGCTTCCTTAAGTCAAACTCTAAAGACTTATATATCATTTAGTCATTTGTTATGAACCACAAATTTAAAGCTATTTTACTGAAAATAAAAGTCCTAGGAAAAAAAGCTATAAAAGTGCTAAAGTTTGTTACTTTTTAGAATGGACCACTTGTTTCAGAGTAAAGAGTATCTTTACTAAAAACATTCATATTGGATATAAAAATAATTTTAAAGTACAATTAAGAGTTTTAGGCATACAACACTACTATTTTACCTCAGAAATATTTAATAAGCATAAACCTCAAGACAGTACTTTGTAGTTATAAAACACCTTGGTTCATCGTAAGATATTTCTTCTAACATTTCCTGTAAATGCAAATCTAAACAAAATTAAATATCCCAGTGCCAACTTCATTGTTTACTTAATCATACACTACAAATATTAAGATGATTCTCATCATGTTCCTACTGCTGCCAGTTTGACACTAGGGTCTTAACTTGTATTGAAGTTGTACAAGTTAGGAAGAAGGGAAAATGTTTCAGTAGGATATAACTTCATGAACAGATTAATTTTAAAATATAATAAAAAAGTTTCCAATGTATTCAAGTCAGTATTTTGATGATGAAGTGCGGATGTATTCTAAATGTTTCCCCTTCAAGTGATACATGTATGCAAAAATGAAGGATTTAAGCTTAGTAAGTGAAATTCTGGAACATCCATACCTGAAGAATCAATCAAGGTCCATTTCAATAGTACTTCTATAGAGTTTAGAAGAAAAGATACATCTCAGAAGTAGAAAACCTTGTGACTTACACTGACTTGAATCCTTTTCTTCTAGCATTACTCTTATAGTCAGTGCCCATTTGAATTAGTTCACAAAAGCTCAGTGGAAAAAGCAAACAAACTCCAATCCATATATTTAAGCTTTTTTTTTTTTTTTTTTTTTTTTTAAAAAAAAAAGGTGTCTTCTCAGCAGTACATCTGACAGTCACTTGTGCTTATAATTAAGCAATTTATTCATGTTTCTGTATTTAACACAAGACAGCAACCTATAAGCTTGCAAACCATGCCAAGTCAAAGCTGCTACACAAAAAAGCATTTAGATGGTTTTAACTCTTTGCAATCAAGAAGCAAGCACACTGAACAGCACAACATGAATCTGAAGTGTCTGCATTTACAGATAACATTCACAAAACTCAAATGTTTTACTGAGTTTTAATAACTGACGGGAAAGGAAAAAAAAAAAATCAAGACTAAAATAGTTATGAATAAGAAGAAAGAGAAAATAAGTATTGATGTATCACTGATGCAGAAACAAGTCATCCAGCTCACAGCAGGCACACGCAAGCAGATTAACACAAACAATGAAAGCATGCACCATGCAAAGCCCCACCATTCTACTACCGCAACATCTAAACGAGAGCAGGTCACTGCCGCATTTATGTCTTGCAAAGCAGAACATCATTAACTATTCACTGCAGAAATACTCAATTACATTGAGAAGAGGAATCTTGACACAAGCTTCTTCTGTTGACACAATTTTTAATTTCCCAGACTAAAAAATAGGAAAAGTGAGTAGAGTCCATACGATAAACAGTCTCTGCTTGAAAGCAAACTCCAAAAAATAGTACTGGTTCACAACATCAAGCACTAAGGCTAAATTACCATGCACATTTACAGATGCAGTTCTTTGAAATTCCATGCATGCATCATAGATCTAGATGCACTAAAACTGGCATTTGTTAGTATGCTGCAACAGCTTCAGCTTTCGAAGATGCTGCAACAGCTTCAGCTTTCGAAGATGCTGCATGAAATCCAGTAATCCTTTCAGAATGTTTTTTCATTATGACAGGCGAGAGGAAAGAGTCACATTAACCGGAGCTTCATGTGATTCTTTACCGGAGCAGGAGCTGCTATCAGCAACAAGGCAGTGCATCAGAAAAGCTGCTTTCAGTAAAACTGTCAAGTATTCACAGAATCATATTGCAGATTTCCATTCTAGCTCACACTGATCCTCAAGTTAAGGGTTTCCTAAAGTGGGTCAGGAATCCTCTGGAATAAAGCACAGACTTGGAGAAAAGCTTAAAGATCAAATAAAGCAAATTATTGTCCCACGTCTTCAAGAATTATTTGGATCATGCCTTTTTTAGTGCATGTGAAGTGCTTCAATGTATGTTTGCCCACAAAGGCAGTTATTTTCAGCAAGCATCATAAATTATTTAATATTTTACATAACGCAAGCAGCTCCTCCCTCTACGACATAAGACTCAGCCTAGGAGGTGATGAAACAGACACTGGAATATAGCAATTGTAATCATGTTTTCTGCAGTGTTTTTGGAAAAAATACCACTCAAACATTAAAAAGATAAAGCCACAGTAACTAAAAAAATAAAAAAAAATTAGCTACAAGAAAACAAAGAGAAATGTGAAAGAGCTGGAAGACTGGAAGATACTATGAAGTATTCGGCATGGACTAAGCAGAACAGGTCTTCTGTCAAACATGCATGATCCAAGGGTGATTTTCAGACTGAGTATTTCAGTAGGCACTTAAAGAAATGGTACTGCTAACATGACCCAAGGAAAGACTGCATAGGAACTGAAGGCACTTGGGGATGCATTTCTGTATACTGGAGTTAAAACAGCAATTAATACACATCTGCTTTATCAGTTGTTCTACAAGCTCTGTAAATGGAAATTCAAGGCTTTGAAATCTAGGTGGCTATTAGTCAGCAGGAAGGCAAAGACAGGAATGTCACAGTCCTGGTCACAGCAGCTTACAGACCTCCTGAGCACAGTGCAGTAGACTATTAAGAAAGGTAAAACGCAAAAAATGCTTCAACGTGAACTTTATAACTGCAAAAACAGGAAAAAAAACAGACATTTTTTCTCCTAACAGCAATAAACACTGCAATTCTACAATACATAAGCATATTAAATGCTTAAGACCAATGGAAAATATGAGTTGGAGAATAAGTATAACAAGGGATCTGATAAAAATAGACACTACAGCTATACTACAGCACTGAGATTATGCTAACTGCTATACCCACTTGCTTAGTCTAAACATCTTTTGGGTCACTACTACTCTAATTCTGCATAGTTTTGGTAAGTCACTGTACACTGCCTGTGAACAATGGGCATCTTTAGTAACAGCAAAAGCTAGACTGGTGTAAAGGTTAATAAGCCCTGGAACCAAAAACCATTGCAGATTTGAAAATAAGGCTGACAAATAGGCAATCAAAGGCAAATAACTTGACTTTGACAAGTCTTTATCCATGTAGTTCACATTCCTGTTTAATTACATGGATGTGCACTGTTTTTTTCATGAGATTTCTTAACTGTTATTTTGCACGTGAAGACAATTCACTAAATATTATTCAGCAGCTTTAAAGGCTGAGATTGCAGACCAGGTTAACTGGGAGGAGCAGGTGATCCAAACACATAAGAACAGCCAGGATGCAAAGGAGACTATATCGTGATGTCTACAGAGTGCGAGCAACAGAAAGCCGTCAAGATTTTGCTTCTCAGACCTAGGAACCACTGAGGAAGAGCATGACCTTCCTGAGCAAAAGAGTCAAAGACCAAGCTGACAATAATTGCTTCCCCTTGTTTGCTGACTTAGAAGTAAAACTAATGCATCTTTTACTGCTGGGTGACCAGGTTATATGAAGAAAGTGCAAGGATGACATTTGCCTCTCTTGTGAATTTGGGCTGTCAGGAAATAGACAAGATTTGTAGAGCTAAACAAGAACCAGCCATTACTATTCTGCTATTAAATGCTGCCACAAAAAGCACTGATACTCTGGTTTAAGTTCCCAGTATGCAGGAGAACATTTATGGACTTGCTTTAGAACTTTAAAAGGCAGCTTTCTTTGTCAAGTGGGGAACATTGCTCTGTGCTATGCTGAGACAGCCTGGAGTAACCTGGCCAGTATTGGTAGGTGAGAACCCACCCACACAGTGCCTTGACAGAATCTACAGACACCTCAAAAAGCTTTACAGGAATACTGAACAAATCCATAGATATGCATAAAGCTCATCATGCTAGTCAATAAGCTTTTATGCTATAAAACACTCCTAGAAAAACACAAATATCATTTATTCTGTTGTTCATGTACTTCATCTGATACCTTGTCACTGCCACACACAGGAACAGATTTATTTTCCTTCTACTCACTACTTTTCATTCACCTAGACATCAGAACAGAAATCTCTTTTAAATGCCTGGCATACTCTAGCGCATGTAAAAAGTAGCAGGCAAGCACTTGAAGAAGGACTGGCAGAGACCGTAAAGTCCATATTAAATCTAAAAGAAGATTCAAGAAGAATCAGTTCTACAACCAAAGAGAAACTATAGCATAGCTATAATAAAAATAATAATTTTAGCAGTCATTTGGGAAAAGGTGGGAAAGATTTTTTAAAAGTGCTAGTTTTGTATCCTTACACCAACAAATCTAGCCAGTTCTTCCTTGGTTATCAAAACCTGTTCCTTACCCTTCCCATTTCCTTTTTGTCATAGTTCTCAGATCTCAATATTCAATTCCCTCATTGCACTCCAAATACAAAATAAGGTTTACTGCACTAATTACAGACTTGCATAAAGAAAGTTTATACAGACTGAAGGACTTCTTGGGACGCACATTTCTTCCTTATGTTCCTGACACAACTTCGGATTCCTGAAACTGGCCAGGGCTGAAGCTGTATAAAAGCAATCTATTTGTATCGATATACTGTTTGTTTAAAAACAAAGCCCACTAAAAAAGCCTGCACTAAAATTCCTTTATTCATACAGAATCCTACCATTTCACATAGAATCAATTCACCAGAATAAGAATTCTTAAGTGTAAACTAGCTAGGCAACAACTGTCAGAATATATATATATATATTTCCAGAATATTAACATACCAGCTGGAAAGTAGCAATGATAAAGTTCTGAAAGATTAACTATAATAATAATAATAATAGAACAGTTCTACATAACATGAACAGTTTGTAAGAAACATTTTTAGGATCTTAGGATCCTAAGCTTACAAAAGGCTGCTTCTTGTGCTCCAAGAAAAAAGTAAATCAAAGGATTTATTTACTGATTGATTTTATCAGTACACAATAGATGCACTGACATTTTAAGAAGTTAAAAGAAAAGATGAATTGGTTTACAGGGACTAGCATTTCTTCATTCTGTCATTCTGATATTAGCCTGTGGGCTAGTGACAAGTCTGACATAAAAACAGAATGCTAAAGTGATAATTCATGTCAGTGCTTCAAATATTTAGACATAGCATCTAACCTAACATCAGATACAGAAATGCAGAACATTCACATACTGCAGTCTCAACACACTGTTTTTGAGGGCTCAAAATACTTTAGAAAATAAATTAGATTATGCTAAGGTCTGTGTATGATCAAGTTTCAGGTAAGGGGAATGTTTGAATATCTACAGGAATAAAAACTCATCTCCAAAAGCTACTGAACCACCAACCTGAAGCATAAGAGTATGTATTCCTACTGCAAAATAGCACAAAACTCTGCATTTAATAAATCAGAGCGGATGAAATGTTCCGATACAGCTCATAATAGTTCAGACAGCTTGTTTAAGGCACACGTGTTTGAAAAACAGACCAGTTAATCTCCTAAGGTCGATATCCTTTGTAACCACTAGAGGGAACTAGAGAAAAGATAACAGATACGTCTAAAGGTTACTATTGGTCAAAGTCCAACAGTAACCCTTATCCTGTTTCTGCTTCAGTCCCTGTGCATACAAACCTCCTTTTCTTGGCAGACAATTAAAAACAGAGCACTTTTACCTTTAGCCTTTATAATTACACTTGAAACACACTGCTACATAAAGTTCTCTGTACAAAAGTAGTAACAATGACGTCTGTTGCTAGAAGAGTGACAATACAAGAGAAGCTGCACACAACCTTTTGGAGGAGATTAATGAAATTACCTTGAAGAGGTCCCTCAATTATTTACCTCCGAACAGTGAAACAACATGGTTATTTCCAGTTAGGACTGTCCAAAGTAATTAGCACTGAATTAAGCTCTTTGGCACTACATCTAAACACAAATTTCTTATAACTTCATCTAACTATATAAGCACAGAGGTTAAGAATAACTTTACAGTTAGCATGTCACTTAATATGTGGTGCACAGAAAAACGGTATAGCTCTACCTTAAGGACCCATGGCCAAGTTGAAGAGATTCACACTCAGCTGCTCTACCATTAGTCTACCCTTGTCAAACAGAGCTCACTGTGAGAATGAGCTTCATACACTATATAAGAACATGCACAGGCTGTGTTCGTGTACAGGTTATGCAGTAAGTAGGCTCTCACCAAACTAGTTCTCCCTGTATGTATATGAACTCTAAAAAGTAACAAAGGAAACCCTGGTTAAACCCTTCCAAACCCACAGTAAGTCATGCAGTAGTGATACAGGGTTACTTCATTTGTCATAACCCATTTACTCTATCCACAACACAAACTTCAGCAGGCTTAGGGATGTTTTGTAGAACTGTTTCATGCAATGAAAGTTTCAGAACTCTAGTACTAGCTTAAAATGTCATCAGGCTTTACACACAATGTCAGTACATGTATCAGTCAAAAAAAAAAACAAACCAAAAAAACTAAACTAAATACAACTTAATCTATCAATACAAAAGCATCCCATGCACTACAGTTACCTATTTGTATGAAAAGAGAATGTTTTTCCTTGCTGCACGCCAACACCCTCTGTGCAGACAAGAAGCACAACTTCCAAGTACAGCACAGGTCTCCACAATAAGCAGACCTACCCTGCCCTTGAAGAAGAACTGGGGAACTTGGTGGAGAAACAGCTTACAAGAGGCTACTTCTAATGCATGAGGAAGAAAGAAAACCAAAAGATTAATTTACCAAGATGTTCAGGACTTATGACTCATTTAATTCAGGGGTATGATACCGTTGGCTGCTGTTAGGTTGTGCATTAAGTTGTGTGCACGTTTTTTTGTTGTTTTTTTTTTTGTACTTTTCTTCCAGAGGGGTAAAAAAAAAGTTCGAACAAGACAAGGACAGATGCCAGTACAGTGTTGAATACCAAAATAAAAATCTGCCCACAGAAAACATCAGCTAAAGAACAGCACACTGCTGATAAAAACGAGCAGTTAGTAGCTTGTCATGACTCAGCCTCCTTGTAGTGATTAACTGTCTCGTTTCATTACAGCACTATTGTGCTCTGTCTAAGCCACTGGAGCACTTTCTGCAAGAACTTCTGCCTTAACTGCACTACCGTTCCTTGCCCGCCCTGCTTAGCAGTGACAGAATGCATGCTGCCACAGGATCTTCACACAGATCTGCACATATATTCAAATCTTCAGGCACAAAAAAGCACTATACAGAAGTGACAGAAAAGCAGAGCCATGGTTCTCTCATCCAAAAGCACTCAACTCAAATAAGCCCCAGTCTAAGAGTAGAACAAAACTTTGCAGGCTGCCTGTGTGTCACAGAAGAAAAGCCTTTTTCCCTAAACATTTTGTGGTGAAGCACTACAGATCAGTGTGCCTGGCAGCAAGCCCTTTCAGTCAGCTGACACATAGGTTTGTTTCTAATTGCAGTCTCAGGTCACACACTCCACTTTCTTCTCATGTGACCAAACCCAAACACATAAAGGAACAAGGATTTCTCCAGGTACACAGAGAAACACCTGCCTACTCATGTGGATACTCCAGAAACAGAAGCAATGTATGACTGGTATTGCCAGCTACTGACGCAAGCTATGGGAATTAGCTGAGAAGGAGCCATGGTTGTTGCTCCTGAGGAATTAGAGCAACAGCTACTCAACTAAGTCTCTGAAGATTGATTAGATACAACTGTATTAAGTCCTATGTGTAGCTTGATTAGATTACAGTAAATGTAATCTAATTTGCTTTTCTTTGTACTTTCTTTTTGTATTTCAAACTGGTAGGTTTACCTACTGTTTCCCTTAAACCTACCAAACACCACTCACTGTATGATACACTTTTTGTTTCCAGCTTAACCTCAGTTCAGTGCATTTGGAGGTAGGTATGAATAAGAATGGAAAGAAGTATATATTACATCTTAGAACAGCGTGAGAAATGGAAAAGCTTAAAGGAGACAGAGTTAAACCAGATCCTTCATTTAAGAAACCTGAAAATCCACAAATTTGAGGCAGTAACATTTTGTTGTTCATTAAAAAACAAAAACAAAAGAACCAATTTGAAACAGGACTGATTTAACTGCTATGTAAGAAATGTGGATTTATCACAGAAGCAGAGCAATGGAGGTCACAGGGGTTGTCTAGTCCCACCTTCTGCTCAGTTCCGTTACACATCCAAGCCTCCACCCTACAAGGAAGTATTCTTCTGAGAATTGCAGTATCTACTCTTAAAGCCGAAGTGGCTGTTATGAAACATAACTGGAACACACAAGCAAAGACTGGGTTGGTTGAAGTGAAACAATCTGTTTTGTTTATAATTAATCAAGTGTGCGAGTTTGGAATTAACTGAGAACTTTAGTCAGGCTTTAAGGAGTTTCAACTACAAGCCATTATTGATAAAGCTGTAACTTACAGCTACTGTTGGAATACAGACCCAAGGGTGGCAAGCAAGGCAAAGAACTATTTTTTTTCCCCTTCTCTGAAGGGAAGTCTCAACAGTCTGTAACTGACAACATTTAAGCTTACTGCAGCATATGCTTATGTAGTCAACTGAAACTGCTGATTCACTTTCCACTAAAGTCTTCTTTCAGGAAATACACAATGACCAGCAGTAAGTGCACTTTGCAAATTTTGTAACGAATACAAATAACATTGCTTGTCAATTAAGAGCTCTTGCTGATACCAGTGCTAAAGTAATGGAATCTGTAAGAAATATGCAATATTGATTTTCCTCCTTGAAAGAGTATATTTGATTCAGTTTTCAAGAAAAAAAAAAAAAAAAACAAACACAAAAAACTTGTGTAATTTCTACTAAGTTTTAACAACACATCATTTCCTAAAAGCATCACTTCTCTGTAACAAATTTCACTTTCAGTGTCACAGCATATATCAGGACAACAAGTGTCTATCAGCTTCATCAGCACTGGCTATACTCTCTTACTTAAACCAGCAACTTGAGGTAATATCATATCTTCCTTAGTTATTTTAGACCATGGGGGCACAAGAAAGAGGGGTGGATACCTCTGCACCCATTGCTACTTGAGCATCCCACCTGTGTGGGTAAGCAGCACCTATACCCTAGGCTAGGGTACGATTATGGTCTACCAATATCAACTTAATGAGCTTTGCATAATGAAAAGTTCCCTGCTCACTGAAAACATCCTTTACAATGTCTTTTTAGAAATAAAAATAACCAAATTTGATAGATGGGAGCATATAGAGCATCTAAAGACTATTCTATTAAGCTGTTAACACATGGTGTTGTGTGAGCTGATGAGTAATGATTCTGGGTAAATGGTAAGCAGATGCATTTGGCAAGTGCCAATTTTAACTGTTTCTTACTGACTACTTCCACATTTCAGTCTCCACTTCCTATTCTACTACAAAGACAACCACCCGCCCTGATTTGAAGGGGTATCTACCAAAGTTTGACACAAGTCTCTCAATGAACAGTGTTTTCAGGGAGACTATACGTAATGGTTCTGCTGCTGCCACAGAGAGCTCTAGTCACAGAGAAGTGCTTTTCTGCTAGTTACAGGCACTGGCATTCCCCTGATTTCTAAGAAATAAAAATATACACAGTCAGTATTATCTACTACAGCTGTTTTTACAAAATGAACCAGTAACACCTGTTATCAGCAGAATTCTTGTTTACAGGAATGAGAGTGGCTATTTACTGCACGGCCAACTGCATGGTTGGTGCAGTAGGTTTTCTTTAGTTCTTGTCACCTTAGGCATTAGACTGAGCACTGTACTTATTTTAATCATGTACATCACCTTGCATTAAATAACATCACAAAAAAATTGACTGACAGTCTTAACAACTTAGCAGTAGCATTACAGCTTTTGCTGTTTTTCGATATTATGTTAGTACTTCTGAAATGTTTTCTTTCACTTGGCATTGCACTCACGAGTCAGTGCTTTGCCAACATGCATTCTGGCCTGTAATTTTCAAGGACTCTTCAGATACTCTTTCAGGCATTTCAGAACACTCTGGTTCAAAGTTACCTGGCTGTACTCTAACCTTTATTACACAAGAATCTTCAGTCAATTCATGCTAATTCAAGAGAATAAGAGGAGTAAAGTAAATTCTCAACTAAGCTCAATGTTGTTTGATGGCACGAGTTTCAAAGGAGAGTTCAGGACTCTACTAAGATTATGAGGACTATTACTTAACACTCAGACAAGATGGAGGAGAAAACTTTAGTTAGGAAGATACGGCCAACAGTGATCATAGCTTTAATTGAAACAAAGACTTAAGATAATCTTGAGTTCATCCATGTATGCAGCTTCTGATAGCTTGCTCCCATAAGAACAGCATGCAAACTCAACACGACACTTGCACAAATACAGCAAAACTAACTATCTACAGACTTAGAGATGAAAAGTAGTTAGTGTCTCACAGTCTCAGTAAGTGGAAAAAAAACAAAACAACACAGTGTTGCGAAGCAGTACAGTTTGCAAGAGCCACAAAAAAATTCTACATTCTTTTCAACATCTGTAAGACCATCAGTAAGAACAATGAATCCAGTTGTGGTGCTGTACTTCAGAGAAAGCTGAGAACTGAGTTTGGAAGACTGATACAAGGAAGAGAGTAGTAAAATATGCTCATATTAGGAATGACTGAGGAAAGGAGAGCTATTCAGTCTAGTAGAACAGACAAGAAATCTTAAGTGCAGCAGAAACGATGGAAATAATCTCTTCTCCATAATGACTCTAAGACCACTTTTAAAGAAAAACTCAGAGCAGATGAGAATGGTATGAAAGAAATCCTCCCAGCAGCAGAAATAATGTAGTGGTCCCATGACCACACAGTGTTACAGTACTCAATAGTCTAACTTACCATCACACACAGTTTTGAATAATACTGAGACAAACTCATCCTTAAGGGAGGAATTAACTAATTAAATGTTAAGACCCTAGAGGAGTTCTCTTTAGTTTCTTTCTTTTCTGGTGCTATACTGGTCAGGGATCACTGAAGAACAAAAAAGAAAAGCCAGCATTTACTGCTAAGGGGCTGATGAACTTCAGAAGCTAAGAAAGTTACTTACAGTTGAAATAACTACATCTTTCAGCTGGGCATTTCCCACTTCAGCCTGAGATTCAGGCCAAAATCCAAAATAAATAAGCATATTACTGCAGAATTCAGAAGATTATTACTGGACTTAAATTTCTGTTTAGTTATTAGGGAGTGTTTTTGCAAATTTGACTTTGAAGGGAGATGTCAAATGTGAATACACAAGAACCTAAGTTACATGGTTTATGTCAACATATGACTGTGACAGAACTGCAGCAAGACCAGACTGAAGTTAGTATTTGAGGAATATTCACATATAGGATATTCACTTTCTTCCTCCTCTCCAGATCTCAACAGCTATTGCTGACAAAGCAAATTATTTTTAAATCACACATCAGTGAAACACCTGAATTCCAGGAGAGGAAGTAGATGGGGAAATGGCAACAGACAATTTCTGTTTCTTCCCACTATAGGGCATTTCTGAAAATACTGTTGGCAATTTTATTAAAAAAGAGTTATCATCTAGAATGTGCTTATAACTAACATTCACGGGACAACATTAAAAGAAATACTATTTGCTAGAAGTGACTTTACAGCAATTCAGTAAGCTTATCAAAATATACTTAAAGGCAAAAAAAAGTCTGAAGATCACCTGCACAGTGTTTCTGTATATATGTAAATGCAGTCTATATAAATACACAAACAACTTATTTTAGTGGCTCTACAAAGACCTGACAAACAGCAAAACGAAATCTAAGGTACTAATAGCAGAAGTCTGATCTTTGTTTAACTTCAGAGTTTAAAAAGGTTGTCATGTTAGTATGTTGAACAAAAACATTTTGATAGAATTCTTACTCTGCACGTACTTTTCTATTCAATTTTAATTATCTTACTAAGGCATGCAATACATTTGGATTTGGATCCATTTGCATGTCTTTACTGGCATTACACGTAAACTAGTGCAGTCTCTGGATAGAACTAGAAACTTGTAAAAGGAGAAGAAAGATTGTCTTAGAATTTCATAGCTTTCAGCTGTTGAAAGCCTGTGAACAAACTCAATGTGTTACAGTATCCTTTCTACAGTTTATTTATTGATACATTGAGCTCTCTTTTCAAAAACTAAAGCTCCATGATGTCAGTTTCTGACTAGATTAGCTAGCTAGTAAGTTCTTGCTGTGCTATCAACTAATAGAACAAAATAGCATGAGAAAGTTGTCTTCAATAGCATTTTTCAAACCTTTTTTTAGCATGGCTAACAAACAAATAATGTGATAGATAAATATTTATACAGTATTCCAACAAAAGTCTCAATTAAGCACTGTTAACGTGGAATTACTTGAATGGTTATTTAGCTGAAGGGATAGGTAGATGCACTTAGGCCTCGGTTGGAAGTTGAAACATTTCAATTACAAAAAAAATAGAAAATAGAGGTATTCCAGGTGCTTATTCATCAAGTTAGAAGAGAAACTTAATATTTTCTCTGAGCTTCAAATTAGTTACTCTTGTATAACCCCTCACATTTAGTCAAAATATAAGCATACCTAGTCTACTTAGACAAAAGGATGAGATCAATTTAAAGAAATACTTAAATATACCTCAGTATTTTAGTCAGCATCCTTCACACAGAAGCCTTTCTGTACTATGAATGGACTTAAGAAATCTGACATCAGCGTAACCTTTTAGATTTGGAACAATTTGAATGGCTTGAGGACTCTTTTAAGAGGACTTCATAGGTTACTTGGTTACAATGAAGATGCTTCAAGAGCATATTACACAGAGGTACTCAGCGTTTAGCTGCTAGGAGTTTTGCTTTGTACAGTGTAGGACTTAACACTGAACTTTCGAAAACCAGACTCTACCCCTTGCTTTCTCCTCAGAAATGGGGAAAACAAGCCAGCAGGTAGATTTCTAAACAAAACCTCAGCAACTGTTCAACTCTGGTGTTAGATGAATGTGACAAAATGTCACTAACATTCAGGTCATTTGCTATAAATCAGTTAATTTATCCAGATTATTCCTAGGGAGAATTGTAATTCTCATTCACCCTGTCATTATTTACATCTTGGGAAAGTAGTGCAAATTAATAAGGAAAAATTTTAATTCAACCGAAACAGAGTGTAACAAATGAAAACATTAGGTTAGTATATGAAAGCATATACGAACAAGGAAACCTTCCTTGTTTATTCATACTATATTGAACACTTTCATTTTGCTTTCTTGAAGTTGCAGTCAGCTGAGGTTCACATCCTCTATGTGTAAACCCAGATGTTTTCTCACTCACATTACAGAGCTAATAGTGTTAGAAATTCCATACTCCATTTTAAAACTAGCACGTAGACTTGGAGTTGGTCCTTGAATATATTGTTTAAGAAGAAGGTAACTTTTCAAAAGCACCAGCTCCTTGGTGCCTTCTACCATCAATATTTTTACACCAGAGAAATAAGGAAACCAACTCCGCTTTTGAGTTCTTCGGCAAAATGCAATGCCATTTGATCCATCTAAGAAAAGGTCATTAGCCATCTCAGACCCGACAGCCCCTTGAATTACAACAGAATAGCTCCCTAATGAAACACACCTTTACAATCAGATAATTTACCTGCTCAGTACATTTATTGAAATATTAGCAGAAAGGAATCATCATTACACATGAGCCATTTTTTCATCATTTGCCTAAATGCTCTCTTAGACTTCCCTTCCTCTTGTTCCAGGAAATTAATAAGCACTTTAGAAGCTATAATTAAAACATTTCATCTGCATTCAAGAACTTCAACACAAGAAAAGGCTAATACACTGATAAAAGCAAACAGCAGCAAATTCTAACAATTTTATGCTTGAACATTAGATGTTTTACATTTCTCAGCTACCAGCTACTCATTGATGTTGCGAAGCAGTAAGTTTTTCTAAGTCTACTCACACACAAATTTAAAGTTCAATGTAAATCAGTGTTTTCTCTGTTCAGAACACAATGAAACAGTCAAGTTTCAGTCTCTTTCATACTCTAAAGATAAACAACCTTGTGAAATGCTACAGTAAGTCTCACAAATGTACTTTTGTTAGCAAACAGCTTAAGCAGCCTACCAGAACTATCTACCCACTCAGCAAACAACAAAGAGCTTCAAAAACAAAAAAGCACAGAGTTTTATGTAGCAATACTCAAGTTAATAAAAATGATTGCTTAGTACAGGAAATAATTTTCTCTCTCAGTTTTGTTCAAATTATGTTAACAATTCTAGAACACAGCTGTCAAACAAAAGCAAATTTTACTTGCTCACAATAGCTTTTAAAGGACTTCTGCTTCAGTTTTATTGACCTGATCAGGAAAACTGCTTCAGAAAATTAAGGAGTAAGTAGGTAAAAACTTCAACTTTTTGTCTCATAAAGGTTCATCATCATAGTATTTCCCATCTGACAAAAGAATGATAACAAACACTATTTGCCTTGAACAGCAGGCAGTCTAGACTAAAAAGGAACATGCAGGAAGATTGAAAATACAAACAACAACAACCTCAATGAAAAAAACGCACAAATCAAATAATGCGCTAACTCATTCACCAAACCTAGTTTAAATTTCAGCTCAAAGTTAGGGAACAATTTCTGTGTACCTACACGTACAAAAACTCCCGTGCCTATAAAAGCAGCTTCTGAAATGCCAGCTCTATGGATGTCTAATTCAACAGCTTGTCTGATGCATCCTCTTATGAGTTAGGCAGAACTTCCATGAGGACTCTGAAAAAGGATTTCAGAGCCTTGGGACTACAGGTAAAGGGTTCGGGAGCACAAGTTGTGTTCACCTCTACCCCTCCTGCTTCAGGGAAAAATGAGGGATTCAATATAACTGGCCAACAGATCAATACCTGGCTCCAAGCTTGGTGTGCCCGGCAGGGGTTTGGGTTTTTTGACCTTGGATCCCACCGGTCAAAAGGAATCTTCAGAAGAGAATTGGATAGATTCATCCAGAGGGCTTTAAACTCGTTATGAAGGGGGGTGGGGCAGTAGCTGGGGCCACCAAAATGGAAACTGCATGCAGTGTCCCTGTGCTTGCAAGAGAGGGGTGTGCTTCTAAACCCACAAGTTCTTGGCCCTTGGTGAAGGAGGAGGATGACTCGCCTCTTGTAGGAAAAACATGAGGGCTGGTGTTAAGCTGGTGGCTGTGGAAATGCCTAATAGTAGTCACAAGGTCACAAGTTAGGGCTTGCTGCTGCAAGGAGGCCAAGCTCAGGTGCCTTTATGCTAATGCGCGCAGCATGGGTAATAAACAAGAGGAGCTGGAGGCCATTGTTTGTTCAGAAAATTTTGATATAGTTGCCGTCACTGAAACGTGGTGGAATGACTCCCACACATGGAGTGCAGTGATTGAGGGCTACCAACTTTTTTAAAAAAATAGGCTAGGTAGGAAAGGTGGTGGTGTAGCTCTCTATATTAAAAAAGATTGTGAATGCATGGGAATCAATAACAGTGATGACAGGGTTGAAAGCTTATGGATCAGAATAAAAGCCAAGGCCAACAATACCGATGTTATTGTGGGAGTTTGCTACAGGCCACCTACCCAGGATGATGAGGTGGATGAGATGCTTTATAGGCAATTGGGGGAGGTCTCGAGGTCACTCCCCCTCATTCTGGTGGGGGATTTCAACTTCCCAGACATCTGCTGGGATTACAATACAGCAGACAGGGAACAGTCTTGGAGTGTGTGGGAGATAACTTCCTGACACAGTTGGTGAAGGAGCCGACGAGGG
Organism: Excalfactoria chinensis; assembly: GCF_039878825.1. Lineage (NCBI taxonomy): Eukaryota > Metazoa > Chordata > Aves > Galliformes > Phasianidae > Excalfactoria > Excalfactoria chinensis. Next base: position 23,053,708 of record NC_092857.1, on the reverse strand, counting down.
GAAACAAAACTCTGGACCTGCTGTTTGTTAACAGAGATGGTCTGGTGGGGGATGTAAAGGTTGGAGGCCGTCTGGGACAAAGTGATCATGAAATGCTAGATTTCTCGATCCTTGTCGAACCGCGGAGGGGAGTCAGCAGAACTGCCACCTTGGACTTCCGGAGGGCGGACTTCAACCTCTTTAGGACTATAGTTGAGAAGGCCCCCTGGGGGGTATCTTTGGAGAGTGTGGGAGCCCAGGAAGGTTGGGAATACTTTAAGGAAATTGTCCTAAAGGCGCAGGAGCTGACTGTCCCAAAATCACAAAAGATGAGCCGACGGGTAAGGAGGCCGGGCTGGCTGACCAGAGACCTTTCGCTTGATCTAAAGAACAAAAAGAGAGTTTACGGTCTCTGGAAGAATGGGGGAGCTACTTATGACGATTACAGGTTTGTAGTGAGGCTGTGCGGGGAGAAAATTAGGAAGGCCAAGGTGCAGCTAGAACTGAGCTTGGCTTCTAAGGTTAAGGAGAATAGTAAATGTTTTTATAATCACATCAACGCCAAGAGGAAGGCTAGGGAAAATCTCCATCCCTTGTTGGATTCTGAGGGCAACTTGGTCAGGATCAGGACAAGGATCAGGACAAGGCTGAGGTACTTAATACCTTCTTTGCCTCAGTCTTCAATAGTTATGCTTGTAACTTCCTGGGAATGCAGCCCCCTGCACTGGTAGATGGGAAGGGGGAACAAAATGAGCCCTGCGTGATCTGCGATGAGATGGTTCTGGACCTACTTCGAAAGCTGGATGTTTATAAGTCCATGGGGCCGGATGGGTTGCACCCTAGAATGCTGAGGGAGTTGGCGGATGTGGTCGCCAAACCACTGTCCATAATTTTTCAGCAGTCTTGGCTGACTGGGGATGTCCCGGTGGATCGGAGGCTGGCGAATGTGATGCCTATCTTCAAAAAGGGCCGGAAAGATGATCCTGGCAGCTACAGGCCCATCAGTCTCACCTCGGTGCCTGGGAAGGTTATGGAAAGGATAATCTCAGGTATCATCATAGATGAACTAAAGGTCAGCCAAGGGATCAGGCCTAGTCAGCATAGGTTTATGAATGGTAGATCCTGCCTGACTAACCTGATTTCATTCTATGACAAGGTGACCCGCTTAGTAGATGAAGGAAAGGCTGTCGACGTGGTCTACCTGGCCTTCAGTAAGGCCTTTGACACTGTCCCCCATAACATTCTGGTAGAGAAGCTGGCTGCCCGTGGTTTGGATGGGCGCATGCTCCGCTGGGTAAAGAACTGGTTGGATGGCCGGGCCCAGAGAGTTGTGGTCAATGGAGTGGAATCCAGTTGGCGGCCGGTCACAAGTGGTGTCCCCCAGAGCTCGGTGCTTGGGCCGCTTCTGTTTAACATCTTCATTGATGATTTGGATGAGGGGATTGAGTGCACCCTCAGTAAGTTCGCAGACGACACTAAGCTGGGAGAGAGTGTTGATCTGCCTGAGGGGAGAAGGGCACTACAGAGGGACCTGGATAGACTTGATCGATGGGCCAAGGTTAATGGAATGAGTTTCAACAGGGCCAAGTGTCAGATCCTGCAATTTGGTCACAACAACCCCAGGCAATCCTACAGGCTCGGGGAAGTGTGGCTGGAAAGCTCCCAGATGGAAAGGGACCTTGGTGTGCAAATGGACAGTCGGCTGAATATGAGCCAGCAGTATGACCAGGTGGCCAAGAGGGCCAATGGCATTCTGGCTTGTATCAAGAATGGTGCGGTGAGCAGGACTAAGGAAGTCATCCTGCCCCTGTACTCAGCATTGGTGAGGCCTCACCTCGACTACTGGGTCCAGTTTTGGGCACCTCAGCACAAGAAAGACATGGAGGTACTGGGGCAGGTCCAGAGAAGGGCAACGAGGCTCGTTAAGGGCTTGGAGAATCAGCCCTATGAGGAGAGGCTAAGGAAGCTGGAAGCTGGGGCTGTTTAGTCTGAGGAAGAGGAGGCTGAGGGGAGACCTTATCGCTCTCTTCCAGTACCTGAAAGGTTCTTACAGTGAGAGTGGGGCAGGTCTCTTCTCACTAGTGACATATGACAGGACGAGGGGAAATGGCCTCAAGTTGCACCAGGGCAAGTTTAGGTTGGATATTAGAAAGAAATTCTTTACAGAAAGGGTGGTTAGGTACTGGAATGGGCTCCCCAGGGAGGTGGTTGAATCGCCATCCCTGTATGTGTTGTTTTTTTGGTTTTTTTTTTTAGAGACAGGCTACTGGTTAGGCTGCAGTTGGACTTGATGATCTTCAAGGTCTTTTCCAACCTGGGTAATTCTATGATTCTATGATTCTCTTGAGATATTTCTTTCACATGTTACAAGATTAACACATTGCAGGATTCTTGTCTCAAAAATACCCACAGATTAGATATGTATTTTTTTCCCCACAAGATTAAGGAAAACAATCCTAGTTTTGCAACTGAATTTTGTATGCTTTCATGTTGTCTGTATCACAGTGAAGGCAAGATGTCAAGCTATAAAAGGACAACTTGCTGAAAGACAGCACACAAATTTTAAGACCTTTTACTGCTTATTTTAAAGCTGCCCCAATAAAAGTTGAAACTTCTCAATTACACCCATTGAGAGTCCATTGAGAAGCTCAAGGTAAAGATACAAATAAAGTATAAAATTAATTATGTACCTACTTATGTATCTTTTTAAATTTATATTCCTGTAGCACTGGTGTAACCCAGATACCAATGTTATGTTGTACTGGATATTGTAGTTAAACTTAACAACCTGAGGCAGTGTCTATCTTGTACCTGGAAACAGACTGGATGTCTTGTACATTATGTTCTGTAAAAATATCTGACCTTCAAGCCCTTTAAGTAAAATAATAATAATAATAATAATGGAATTCAAAAGCACAGAACAATAAAGCTGAAATGATTAATGAAGAGTAGGGTGTTAGAAGACAAGGACACAAGAGACAGCAATTAGATTGAGAAAAAGCAGCCAAAAGAACAACAGCTGAACCATATAAAAACAGAATCATAATCTAAAAGAATGGACTCCAAGACAAACAAGTTTAAAATCTAGGACAGATAACAAACAGTTTGGTAATGAGAGGATGCACAGAACCAATAAAAAGCAACCTAAGTATGATGCAACTTTTTTCCTTTTTCAAGCTAGAGGAAGGTTCTCAGTTGTTAGCTCCTACTTAGGAAGGGTAAGAAATACACTCCAAAGGAATTTATTTATTTAAACTCACTGCTTCAAGATTGGAACTTTTGTCTGTCACATACAGCTTCACTTCAGCACTTTCATGGAAGCTTACCACTCTCCACAAGGATCAGTGGATCTAACATCTGAGAAAGAAAATAAGACTTACCTTGTGTTGTTCTATTGCATCTACCCACTGTTGTCTGTGGTCTGGGTCCTGAGCTCGAAGGTACCAAACACTATCATTTACACTAATATCAAATCTGCATTCATCAAAGTTGTGGGGCTGTGAATAAAAAAAGAGTGCAAGAAACACTAGAATTAGTAACACGACCAAGAATATCTGAAAGAATATTCTGACATTCAAACACTGTAATTAGCAAGGCTTATCTGTATAGCCTTGAATTTGTCTTAGATTCTGAATGCCATTTTATGTAGCTCTCTTTTACAATGTAGTATGATGTAGATTGTATAGTACACTTTCACAATGAAAAGCACCTATTTTCTGAAAAAGAAGCTGAAATGAAAAGTGTGAGACAGAAGCCAAACTGCTCAATATGTTCTTATTAAAGAAAAATGATCATAACAAGTGTCCTACACACATACTGACCAAACTTGCAAGCCAATTCTTTAGCAACTAGTGGACACAGAGCAAAGTACACTACTACTATTCTTTTTCTGTTTCGGAGCAAGAGATGAACTCAGGTTACTGCTGGTAGTACTGATTTTAGACGGAAGGCAAATGTACAATGTAGCAAAACACACTAAGCCAGAACCATAAAAACTGACTGCAACAAAATGACATGGAAGAGAAAAAAAGGAAGCTGTTGCACCCTCAGTCTCCAGCTATTTTTGCCATTTAAGACAAGAATATCAGATATCTGAAAGCAACATTCAATCCCTTCCCAGAACACTACCTGAATGCACCTAAACTTACAATGAAGGCAGATGAGATGTAAAGGGGGACAAAATAATCTCATCTGCCTTGCACCCTGACATTGTCAAAATTAATCCTTAGCAAACATCCAAGAGAGTACAGATTTTCCCTTTATTAAGTCTTATTGTGACAGCTGAATACCTTCTTTAATTTTTCTGCTACATGAAAGTAAAATTCTGCAAAACGTAAAAATATGGCAGGAAGCTAAAAGGCTCTTGGCTTAAGGCAAATGATCTCAAGGTTCTTTTTTAGCTTCTTCTATTTGTTCAAGAATCTGGACCTAAGCTCAAAATAGAAATTTTAACTTCCCACAGAAAGGACAGCTACTAACAAAATTGACAATCATGTGCATTAGATAACTTCTATTAATTACTTAATTCTAGCAATTTTCAAAACTAATTATGTATGCTGTTTTTACTGGACCAAAGAATACAGATACACAAGGGACATCACATTTTCTCATCTTTTTGTCTTTCAAAGTGCATTTTGTACATGATTATTACAATATATGGGAAATATGTTTAACTGCCTTAGATTAGCAAATCTGCCATATCGACAGTTTAAGCTTGTAAATGTGTTCCCAATCACTCTTCTATCAGGCTCTCTTTTGGCTGTGTGTTGGGGTATTACACATTTAAAGAAATGGAAGACTTTCCCAGAAACTGTCCCAAAAGCAAACATACAGCAATTAGCTATCAAAGTTCTTGCTGCCATGAGAGTAATCTGCCTGCCTCTATTTCAGACTGTCTGGGAGGAGTTAAAAGCAATAGTATGGTTTATCCAGTTAGAAAGCTTTTAGAACAGAAAAGCCTGCATTCCTATGCACAACTTATTTCTCTTATAACCTGTCAGAAAATTTCTTCCTCTCTCTCTCATCTAAACAACTTTTACTGTAATTTAAGACCATTGCTTATTTGCATTTTTCAAAGGCATGTTTATGTATTTCCTTTCTTTACACAGCAACTCAAAATACATTTGAAAAAGGAAAAAAAAAGTTTTGTTAGTAAGACATAGTAGGGAAGAGATTTACTTGAGGTCTAGTTACAAACTGAACACCCCAATTCCAGGCTGTGTGCTGGATTTACACTTCTGCATTTTACTTACAATTAAGAGTGGACAACCTGAAAATGAGGTCAAGGCTTCAGAAGTGGGGAGGCTGCAGGGGTGGCTCCTGTGAGCAAATCCCAGCAGCTGCCCCATGTCAGATCACAGCCAGACCCAGCTGCTGGAGAAGGGACCTGCTGCTGCCATAGCTAAACCACGAGTAACTCTGGGTGTGCTCCAGGAGAGCAAATTTTAAAAAGGCCTCTGTGTGTAGGCACTGGGGCCTGCCCTGTGCTGGACACAAGTGGTTCTATCTGGCCCCAGTTGGCTCTATCAGCTAAGCTGGTGGTGCAGCAGTGAAAGCATAAAAAGGAAGGCATGAGGAAACAAACGAACAAGCAAGCTGTGTAGCAGAACCTGGGAGGGGAGTGAGGGAACTAAGAAATAACCCTGTGAACGTCCAGGTCAGAGAAAGAGGAGATGCTACACGCACAGGGGCAGAGATTTTCCTGCAACCACTGGAAGAGACTACAGTGCCACAGAAGTTTCCCTACAGCCCATGAAGAGGATGATGGTGAAGCAGAAAACTGAACAGCAGGCCTTGCAGGATCCCATGCTGCTGCAAGGAAATGTGCCTTGAAGGAAGCTGCAGCCTGTCAGATGGACCCCCAGTGAGGCAAAAGAAGTGCAAAGATAAAGGACTTGCAGAAACACACTGTTATGAACTGACTGCAGCCCCCATTCCCATTCTCACCACTAGGAGAGCTGAGAGGAAGTAGAAAAGTCGGCCGTGAAAGAGGAAAATTGAATCTAAGAAGGGAGAAGTACAGAGGAAGGGGATTTTAGTTTTACCTGTGTTTTGCAAGCCAACTCCGTTTTTAACTGCCTATAAATTTATTTTGCCTGAGCATTTCCCCATTACATTAACCAGTAGGTGGTCCCCCTAGTTTTTGTCTTAAAACACAAGCTTTTTATCTTATATTCTCTGCTAGTGCTGTTAAGCAGAGGGAGTGAGAGAGCAGCCAGGCAGGGGGGTCTGGAAGACAGCCAAGGTCAACCCACCACAGTAATCTAGAAAGTCATTATAAGCATAGATTGTGAGTAATGTACGTCTTAGGAAGAACAAGAAGGGACAAGGCTTGTTCCAAATTAGAGGCAAGATTTTTGCTGCACGTAGTCAAACTTCAGGAAAGGAAACTATTTCTAAAGAAAAATACAGGAATGATGCTTGTAAGAGAAAATAATGTCATGACAGGATACAACAAGGAGACCATTAGGAAGAACATCATTCAGGCTGTTTTAAAAAGTGGTGACTCCAGACAGAAATATACTAACTTGACTAAATACTTCTCCTTGGTATTTAACAGGGAAAAAGAGATCACGTTTTCAGACCTATCTTGTGTGAGGTAAATTTCTTATCAAATATAGTGTTAATACATTTTGATTAACTGCGAGATTGTGTAATGAATTTTAAGAGCCACTTATTATATAGTATATAACTTTGAAATTGTATGTCTTTCCACCTCACTACCTTCTATTCAACAGCTTTTTATACATAATTTTCAGTCATTTTAAATGTTGTAGGGAATGAAAATTGTTCCTTTGCAGTTTGAATCTGTTAAGGACAAAGAAATTTGCAAATATAACTTTAAGATCACAGAATCACAGAATTGCAGGGGCTGGAAGGGACCTTTAGAGATCATCGAGTCCAACCCCCCTGCCATAGCAGGCTCCCTACACCATGTCACACAGGTAGGTGTCCAGGAGGGTCTTGAATATCTCCAGAGAAGGAGACTCCACCACCTCCCTGGGCAGCCTGTTCCAGTGCTCTGTCACCATCACCATAAAGAAGTTCTTAAGAAGATGTGCACTTCCTGAAATATGGATAAGATTTTTCACTTGCTCTTTTTTCACTTGCTAAATAATCCCAACCTTCGCAAATTCCCCATGCTGATTTTCACATCAAAGTTGAAGTACAGTTTTCATAGGCACTTTTACAATTAATTCTTTATATCATATAACCCAATTTCTTAAAATTACTTTAGGTTTTATAGTTAACATCAACACAAGAGCACACAAAGTGTTCATACTTTTTTCTCCCCAATTTATTCCCACTGTCAAAATCTTCACCTTGGTTTTAGTTTCACCTCTCAAACTGCAGTATTTCTCTAGTTTTTGGTACATGCTGCTTAATGTTAAGCCTACAGCCACTGTAAATGGTGGGAATATCTTTGATTTTACTACCTGTTATTTTATACTCCTTACACTAACTTCCTCTTCTTCTCCTGCATCAAGTAAGCAACTTTCTGAGGTTGTCAGTGACATGTTTCTATAGCTTATAAGCTATTAGATCCTCTGTGTTTTAACTTGAAGTTAACAGTCCACCACTTCCTAAATTACCAATTATGCACCTCCATCATGTGTTCATTATGCATCCTCCTGGTGTGAGGAGTCTCACTTGCTTATCTAAACAGACACCGTTTTAAATTTTGCTTCAAAATTAACAAGGATTATAGACAAAGCTGAGTGTATTCTGATACTGCTTGTCCTCTACAATATTACTGTATCCTATACATAACATTCTGGAATGATGTATGGACCAAGCTGGAAATTAGAGGATAAAGGAGGTTCTGCCATTTGAGTGAATACATGTAGGGCTGGAAAACACTGAATGACTTATGAGAACAAATGGGGAGATACACGGATTTTGTTATGTGGCAGCTGCTCTGATCTCTTTTCTGAGGATGAAGAGAGAGCTTGTTCAGATATTGTGGAACTGGAGAATTTTAAGAAGCCACAAAATGATGCAGGAAGGAATTCCTGAGTTCTACCTGAATGATGGAAAAACTGGCAGATGAGTTGTACCTTGCACTGCAAGAAAGTAACACTGTTCACTGTTGGAAAAAGAGCATATATTCAGTCCCACTGAACCAACAAACATTATTTATGACAGCCTGGCTTGCAACTCATTTTCCAGGGCTTAACTGTTCATGTCCACTTTTATTAACAGTTGGACTTGATGACCTCAGAGATCTTTCCCTTCCAAAATGATTCTACGGTTAGAAGTAAAAAAGTTGCTACTTATCAAGACAACTACATTTACAAGATATTTCAGGCTTGCAGGTACAGCTCCAGAGTTCCAACTTGGTATTTTCATATTTTCTCATCAGAGGAAGTGAAAAACAAAATACAACAATTCTACTCGTATCCTCAGTGGAAGAGAAATGATCCTGCACTGGATTATCCCTATACAGATTCCAGCTCAGCACAGCTGAGAGTATTCAAATCGGTATTCAAAATACTTCAAATTCCATTTACATAGGAAAAAGAAGCTTGAGTGAATTTTACTTATGTGAGGTTCTTACATTCTTAAAAGCTGAGAATCAGTGTTCTTAATAGCTCTAGGTATTCTGGTTTAAGATATACAAAGTAGAGCCATTGAAAAACAACAACAAAACAACATGAACCAGAAAAAACATTGTTCATTTTTCAGTTTTCTATTAAACGTTTTGACTGCTAACTTCCTACATGAAAAAAGAATGAGAAGCTCCGTTCACTTACTCTAGGCTATTCTGAAAGGGGGAAAAAAAAAAAATCAAGTTTCATATTTTAGCTTAGATCTATCACTAAGTTCTCTGATAATGTTTAAAAGTTAACTGATCAGTCACTCGCACCTTTCAAGCTTTCTATCTGAAGACAACTTCATAAAACCTGCGTAACAAAAGGCATTCCTTCACAGGAACACATCTTAAGCAATCTTTACTTACAATTTTGCAACAGTTACATTAGAGACTAAAACAGGCGGTACATAATATTTGAATTCACCATAAGACCATTCTATGGATACTGTTCATTCATTTGTGAGGTCTTAACAGCAGTGATAATTCACAGAAACATAACGTGTTCTAGTAGGATTAACATGAAAATTGTTGATGTTTTTTCTGGAATCTGTCTTGAAATAGCCTTTTAAACTAGACTAGAATTTAGAAATTCAAGAATGTTGTGAAGTATTAAGAATTACATGCAGCACAAGAACAAGTCTGCACATTTAGCTAAGGGCAAAATCAACATGGAGCTATGCCAGTTTTTAATTTATTACTCTTGTGTGAAAAAAAAATTACTAGCATCACAAAGCACAAAAACCGTTTCTAAACTTCAGCAATAAAACAGTTTTGTAGCTCTGAAGAAGGTGAACACAGCATTTGTCTTTACCAGGTTTGTATATACTATTAAAGTACGTAACACCTGTGTATTGTAAGCTGCAGTTATCCTGGCAGCAGTATACAGCATTGCTTAGTTAACAACTCTGAAGCAGTTGCACTCTACATATAAAGTTGTCTAGCACCTGAGTCATACTTATACTTGTGTCATCCCTGTCTGAGAGAACTAAAGAGCAGTGATTCTCATTTACCATAGACCTGTATTTTGTCTAACGCCCTACTTTCCTGCTCAGCATTCTAAAACAACTTGCTTTTAGTTCTGCAAACAGAATAACAGCACGAGTACAGTTAATAGCTGTGATGTACAGACTTCAGTTGGATTTATTAACTGTTCCAGCTTCCTTCTGCAGAGAAAATAATACCATTTAGAGTAGTGGAAAAAAAAGTGGCTTAGGAAGCCTAACTTTCTTCAATCAAATAATCTCCCCTGCCCAAAAGTGCTCTTGAAAGTTATGAAATCTATAAAAACACTTAAACCTCCCTTTGTGGTTTGTTTTAAGGACCTCAAACTGGAGAGCTGCTGTAACAGGAAGAATTCTGTGGCAGTGCAGTCAGCTATGACTCATGAGACCAGAGCTGGCTTCAGACTTCCTCAGTAACTGCAGCCAAGTAAATGTTTCTTCATGTAAACTGCCCTTGTTCAAAAATTTAAGAGCTAGGACAGGTTGGCTTTATACATAAAGACCTGGGATGTCTGGGGCCTCTGTTTCAGTAGGATTCTGTACAGCTACCTCAGAACAAAGCTCAGATGCATACAGAAAGGACATTAAGGACTACTGGAGGCCTTTTTTCTTTTTGTAGCATATTCTTGCATGGAAGTGATTTAAGTATTTTTCTTTAAAATGCTGACTCTAGAAGGAGCCCTTGGCACACGCAGATACTCTACATCTCAGACTCTTGAAGGCTGCTAAGTACACCTCTGAAAAACTTTATGAAGATTTTCAAGTGCTTCTGTTCAGTGTCATGCCACCAGCCTGTGTTTTGTTGCCCTGAGTTCTCAGTTGAATGCATACTGCCTGGGGCTGCTGGGGAGGTGGGGGATGTTTGGAGACAGCATTTGAAGTTCTCCAACCTGCTTTACTTCCTGGGGGCATACAGTGACTCCTACTTAGTTACTACTTCCCTGTGTGATAAGAACATTCTTCTGATCCTTGCTTCATCTTAGTTGTGAAAAAGCAGTAGGACATATACTGGTACCAGTGCAGATTTTTCTTCTTGCAACACACAAAAATTTCTGTTTTATCCCTCCAATGTTTTGTCAGGTAGCTGGCTGAGACCTATACTACTTTACAACCACTTCTGAGTATATGGGAGGAAGGGAACACTATGCTAGAGCACAGTGACTTAAAAAATGTAATTGAAATAGACAGAAACGAAGTGAAGAGTAAAAGGAAAAACTTTACTCACAGTTGTAAGGAAAGACTCAAACTGGTCTGGGGACAACATCAGAGACAGGATGATACAACTAAGAAGTGTTGAATAATACCTCATGACCTGTGCTAGATACAACTAGAGAAGGCAATAAAAAGCATTTTCAGCAAACAGGGAAAGCAAGGAAGTTTGTCCACAGCTCAGCAGGGATGAGAATGTAATAGATGGTACAGAAACAATAACTTTGCAAACTGGAGAAAACTTGCAGTAAAATGAAATCTTATCATCAAGAGCAAATCACTTGAATCACGTGTGACCTGCTCTTTCTCTGAACTTGAAGAAAGTCATTACTGATCAACTCAGAGTGATTTTTATTTTTATTAGTAACTTTGCAACAGGTTTTCATTCAGTAAACTCTACAACAGGCTCCAGATTGTTCTGCTGTAGTCCTCCTTCTTTAAACAACAACAACAAAAAAAAAAAAAAAAAAAAAAAAAGAAAAAAAAGAAAAAAAAAAAGAAAAGAAAAGGAGGGAAATAATGCATCTGATTGCAGTTGCCAGAAAAGCATGGAAAAAAAAGCAGTTACCATTTTTATCTTATCATAAAGTCATTATCAGATCTTTGATCATACAGTAAATTATTTTATGATGGTAAATCGTGCATTTATCAAGAGTGAATATTTTATGCCTATCTAATGTTCTTTTGAAGCCTTATTTGGCATTTAATGGAGATTTCTTATCTTGAATTGACTAGTCTAACAAAAGCACTGGCTCACTGCAGTGAGCTGAATGTGTCCTTATTTCTCAGCTACTCAGTGAGTAATTAAACTCCACCACATTGTCTGATTCCCCCTCCTCAAAAGAACAAAGGGAGAAAATCCAATGAGAGGAGACTCACAGAATAAGATAGATCAGTTAGACACAGCATTGGGAGATAAGTGTAATTTACTGTCACTTACTAACATACCAGAGCAGTGAGGACTGAAAAACAAAGGGCTCCCCTTCCCAGTATCTTGTACCTCCTCTCCTTGAACAGCACCGGGCATCAAGGCTGCAGTCAGTCCACAACACTTCAACTCCACCACTCCCCTGCTCCACAAGGGGTTTCTGATTCCACACAAGCTTCAAACACATTTTGCTGTTCTTCATTCCCCCTATCACTACCTAACACTGCTACACAGACACAATATCACTGTAAACAGAGTCCTTTTGTCTTTACAAGTTTTTGAAAGCATTCAGCTTTGTGAGAGCAAAAATTATAATCATGATTTAATACAAATTAAATGAAATCTCAAATTTTGCAAACGTATTTTTAGAACTATTTGTTACCCTAGCTGCCATTCGCAAAGTGGAATTAATTTAGTGTTACACCTCACTGTTCAACATTTTGTGCAAAATGGACTGAAAACACATGAGATGTGGCATGCTTAAATATATTTCATTGTGAACTTAATTTTTCCTAAAACAAATCCAGGTAAATCTAAAAACATGCTTAATTAGAGACGGCCAAAATTTGCAACGGAAAACAAGGTTCTCAGCCAGACAAAACTCAACAACTTGGCTATGCTGTTTCATCTTTACTTGATCTTATTAAGCAACAGGGTCCACTTAGTGTTAAATTAGCAGTGTTTTGGTTTGTTTTCTTTTTTAATAGAGATTGCTGGACGTTATTGCAAGCAAGCATGTAAGACTTTTTTTTTTTAATGTTGTAGTGAACAAACTGTTAGCTGCCCTATGTTTTGCCACCTAAATGGCTCATCACTGATTTGGTGCATGTAAAAATCTTGTAGCAGCACATTTATACCACAGAAAAATCTGAGCAAGGATACTGTTTCAAAAAACAAACAAGCAGCCCAGTATATGTTTTTATGTTCTTTGCTACTATCCAAATATCACATTTAAGACCTCAGGACCTTTGGAAAGCCACTTTCCAAAGAGAGCTGCCTTTCAAAGATTTACTAAAAACATTTAAAACTTTTTCTTTTCAAACTAAAGTAGAGGCCTGCTGCACTTGCAGTAGAAGCACACTGAGCAGGATTTATTATTAGTCTGTTAGTACAGTATGCGTATGTAATGACAGCTTGGCTAAATCCATTGAAAGAATCCTCTCATCTGGGAAACACATTTTTAACTCTACAAGCACACACTGCATGTGTTACCTTAGCAGTTAAACCACATTTTAAATTAGAAGCCTACAGTTCTCAGGAACAAACCTGGTTGATCCAGTTGTTCACATTCAGCAAATAGGCTCCAATGCAAGAGTGATCAAATAAAACTTTGTATTATTTTGTATAGACTCAACTATCCTATAGTCCTATAGTACCCATCTTTCTAGTGTTGTTTTTTGTTTGTTTGTTTTTGTTTTTCTCCAGTTTTCTTTCTATTAATAATATCCAATTACTACGTAGTATTAAGTCAAGCTGCAATGGTTTATATGTAAACATGCCTCTGATCCATGCTATTTCCAACTGCATACTGAGAAAACAATGACTTAATGGGAATTAGACTACAGAATGGAGTGCCCTGCAGAAAACTGCATGCAGTGTTTCTCAGGTATCTGTTAGGTCCAAAATACTTGCAACGCAACAACCATTGGAAAATATCAGAACCCTGTCACCTGTAAGAATCTTAACTTAGAACTGATTTTAAATCACTACAATAACTTTGCAAGGAATCTTATACACAGCAAGACACTAAAGAATTATTAATCAGACAGGAAACAAGGCTGCTTCATTCTAGAATCAGAGAATGAAAAAACTGTGCACATCACTTTACAGAACAAGCAAATATAGGAGCAGGAATTACACATCTACTTCTGCTTTTGTACTGATGAACTACCTTTGTGGTAAATCCCACACTATGTACCTCAGCATACCATGGAAGTTCCAGAAGTTAGGCATGAACTGGTAGGAGTCTTAAATGGATTTCACAAGAGACAAAACCAAAACAGGATACTTTGCCTTAACAGAAAAGCCCTGCTTTGTAGCAGAACAGTTGACAGAGAGTACAGCATGCTAACCTCAGACTTGTGGAGATGGGAATGGAGTGTCCCTATCTGATGAAAGCAGGGGAACTGCACCTAAGCAGCTTGCCATACCCAAGAAAGCAGCACACTAGATCAAGATTTTTAATTACATGCCACATAATTGAAGTTGGAAGGGATCTCTCAATGTTACGCAGTCTATCAATTCTGATCAAGCTGGGCCACCTTGTAGGTTGCATGAGACTCCCCAGGTGTTTTAAATATCTATAAAGGAGACTCCACAACCTTCCTGGGCAACCTGTCCCACTGCTCAGCCACCCTCAGACTGAAGAAGTTTCAATCACATTCAGATGGAGAATCTCACACTTCAGTTTGCGCCTGCTGCCTCTGTCCCAGCAGTGCCCAGCAGCAGGACAAGTCCAGCCTCATCTTCTTGATGCCCTCCCTTACATTTGTATACATTGATGAGAATTTCTCAGTCTTCTCTGGGCTGAACAAACCCAGCTCTCTCAGCAGCTCCTTGTAAGAGATGCCCTGTCCCCAGTCATCTTTGCAGTCCTCCATTGGGCTCCCCTCAGAAGTTCTAGCTCATTTTACCAGACAGCATTCCAGGTGTGGCCTCATCAGTGCTGAGTTGAAAGGGAGGATCAATGGGAAGACCCTCCTTGACCTTCTGGAAACACACTTCCTAGTACACTGAAGGACACTATTGGCCTTCTTGGCCATTTGGGCACACTGCTGACTTATGGTTAACTTTCCACCAGAACTAGCTATGAGGTTGTTATCCCAAAAGCTACTTTCCAGCATGTCAACCCTCAACCAGTACTGATGCATGTGGTTGTTCCTGAATAGGTGCATGACCTGCAGTTGTTACAGTTGATCTTAATGAAGTTCCTCTGTCTGTCCAGGTCTCACTGCATGGCAGCACAACCTTCTGGTATGTCAGCCATACTTCCCAGATTTGTATCATCAGCAATATTGGTAAGGAGGCACTTTGTCCATCCATACACTAAGTTTAACTATTCTGAACATATTACTGACTCAGTGAGAACAACGCTAGCTAAAACACCACCAGCTAGACAGTGGGTGGCTGATCACAAACCTCTGTGCTCTGCCAGCCAGTCAGGTCTCAGTACACCTCACTGTCCACTCATCTGACCCACACTTCCTGAACTTATTTAGGAGCATGTAATAGGAGACAGTGTCAAAAGTCTTCCTGTAGTCAAGACAGACAACACCCATTGCTGTCCCTTCACCCTCCCAGCCAGTCATGACATCATAGAAGCTATCATATTGGTCAAACATGATTTCCTCTTGATGAATCCATTCAGACTCTTCCCAATCACCTTTTTGCCCACATTCATCTATAAAGATGGCATCTAGGATGAGCTGCTCCATCACTTCTCCAGAGATGGAAAAGGCTAATTGATCTGCAACTTTTTACACTCTCATTCTTGCTCTTTTTGAAGAGTGCAATGCCACTGGCTTTCTTCCAGTTCTCAGATAACCCTCCTGTTCACTATCACCTTCCAAAAACAGACAATGGCCTAGCAGAACATCCACCAGATCCCTCAGCACTTGAGAGTGCATCCAATCAGAGCTCACAGACTGTAAGAAACTTATAAAAGTACAACTGCATATGCTTTTCTATAAACACAATATTACCATTACTAGCAACAGGTGACAAGTCTTATGCTAGCTGTGCAAGGCCCTGGTCCTGATCTGTTAGGCTCTTTATCAACTTTTCATTAAGCATACTCTGTGAACTACGGCCTGGTACACCAGGTGTCTCTTATTAGTACTGCGCAGATTAAACTCTAGATAACAAAAGCTTTTCAAATATGAACACAGACTGAAAGCAGATGCCCCAGAACTGTTATTTATTAACTGTCAATCACTGGTTAGTGAAAAAGTGTAACCTCCAGAGCTACAAAGACTGCTCTTGCTCTAAGTAAAAACACCTTGACCAAGGGGAAAATCCACCAAAGCAACCAATTAACATGGCAAGGCCTCTGCTGTAGGGTGGCAAAGTAACATATCTAATCCCCAGACCAGAAGCTGGAATCAAGAAGTAGGAATCACCAAGAAGGTCAATCATTTAAGAAAAAACAGAGAGGAGGGAGAAGACATCAATTCAATGCATGTCTGTCCTGCTCCCTCTTCTCCTTCTTAAGGAGCTCACCAGTGAGATTTGCCTTGACTTCATCAGCTAGAATCACCGTAAGCAAAGACATCAGACTAGCCATATGTCATTGCTTCATGATGCTGCATACTTGCAGTAATTTCAAACGTAAGTATTGGAAACTGACTGCTTTGATTCCATAATGATAATGGTTTGTGTGCAAGAACTAGCGTACCATGATAATGTGTAAGAACTATTATAAGCACAAAGCATGTTGCTAATGCCTGCCTAAAATTCTTCAGTTCTGAAGTTTAAAATTGACCTGATTTGTCAGAGCTCAGGCTGAAGTCTCCCATTCCACCTCATTCCTTGATATACATACACAATTGTATTCACATTCATATACATATATATTTTTCAAACAGCTTTTCACCTTCTGCAACTTAGAAGAAAGCTTTTTGCATGTATGTGTCAGACAGGTCACAAAACAATCTGGGCTCATAACTGCCAGAGATATGGGGCAGTAAATCCTATTCAACCACTTCTCTTAGCTGGGGAACAATGGTAGAAAACAGACTAGGGAGTGGCTGAAGAGTGACAGATGATTTGATCTAAGTCACATTGATTAAAACTAGCATAACAGCAAAAGCAGTTCCTGAGGTTTGTCTAAAAAGCAATCTAAAGATGAACTTGGAGATGTAGAAGGAACACTAGTAAACTGAATAATAATTTTGTGTACAAACAGAAGCAAAAAGCTGATAATTTAGCAACTTCAGGAGGGAGCAAGAAAGGGAAGGAGATGGTCTGGCAGAGCAGTGAATTGGTAGACATGAATGTGCATTCTAAGCATTTTACTTGGTATTCCAGGAACACATTTCAAGAAGTAAGGCCTGGTATTACATGTATACTCAACAGAGATGTTAAAAATGACATTAATGGCTGCCATAAGACAGATCAGACAATCAGCAGGGGGTTGCAGAGCTGGACAGTTGAGCAAACCCAGGGGGAAGGAGATGCACAAACCAATTGAATCCACTAACAATAAATTAACTATAAATTAATCTCATGGAAGGCAAAACAATCAAACTGAGCAAGACCACAGACTGAAAACAAGACTAAAGAAAATTGAGAGATTAAAACAGAATTAATACCAAATGCAAACACAAGAACTGTTTAAGTCTTGTCCCAGATCTGTAAGAAGCATTCAGCACTATGAAAATGAGCAGATACCATCCATGGGCAGAAATAATGGTCCTGAATTAGGCAGCCAATGGTGGAAAAACTCAAGGGGAGGAACAATACGCTAACTGACAAAAAAGCACACACAAGTACTCTTGGATTACAGTCACAATTTCAAGTCTGTGGGAACCTTACTGCATTCGCGTCAAAGCAGTATTCTTCAGCAATATTAGGTAATCCTAATACATGTTCATTTAACACACCTTACTTTTTTTTTTTTCCCCCCAGATCCTAATCATTATGAAATTCTTCATCAATATAAATGCTTTCATTTATGCTGAATTGGATGCTTGTTTCTCTGTCTCAATTTCTTTGATCCACACTATAGAAGAAACAAATTTCTGTTTACTTCCCTCTTTCGAAATACATGCCTTTTCCATGCCAAGAATATTAAACTTTAATAAAAGGGCAATATTCTGGTATTTTTGCTTTGAACATCAAATTATCCATTGCTGGTTTAGATTCAAAGACTGCCAAGATCCATATACAAATATACAGAGGGTCTGAATTAAAAAAATTAATTGTCCAGGAGAATCTTATGTTTCCAAGAATACCTGTCTCACTATCCTTATCTCCTAGGCATCAACTCTCTCTTCATTGCTCTGGCATTTTCCTCTCCACAATGCAACCTTTTCAGGACTTCCAAATCGAAGTAAGCATTCCTGACTGCAATTGTATCTATATGGCTTCCTCAGTGGGCTATCTAGAATTTCCAGCATTTCAATCCCATTAATGTGATATTTTCCACTAACCCGGAAGTAATAACTTCCTAAAAACACTAACTGCCTCATGTCCTAAATAAATCTAGTTACAGCTTGTATTCTGTGCCTTAATTTACTCAGGTCATCTTTTTTAATAACAATCAAGGCCAAGGAAGCACTTTATCAAATTACATAAAATGAATTCATGCTCATCACTCCATACTGAAACAGATTGTTTTCCAGCCTTAGACAGCTGGAAAGAAATTAATATATTTCCACACAATTAGCAATTATTATGAATTTGCTGCTATGCTATTTCTGTCAAGGGCAATGATTTACAGATTAGTTTCTTAAAAAAAAATGTCTTCACCAATGAAATGTTATCAGTTTGCATTCAATTTCACTAGCAGCTGACTGAATCAAACCTATCAGTAGATAAAACTGGTAATTACATTATTCTTATCAAATGCACTTCTGTTGGCAAGATCAAAGTTCAGAGGACTAGCTAATAAATGCTAACCCAAAACTCACTTGCATCATTCCTCCAACTGGGTCCACTTTTGTACCTTACCACTCCAACACCTTCCAAAGAACATTATGTTTTGTATAATTGAGAAAATAAAACTCAATAATAAAAACTCATCACGGCACTGTTCATATCACAGCAAGTTTCGAAAAGCATGTTGTAATATATGATTCTTTGCATAAGAAGTGCTTTAAGCAATCCTATTTGTTTAACAATAACAAAAAATACACATCTATTTCAAACCTTATGTGCTTATAGAGTTTAAAATCTATTGAAGGAATTCTCACAGGAAGCTTCTGTAACTGTTTAAGTTCACAAATGCATGAAGCATCCTTTGTAAACCTATCAATCTATTTTTAAAACTGTCAGATGCTACTTCCCTTCTAAAGTGTTCAATTACTGGTGGTGGCCAGCGCTACAATATACATGAATACTGATAGAAGGTGACTTCTGAACCAATTACATCTTAAAGTGAGGAATTCTTAGTTAATTGTTACTAGAAAGAACTATTTTGCTCTTTCTTCAGAAAAATAATAAAACAAAATACTTAAAATCAGAAGCCGTCTGGTTATCTCTTTCATGAATAGTCTTCACGTTTGTTTTTTTTTGTAAACTGGAGCTAGACTGTGTTTATTCTACCCCTAATTTATAACACGAATATTTACTATGTTCATAACAATCTGCTTTTGTTCAGGAAAAATAGCTGAGATACCTTGTAAGTCAAATTGTCTAAGAACAGGGTTGTCTCTCAGGTAGACTTCTGCTTTCCACCTTGTGTGTTTCTAGCTCCAAATATCCACAGACGGTAAAGAAATCTACACTTTCAGAAACCCATTTGGAAACAGGAATGACTTGCAATTTGTATATTATCATTTGTCTTTAAGGCAATAATTCCTTCTAGTCTCTGCAAATTATTTCACTGAAAAAATCTGTTACATGAAATGCATTCATTACTCAATCCTAGTTGGACCATTTGCCAAAGAACTGTCTAAAACTCTCTTTATAATGTAAGAAGAGTCTGAAATTTTAAGATATACCCAATAGTATATTTCCATCACAAATTTAGCACAAGTGTACATAATCTCAAAATAACAAAAAGCAAAGCAAATCATTGTACCACAATTGTTACATCTAATTTAAGCTAACAAATCAGAAATTTGAATGTTTTTCTGCAATAACACAGAACATGCAACTAAGACCAACCATTAGAGTAAGAAATGGCAAGTATGACATCTGTCTAAAGAAGAGATCAAACTTGAGGTGGAACAAGATTTTTCAGTTCTTCTTATCCAGATAGTCTCGTGTGCTCTTTGTTCTTTTTCCTTCTTGTAGGATATCGAGCTTCAGCATTCTTTGAAACTGTCAAGCATGACATTTCTCTAAGTGCTTTTCAAAATCCTCTGTACACAAGCAAGAGCTGTTCTAACCACACATACCTTTTGTTGAAAAAACATAACATGAGAGTTTATCTGAATTCTAAGAATTTGTAGTCAGGTTTGAAAAACTATTAATATTTTATTATTTATTTTTATTTATTTTATATTTATAATTATCACCAGGATGAACTATTAGTGCTGGCCTTCCTGGAAGACTGTCTGGAGATTTGTAGATACATTTAATCTCCAGAATTCCCTTACAGATAACACGGTATTTGTAGAGTAACTTTAATTTTTGATATGTGAAAAAGTCACTGAATAAAGAAGACCCTCTACACAAAGGCACTGACAGCACAAACACAGGAAATCAAGCTGAAGATGGTATAATGTGAAAGGCCAATTCTGCTGGAAGTTGGATTTCCAATTCTATTTAGCATTTATATATTCTGAGTGACAGACCCCGGCTCTTTACAACTACAAATCTAAGCTCAAAGACCCACATCTACATGCATGTCATCAACATCCACTTCTAACCTTGCCCACAATAGTCTCCATTGATAGTTTGCCATTAGACATGAAGAATCAAGGTTTTGTGATAATGAGGGATGTCTCTAATAAAAACCACCTGATAATCAACTCCAGCAGTTATTCAGGTTGTTCAGGATGTAATGACAGAACAAAGTTCAAGTCTCCACATATGTCAACTTTTCTAAATAAATACCCAGGATTTCTCATGCCTTGACCATTTATCAGAACTCGTGAGTTCAAGCCTCTGCTCTATTATGAACTAGTCAAACATTTTCAAAGTGGATTTCCTTAAGTGTCTTAAGCAAATCAGCTTCAGCTATTCATTTCCACCATCTTCCTTCATAACTTATGGTACACAACAAATTCTTCACAGTTCTTTACCAGTTGTAATTCATTAAGGATACAGTAAATACTCTGCCTTTGGTCTCCTAGTGCAGAGAAATCAACTCAGTCTCAGTGGCTAACATTCTGAGTAGACCAATCAAACTCAGTATTTTCTATTGAGGTAATGACAGTTGTCTTGACATACTGGTTCTAGAAAGATGACGTTATAATTCTAGACTTAAATATCTAAAGAAGTTACTTTAACAAGCTAACTTAACAAAATGTCTCATAAAACATCCCTGTAGAATTTGCTAGCAATGTCTGTCAAATGTGATATGAATGATTAAAAAAAGACCAGAAGGGAACGTGGTTTTCTGAATACTAATTTTATGTCTTACAATTAATACTACAACTAATCATCAGGCTGATGTTCATCTCTGAAAATGTAGCACTACTACTCAGTGACAGAAGCTTTTTAAGTCTATGCTTCTATATTGATAAAATGTGGACATTCTATACTACAAGTAGTAAACAGAACTCAAAAATCATTGTGCCCACAGCTGATAACAATTACATGCACACCTACACCAAATAATCAAAAGAAACTTCATAGGAAGACAATCCTTTGATAAACTTAAGCATCACAGATATCAACACCATACAATAATCCTCATGTCTTGCTTTGTACTGAAAAAAACCTGATTGTCACGTATCAGGTTAATACAGAGACAGTTACAGTGCTCTACTCTGAATCAGCAACACTGAGGAAAAATAAATTTACAGCACAGCAAGACACTGTAGAAAAGAACATTCCATATAAAGAGTTCAACTACTGAATATTCATAGCTGACCATTAAGCCACTGAGAAACTCAACTTCTCTCCAACACACAAACCTCTGACATATAGTAGAGTAAGTTCCACTGACAGCAAAAGTAGTGTTCCTATTACTTCAAGATTTTATAAGGTATTGACCTTCTCCTATGCACTAAACACAAGATAACTAGCTTATCATTAAAGTAAGATATTACATGAACATGAAAGTAAAGATTAACAGGAAGAGTATTTCAAATATTCAGAGCTGTTGGAAAGGGTCCAGAGGAGGGTCACGAAGATGATTAGCAGGCTGGAGAACCTCTCCTATGATGTAGATAGAGCAGGTCTTGGAGAAGGCTCCAGTGAAACCTTTCAGTACTTAAAGGCTGCTTATTAGGGGGGAGACTGACCTTTTGCAAGGGTAGATTGTGATGAAGTGGGGGGAATGGTCAAACAAAAGGAAGAGGTTTTAGTTTAGATGTTATGCAGAAGTCTTTACTTGTAAAGTAGCAAGGTACTGAAACAGGTTACCCAGAGAGGCCCCATCCCTGGAGGCGCTCAAGGCCAGGCTGGGTGGGCACTGGGAAGTCTGATCCAGCGAGTGGCAACCCTGGCAACAGCAAGGGGCTTGGATACTAGATGATCCTCAAGGTCCCTTCTAGCCCAAGCCACTCTATGATTTGACTATATTTTTCTACTACTAAAAACAGGTTAAAAAAAGCTTGCTTTTACTACTCAACTATCAAACCAGAAGTATTCATTCTTAAATCTCTGGCCCAAATGAATAGCTTCTGAAAAACAAGTGTTTTCATAACAGTTTTAAACAAATTTCCATATCCTGGAGATGCAAGAAATGATCTGATAGTAAACCTGAACCTCTGATACTTAAGCAGCAACCACTAACTGCATCTAGAAATAATTAACAGAGGTTTACCAGGCCTCAGAGGTGCCATTTAAACCTAAAGTCAAGCAACTAAAGAATAAAATACTCCTCACAATGCACGATTCTTAATGAAAACTGAACTAAAATATCAAGTTAACTTTTGGAACTGTACCCACTTTTCTTCTTCCCTCAACATATTTTCTGAGTATATGACTGAAGCTCAAGGACTTAAAAAAAAATAAAATAAAAAATTGAATTATTCAACCCTAAGATATCAAAGAAAAGAAATGTTACTTCTCAGAACACAAAATGCTCCCCAAATTCCCTTCACAAGGTTCAAAATCAGCACTTATTACAGCTCTACTGCTACTGGCTACCTCACTCTACCTCTACAATTGGAATTTGAAATGCCATAATATGCTCTGAAGTATGGATTGCAACCTTTGATTTGACTAGGCTGCACTGACTGAAGAGGAATTATCACAGGCCGCATACTAGAGAAGAGTTTTGTTACTAGTATGTCTTTTATTTTTTAATTCAAACAAACAAAAAAAGAGGACAACAAAAAACATTAAACTAACAGTATATGCTCTAACATATACTTCCAGACCTCTCTTGGTCTACTTCCTTTTCACCACCTTTTTGTCTCTGTCCAGAAAACACATTAAGCCTCTTGGTAGTTAACAAGTGACCTTTCTGGAGCTCTTGATCAAAGGCTGAAACTACTACAGATGGCCATGAATATATTAAATTGAGTGCTTCTCCTTTGTCTTCCTCAGCCCATCTTGAAATAGCACATTCAGTGGAATAAACACACTAAATACTGCTGTTCTTGTATACTTATGCACTGCATAGAAGATGAGCTAAAATATCCAAAGGAAAGCCATGAAGACAATCAGAGAGCTGGAGCACCTCTTCTATGAAGAAAGGCTGAGAAAGTTGGGGTTGTTTATTTAGAGAAGAGTCTGGGGAGACCTCACTGTAGCCTTCCAGTAACTAAGGGCCTTCAAGGAAGACCTCTCTGTCAGACAGTCAACTGTCAGGATAAGGAGAGTAGTGCCTTTAAACAAAGAGATTTGAATTAAATGTTAAGGGAAAAAAAAAAAACGTACCTAGAGATAGTCGAGGCCAGGACAGATGGAGCCCTGGGCAATATGATCTAGTGAATGGTGTCCCTGCTCATGGCAATAGGTTGAAACTAGATCTTTAAGGTCCTTCTCAACACCAGCCCTTTCATGCGTATTTTGTTTTCTGTCACATAAATGGACTATTTAAAAGTAACAGAAAAGCTACAGTATGACTACAGTAAGGATTAGTCAAAATTAATTCAATTAATTTTTAAATCAGCAAAAGTGGATTTTTCTTTATCTTGTAGGGCCACTTCATCATTATGAGACTACAACTGTATGTAGGTTCTGTACTCTTATCAGCATAATACTGAGTCTTTAAGCATTAGGCAGAAACAGCACACACAGCACACTTACTTGTTTAAAGAAAGCATAAGCAGCAGAATGCTCTCCTTTTGGAAATCTACAGATTCAGGTTCAGAAAGTTAATAGTCAAAGAAATACCACTTTTTTTTTCCCCCCCTTCAGTGCAAAGTGTAAGGACTGCAAGGGACGTGAATTCCTTTGGGAAGTTGTTTTCATGTCTTAGTTTGACCCCTGGGAAAACAATACCTCTTCCACAGAAACTGCACCCCTATGCACAGAAATCTTAAGCATGGCAGAAAGCTGCTTATTGCAATCCCAAATGAAAACAGCTTATTTTCTTATTAGGAACTCCTTGCCCTACTCCACAGTGTTGCAAGGATATCACTAATTTAATATTAAGTGATGTAATAGAACAATTTGCTGCACCTAGATTTGCTTTCACTAAATATTAGCCTACAACAACATAACACCCAAAACATGAAAAGATAGCAATATTGAAATAGCACTTACTGTAATCACAGCTTTACTCAGACAGATAGAGCCTCTGCAGCCATATTCTGTTTCATCTTCAGACTTGTAATAACTGAGTGTGTTGGTTTTCAGAACCACCCACCGATCCTGCCACCCATGAATGTAGTTGGTCCACTATAAAAAAAAAAAAAAAAAGAAAAAAATCTGTTAATAGAAAAAAAAAATACAAAAATACTGATAAAATAATTCTGCTGATATTTCCAAGCCTTTCAAGTGTCAGGAGAAATAGGGTGTTTTGTTTTTGTTTTTGTTTTTTTTGTTTTGTTTTTTTAAAGTTCTTCCCAATTGAGAACATTGCATTTCTGATCACTCAAAAAAAAAAACAAACCAACAAAACAACACTTTTGCAAGTCACTGAAATACAGTACTAAAACCCAGTTGTTTCCCAGGAATAGGAAGATAACAGATGTCTTTGTTGCAGAATTCTTCAAGGCCACTTAAAGGTACCAACACAGTGACAACAAACTGGGGGACAGAGGAGAGAAAACCAAACTTTCTACCTTCAGTTTAGACATGTGATTTTAAACTTCCAAACTTCAGCAGAACATGAAACAATTTATACACACAGTGACTTATACTAAAGTGATCTTACTGAATTTTCTAACTCTTTTCATATAAATACATACATGCCTTTAACCTACCAGTAGAGCATATAACCATTACAGCAACCAAAGTCACCAGTTCTTCATCAATTAACTACTACCCACAGATACTGATTTAGGTTTTAATTCCATAACCACTTCATTATTAAGATGATAATTACTTGTCAGGAGCCATCAAATCATCCTATTACTAAGATCCTTTTAGGAACTCAACATTCACATATACAATGAAAATGACATTCCAGGAAGAAGTCCTGTATTCATCATACAAAGATACATTTACAAGTGACTAATACCGTCCTGATTATTAGTATCTTGTATTTGCTACAAGTTCCCAACACAGCTGAACCACACCCTGCAGAAGTATATAGCAGAGACATCACAACTGTGCTACAACTCCGGTGACACACAGGTACTAGGACTTCGATTGCAATGCAAAAAAAAAAAAAAAAAAAAAAAAAAAAAAGAAAAGAAAAAATGGAAAAAACACCCAAAAACCAACAAGTTAAATAATAATGGAAATGGGAAATCAAAAGCACTGAAAATGATTTTATCAGGAAATAATTTCTTTGATCACAAGGACTTCCTAACCACTATTCACCATTTTAGCACACAGAAATAGGGAGGGAGAAGAAAGTGGAGTAACAGGATGATTTCCACGTTATACTACCTGTATCAGCTAACATGTGTCTCATAGCTGCATGTTAGCTCTACTAATGGCAGGAGGAAGTCTAAGCACTAAATAGGACAACAAATTCTATTACCTGAGAAACTACCTGCTATTTTCAAGTGCAGGTGAGACCTACATTGACTCACCAAAAACAAACCTTTTTGCAATATCCAAATAAACTGAACAGCTACATTCAATATGAACGCTTTGTCTGTGTTTAGTACCTGAACCAATAGCATCAACTATCATTAAGGCTTATTTGCGCTGCCTTCCTCATCTCTGTTTTATTCCCTGTTCCTTCCAAATGTGAAGTGTGAAGCCCAGAAGTATCTTGGCCAAAAGAGCAAGGGACGGGAAAGAAAGCACCTTTCCTCCTTTGACACAGTTAAGTGAGGTAAATATAGCAGCCAATCTTGCATTTGCTGCTGCAATCAACACTGGCTGTTGCAAATAAGTGTGACAGGAGTTAAGAGACTCCTTAAAGTATTCTAGTAGGGAAAAAAAAAAGGTTTTTGCAAAACAAAACAAAAAAAAAGCAAAACAACAAAAAAACAACAACAACCATATGTCAAGACATTTCCATGGCAGAGTTCTTTGTATCCACCTTAAAATTCTAAGGAAAACTGTAATGGAAAATGCCTAGAGTTTGGAAACACTCAGAGAGCAGTGAAATGCACTTCTAATTAGGTTCTCTTTCCAAATTATCCTGTTTGTTTCAAAGCTTCTCTCTTTACCGAGTTGAAAAATTACTAAGCATACAAAGGACAGCACACTTTCACTGATTTGCTATTTAATAACAGATTGAGTTTTAAAAACAGAGATAGGCTCAGTAGTCAGTTTGGAATGGTACCCTTCAATTTTAATTAATTTGTCTCAAGCATTGCTGAGGCATTGAGTAGGAAAAGGTAAAAATCATCTCTCAAGTATATTCACTGCAACAGGTTTTACCATACTTTGACTACTGAAATTAAATCCCCGGGGTTCTCACAGCAAGGACAGCATCAGCTACATTTGGTATAATTAGAAAAAAAATATATGTATGAGTCTTGCACAACAGAACTGTATAAATTTCAGCAGAGACCATGACTGCACCCATCACTCCTGCACATGCCAACATACAAACCAACCACATCCTAACAGATATTCAAGTTCCTAAGGTAAGAATAGTCTAGTCAAAAGAAAGCATTGTTAAGAAAAAAACCTCGTGTTGTAAGTGCTGTAACATCTCATGACTCTCTCATTCTCTCCCATCCCCTACTGACGACAGGATCTCACAGATGAGGGCCTTCTCCCATCTCTGGATTTAGGATCATTTTTAGACTGCAAAGCATTTATGACTCTCACAGACAAGCAGAGGACTGCCTCATTGTGACTGTTTTCTTAGCAGCCAGGGCCAGTTACAAACTTGGTATCCCATGACCTGTGTGCTCCATGCAGACTGATGCCTGGCCTCCCCACACAGAACAGGAAAGAATATATATATATTTTTAATTCAACATCATCCTGAAGGCACTTTCTGTAAAAACAAAACCTTTTTGCTCCCGATTTAATGATTCGATACACAACTTTAAAATTGCTCCAGAGTAAAATTTCCCAGTGTCACCCAACACATACTTGCAAGTCATCTCATTTCCAGCCATTAAAAAACAAAAAACAAAAAAACTACAACAACAACAACAAAAAAAGCCAGCAGCACTTCTATTAAGAAGGGAAACGAGCTGTAGTGCCCTTTTCCTGCCTCTCCTCCCCTCCTCCCGTATCTCCTGCTGCAGGGCTGGTTTATGGCACTGTTTTGATACTCGCACCGAAGGCTGCGCCGTTCCCGTGCCTGCTCCGGGGGAGCGACGAGCGCGGGCCCGCGCAGGGCAGCGGGGATCCCGTGGAGCCCCGCCACAAGGAGGAGGCGCCCCGCGCCACCGGGGACGCGACTCTGGGAGAGGGAGGAAGGGGTCGTCGCGCTGGGTGCCTTCCCGGCCCGTCTGGGGCTCGAGGCCGCGCCGGCGACTCCGCCCGAGGCAGGGCTCCCTCACAGCACCTCTCCGGGCTGGGCTGCCAGAGCCCGCACGAAGGCGGGGGGAGGTGAGCGGGCCCCTCCCGGCGCAGCGCCGTCGGGGACGTGCCGGTGCCCCCCGCCGGAGGGAGTGGGCGCGGGGGGCCGGCGACGGTGCGGCTCCCTGGCAGCCTTCGCGATCATGTGGCATCTGTTCCGGCCGCCGCCTCTCCCGGGGGCGACCGAGCCCCGTCCGCCTCGGCCCGAGCTCCGGAGCGGGGCGGCGAAGAGCTGACAGCCGGGCTCTGTCTGTCGGCGGAGGGGGGATCGTGGGGGGGGGGGAGCCGGGAACCGCCGCGTAGAAAGGAAGCGCGAGGCCGCCGGGTGCGGCGGAGCGGAGCGTCTTACCTTGCTGAGCACCCCGCAGAGCTCAACAGGCAGCCCGAGCTCGGTCTCGGGGTCCTCCTCGGAGCCGGAGGAGTTCCAGCTCTGGTTGTCCGACATGGAGACTCGAGCCGCAGCCACCGCTGAGCGGGGAAGAGCCGCGCGGCCGCTGCCCTCAGCAGCCTCGGCGT
Source organism: Excalfactoria chinensis (assembly GCF_039878825.1). Lineage (NCBI taxonomy): Eukaryota > Metazoa > Chordata > Aves > Galliformes > Phasianidae > Excalfactoria > Excalfactoria chinensis. Next base: position 23,025,648 of record NC_092857.1, on the reverse strand, counting down.
CTCCTGCCGAACAGACGGGAACGGCCGGCAGCGGCTCTACCTGAGCGGCGCGGCACCGCTCCGTGACGGCCAGCGGCCGAGCGGCCTCGAGAGGCGGAGGCTCGCGCGGTTCCCTCAGAGCAGCACCGGGGCTCCGGCCCGCGGCAGCGGCCACAACATAGAGGTGGCGAGGGGAGGAGGAGCGAGCGCACGTCCGCCTGCCGCGCACTCCACTCACAGCGCTGCCGCCGCCGCCGCCGCCATCTTACGCGAGGCGGAGGGGGGCGCGCTCTGTCACTATTTACCCGTTCCACCCCCGCCCGGCCCCTCTGCGGGAGCCGCGCGCCGCACGCCGGGAGCTGTAGTCTAACCGGCGGGGTCCGGGCACGGCATGCTGGGAGCTGTAGTCCGCCCTACCGGCGGTCCCCCTCCCGCCGGCTCGTGGCCGCCATCTTGGTCTCGTCTTTCCCATAGCGCTGGTTTTGTGCTCAGTCAAGGTGGGGTACTCCGCTCCCTGCCCCGTCCGTGGGGCAGCAGTGCTGTGTGGAGTGGTAGGACCCGAGCGAAAAGCGGCGGCCCGCGATCTGCCTGAGCTGTCAGGTAGCCTGGTCCCGTGTTTTTCCGCGCCTGCTGTTGTAGCTCAGGGCACGAGATATAGTACGTGGTGTATTTTTTTGTAACCTTATCTGTGGGGTTTGCAGAAAGAAGACATGCCAGCTGACCGCTGTGCAGCGTACGAGCAGATGCAGTGGGTTGGAATGGACGTACCGTTTGTGCGGGCTCGTGTCTTTTTGCTTATTTCTCGGGGGTGGGGGTGGGGGTAAAAAAGGCATTAAATCAGTTTGGTGTAGGAAGTCTCAGCTTTGCAGTGCATGCTGATGGTTGTATTGCAGGAACGATGCTCTGAAATCCACTGCCTCTCTGTGACAAATCGCGGTGTGATTTTGTGTGTGTGTGTGATGCTGCTTGAAGGTTTTGCGCTGAGAAATTACTTTTATTTTTGTTATTAATGAAGAGCCTTTATCGCAGACCTATGCATGAATGCGTATTCTCTTTGTATGAAATAGGTAAACTTTTGCTAACATACATACCACCTCAGTGTCTTTTCTATGAAGATATCTGCACTGTGGTTGTAAATTCTCTGCACCGAGTAAGTAGTAAAGCAGCACATCACTGCCCGAAACAACTGGAAATAAAGGACAGTCGCAGACATTTTAGTACTTATCTCTGAGTTGCTTACTTTCCTTCAGGGCTGCTGTGTGTACTGCTTTTGACTACTTTCAAACATAGGGAAAGCTGTTGAGAAATTAGGCCCTTTGCTTCATCTGCTGTTTGGAAAGAAACTATGCTATTTTTGCTCTGTATCTGTTGCAATGTACTGCATTTCTTGAGTAAGCAGGGTGGCTGAGTTTTGTACATGCCAATATGTGAAAGAATAATTTTGGGATCTTCTCTGCAGCACATTCATAAAGTTAAGTGGCACCACTTTTAATGTCGTATTGCTTTCCCTAATTAAATTCTGAATGAATTGATTTCTCTGGTCTGAAAGCAGGGAGTGAAGAGACATGTCTGAGCAAAGCCTTTGGCAACAGCAGGGACATGCACCTTCACTTTCGCTTTAGATTGACCCCTTGGCTACGCTTGCTGTTACAGATCAAGGACTGCTGAATCTTAGGGGTTGTAAGGGACCTCTGGAGATCATCCTGTCCAGCCCCCTGCTAAAGCCTTAAACCTAGGGTATGTTGCACAGGAAAGCATCCAGACGGGTTTTGAATATCTTCAGAAAAGGAGTCTCCACAGCCTCTCTGGGCAGCCTGTTCCAGTGCTCTGTTACAATCACAATAAAAAAGTTTTTCTCCTATTTAGATTGAACTTCTTCTGTTCCAGCTTGTGTCCCTTGTCGTGTTGCTTAGGACCATTAAAAAGAGCTTGGCCTCATCCATTCGACTCCTGCTCTTTAGATATTTATAAGCGTTGATAAGATCCTCTTTCAGTCTTGCCTTCTCCAGGCTGAGCTGTCTCTGGTTTCTCAGCCTTTTCTCATAAGGGAAATGCTCCAGGCTTCCAGTCATACATTATCTATTATCTTCTTGGTTTCTTCTCCATTTTTACATCTGCCACATCCTCCTGGAATGTCTTATTTTTTTACCTTTATTTCATTAGTTTTTGTTCTTTAATCATGTGTTGAGACTGTGATTAACCTGAATTAAATTAGCTCTTTTCGGATATTCTATCCATCATTTTTGTATATAACTACCTATTACAGATCACATCTACATTAGCAAGTACTGTGGAGCAATGGGAGTAGATTTTCAAGGGAAAGATTTGTTGCTGAGGACCTTAAGAAGTTTTTCTTCTTACTGGATGTAGTCTGGTCCCATGGCAGAATGTCCATTAGCAATTAGAATATGTCAGGTGTGCTCTGCAATTAGTTTTACAGTTTAGTATGTGAAGAATCCGATTTGCGTGCTCCAAGGCCAACCTGTCATACAAACCGGAGCCATGTTAAGTGAAGAGGATCAGTCTGATTGGCTGCTGTAGACCACACATTCATCTCTACCTCCTCCTGTGTCTTCTTCATAGGATCACAGAATTATATAATGGTTTGGGTTGGATGGGATCTTTAAGGTCACCTGGTTCCAGCCCCCTGCTATAGACAAGGACACCTCCCTCTAGACCAGGTTGCTCAAAGCCCCATCCAGCCTGGCCTTGAGTGCTTCCAGGCAGGGGGCATCCACAGCCTCACTGGGCAGCCTTCTTCACAGGGCATTTATTTTGTGCTTCGTTACTGTAATTATAATTTCATCACAAACCCTTATATTCCATTTGTACTCCTCATGACTTGCAAGGAGTCTACAAATTACTATTGTACTGGAGATAGCCATCATCCTTTGTAGAATACTGCAACAGATGCTATATATTTACACAGCTTACTACGTACTAATTGTAATATAAATGTGCTTTTTGGAGTTTGATTTCTGAAGATACTAGTCATAAGCATCACTAAATGAATAACATTATGAATATCCACTTTTTCTTTTTTTTATATGCTAATTTCAGTGTTGTACTTTTAGCTGTACTGTGTTCATTGGTTGTTAGAAAAATACATTAATCTTTAGTGTATAAATATTTTCTGGTATGTTCATGCTCATAGCTTATAGGACTATTTTTCTTAAGGGATTATTGAAGGAGCTTTACTGATACAAGAGCATATTGCCTAGTACCATAGGGTCTCAGGTAGAAACAATTTCTTCATTATTTTCCTTTTGGTTTAAAGTAATCAAGCATTATTTTCAGCAGTCTAGAAATTCAGGGAAAACTTGTTTAGAAAAGGGAGATGAATGTCTTTCAGTTTAGAATAACTTGTGAAACATTGAATAGAGACGAGAGAAGATACCACAGTTCTTAGCCTTTGGAATGAACTCTGAACTTCTAAAGTCATGAGATTTTCTGAACAGAGCCATAGAGGAGCTGAAAGCAGGATTTGCAGCAATATTATACCATGTTTTGCCTGCAGAAAATTTATCAGAGGTAGGTGGTCCACTTGTTTCATTTAGTTGGCTCTTTACATAAGGGAAGCATTATCCAAATAGCTTAATGAATGCCACGACATACATATTTTGACGTCTTCCTTTCAGGTACAAGCAGTCTCCTACCTGTTTGTTTTGCAGTGTGAATTCCCTTTCAGAAGGCTTGGATTGCCTGCACTTTTAAAGTTGTTGATTTCAAAAAAGACATAATTCTAGGGCTCTGCTCCTTGAAAGTTAGTTCTGAGTACTTGGTTAGGATATAGGTTTCCCGAGAATGCTCGGTCATATGCTACCTGAAAAACAGTCCCATTTAGCTGTCTCAGCATATGCACTTGGAATTTTAACTTCTGTGAATCCTGACACAGTTTTATGTTTAGCATTATTAGTTTATAATGTACTTTGGCTGATTCGTGTTATGAAAAATGTTTTCCTAGAAGGTTGGCTTTTCTAGAAAAATAACATTTTATTATCCATTGAGAGAGGACAGTGAAACGGTTGTAGTTTTGAACATCGCTAGTAAGGTATCCAGAATGCTAATGTTGTGTATGCTCACATACTGATAACACAGTTGCACAATTCTTCTTGCCAGCTCTATTATTTCAAATCTCTACAGGATTAAGACTGACACGAGTCCTCTTCTGGGGGCCACTCAGTAACCAGGACTCTAGTAACCGTCACCCCCTGTGGCTGAAAAGAATTGAGCTGATCATTCAGGAGGACAGTCTGATGTGCTTGCTTGCACATGTCTTTGTTTGTGGGTGGTTTCTCCTGCTGAGAAGCAAAGACTTTCAAGAGTAGCCGATATTTAAATCATTATCGAAGGAACATGTACTTACAAGGAAACAAGAGTTAAGGAGCTTGTTAAATTTGGCCCTGTCAGCCAGAATGTTTCCTTGCCAATTGCATACACAGTAAAGACAGGTGCAGCAAAGACTTTTCTTGATGGAAAAGATTTGATGTAAATGTTCCTGTTTAGGGTGCAATTCTTAGCTCACCCAAATGATAGTGAAGTCAGGTAGAATAAAATCAAATGCATTAATAGACTTTGTAGTATAACCTTTTAAATATCAGAGATGTTAAAAATATCCTGGTGGTACTGAGGTTTTTCTGCCTTGAGCATATGCTTGTTCTTGTCTTATAAATTCAAGAAATAATGCAAAGCATTTGTTAGAAACATGTTTTTCACACAGCTTGGTTATATTGATTCCTGTACCCAGGCGGGTTAGCTGTGGTTTAGTTCTTTAGTGGTGGGTGCTGCCTCCAAACAGTTACATGCACAGCCTAGGTGAAGATATTTCTGTACAGGAAATGGAATAAGAAGTGTATCTGCATGGCCACCTGTTCTATCTTAATTAGCAATTGGATGAAAAGCAAAGTGGTGTTGATTTAACATGTTGATTTGAGTGAGTTGTGGTCTTACTGAGAAGGTGTCTTCTAGTCTACTTATTACTTATACAACAGCTGTGTTCTGAGGTGGCCGGTGATGTGGTTTCCAGCAGTAATAATTTTCAGTCTAAGGAGGACATTTGAAGGTTTGAGTTTGAGAGTTACTTTTGAATCAGCCTTTTTGGGTTGCGTGTTCTGCATTCATTTTTCGGATGGTTCAGATTCTTCAGTTCTTTTGTATTTACTCAGTTTTCATGAGTATTAAAATATATATTAAAAAAAAAAAAAGAGAGAGAGGAAGGGAGGCACTTGATTTCTTATAATTTGATACAGTGTATAACTTGCTACTATACATTAGTATATTTTATGTTTTACATTTATATACATTTTTACATGAATGAGTTTTCCTAAGTTTTAGAGCAGAAACTTCTAATTAACATACCCATTTTGTTACTTTGTTTTAGTAGAGGAGGTTTCTAGCAACATTAAGCTTCATTTCCATCCTCAGCTGAAGTAGAAAGCGAAAAGAAATGATGTTGCTTGTGACATTTGTATTGTTCTCACCAGGCAGGGACACTTAGCCAGCTTGCCAGTTTTCATTTGTGTTTCTTGAGAGTTTTTTGATTTAAGTGTGAATTATGTTGAGGCGCAGACGCAGCAAAGTTTTATGACAAATGTATTTCCTGAAGTAGCTGAAATTGCCTCTTTTTGAGTCTTGAACTGCTGAATTATACATCTCACTTAAGATGTGTTAAAGGTAGACATTTCACTAGTGTTTGGCTTCTGAGGATCCTTCATATTCTTCACAACCATATTCAGCACGAACACAATTATTTTACTAATTGTTTCAAGTACAATATGGAAGGGTTTTTTTTGTTTGTTTGTTTTTTTTTTTTGTTTTTTTTCCATCCTACTGAACATTTATAATGCTTGATAATGAGTAATTTGTTAAGCATATTTAAGAATTGGGGATTTGATATGTATATATAGGTAGATATTTATGTGAGTGTGTATATTACTTCAGAAGAAGGTTTTGTTTTGTTTTTTTACTTTTTTCTTTCTTCTCGCTGACGTTCCTAGCACAGTACAAACTTCACGAGTGTTTATCTTTTGAGCATTGTGCAGTTCATACTACACTACACTTGGTCTTAGTAGAAAGGCTGCAAAGTGATCCTTTATGGACAGAATTGGATGAACTAAGTTATCCATGTCAGTTAGCTGTTTATTGTGCATTCAGTGCCCTTCACAAAACTCCTATTAACATTTTGACCTTCTCATAGAAGTTAAGGGTGTGTATCTCAGTAGTTTTTGCATCTCATGCTTTGTTTCGTTTCTTGGCATGAGTGTCTGTGATAGCATAGTTAACAGTTTTTCTTCACAAGAATTGTTACACAATTTACATGCATCAAATTATCATTTGGTTTCTTTTCCCAAGTTTTGCAGACAGTTGTCACTTTCTATTCCTAATGCTGCTTCTCAGCAAGTTGTTACACTATTAATAAAGGACAAAGTGTTAATGTTAATTTTGTGAATGTTATTGCCTTGCAAGATAAAACTGTGCCCACTGAACTGAATATTTTAGAAATGATTTTTTAAATCTTTCTCTCATGTTGTATTTTACTACCTGAAAATAATAAGACAGAAGTGTTTTTAAGTTCTCTACATACAGAGTTTCTGTTACTGGAATTGCTGAGTGTTTAATAAATATAGAGTGGAGAAATAGTGCAGCTCACAAATATAACCTATCTCATTCAGGCTACTTCATGCAAACAGATGCTAAATATGAATGCAGGTAGAGGCACTTGAAATTAAGTAATTTCTCTGTTACTTGCTCATTCAGTCTCAGTATAGTATGCTTTCGTATGTTATAAAATCCAATCTTTTTGATTCAGTGGAGTTTCTGTGCTTGCTTCTGGAAGAGTTGTGTTAGCATTTTGTCTTTGCAATGTAGAAGCATCCCAGACTACTAACAAAGCTTCCTACAGAGTTATGATATTCTGTGGTTCCTCTCCACCTTTTTGTTTTGCCATTACCTGTTTGCAGTCAGTGCTCAAGTCTTCTTTATCCTTGGACACCCTTTCAGTAGAAACTGGAAAGTTGCCTCTTCCTCGTAAAGATGATTCTACTGCTCCCCATGTCCATCTCCAATTAAAAAGAATAACTGAATAGTATTTAACTGTAGGCTGCCTTCACAGACCTCTCTGATTTCATACCCTTCTTTCTTGCTGTGACAGTGTGAGAAATTTAACACGTCCTCTTTAATGGAAATGGTGCAGACTTGCAGCAGGTTCTTGAGGTGTCATCATGCCACAAATGCGTCACAAATCTGTCACTCTTTGCCTAGATAGTTCTAAGCTAGTGTTTCATTAGTCTAAACTTTTGCCCACTTTTTCAACTTGCCTTAGCTAAAACACAAGACACCACAAGCTAACTGCTTTCTCCAGGTCAGTTTTCCATGGAGACTGTTTCCCATGGTGATGATAAACTTCTACACTCACATTTTTTAACATTTTGTACAGTCCTTCAAATGGTGCTTCTCCTGTATTTTGTTTAAATGTTGTCTTTGTTGAAGATGATCCACTGACTGCTTTGTCTGACAGTGCTGTGTCTGTTGTTTTATTGTAGCTTCTGTGATACATTTAAAAATGCTAAATATTTAACATTTTTTCCGACCTCTCATTCTGATAGACTCCAGGTTGTGTTCATGTCTCTTCTCTATATATTTAAGCTTCTGTAGAGAGCTAATGTCATGTCTTCAGATAAATATTTTCTTAATTCCAGCTAGGGCATTAACTTATACAGTTTGTTTTCTGTTATACTGATGTATACTGTTATACTGATATACTTGTATGCACAAGAAGATGAGAAGGTAAAATATACTAGGAGATGAGCATTTTTGAGACTTTTTTTCTCATTGGGATATACAGTAATGTGCGAGGGAAGGAGTTTGAGTTAAACACATGAGTTAGTGTTTAAAGCCCTTGCTGTAAGGCGGAGGCTTTATGAATGAGGAGAGAGAAAGATTTTTACGTTCCAGGGATAAAGAGACTTTTTCAGGAATGTGGGACCAAGTTACAAAGACTTGAACAGGAAGCAATAACCATGTTCATGCCAAGTTCCTGAAGAGAAGGAGTGAGAAAAGAACCAGGGGAAGTAGTGGAGGGTAATTACCCTGAGGGAAGTGTCTTACCTGCTTGCCATAGATTGAAAATAATGCTAAAATTATTGAGTAGCTAATTGAAGTGGAGGTTTTAATGAACTTGAGATGAAACTTAGAACTAAAGTGTGCAATGCAGTTTTGTTTTGTTTTGTTTTGTTTTGTTTTTCCCTTTTGGGTTTTGTCTAGCAGTCCTGTTACAGGCTCTGGTGTGTGGAAAATTAATGACAGTGTTTGTCACTGTGGGCTTTTGTTTGATAGATACACACAAGAGCTATGAAGCCTTTCCCAATCCCAGCTGACTCTTTAGTAGCATCTTAGCTACAGTAGTGCCAAGAGTTCCGATCTCTACATCTCCCAAGTACTTTCTATTCCTTGAAATGCAACAAGCTGTATAGATAAACACAATGTTATTTAACTGGTGTTGTGTCTTTGGAAGGCATCACACAAAATAATCTGAATTGGTGGCATGTGATTAAAAATTGGGTATTTTTGGCTGAACTTTTTTTTTATGTGTGGCTTTACTGCCTAATTTCATTTGGCTGGTGATTCAGGAGGTGATCACCGTGAAAATAACAACACTGCACCATCAATGTAAAATAAGTCACCCATGTGGTTCTTTTATCACACACACATGAAAAATATTAGCTTTAAATGCAAAAATGTGTTATATAATTTCTCAGTTTGGTTGATAGTGAGTTCCATGTAAGTCCTTGAGTATTTAAAGCAGCATTTAAAAATACTTTCTAGAAAAAAAATGTAACACTCTTAGATTTGTGTAGTTTGTGGCTGTTTTTAACAGAGCTGCTCTAAGAGCCTGAAAGGATGTGACTTCTCCCAGCAGGAACCACTCGTGTCACAGGGAGCAGCTTGAAGGGGAAGTTTAGGAGCGAATGTACTTCCTGCATGAAAGTAAAACTGAAGCTGTTCATTAGTCAGCAGCTTAGGGTAGGAAGAAAGTACTTCTATATGCTTTTCCAGTAACAAATTTGTATTAAATATTTCAGTCCAATATCAGATTTGGATCCTGCGTATTTTAATCTGACAAGAATACGAGCACATGACTGTGCTCCAGAAGATAGCTTTTGTTTGTTCAGTTTAAGATCAATTTATTATCTAAACAATGTACCATGGATGGAAAAGTTCAGCTATTTACTTTTGTAAGGCATAAGGGAAGATGTCCCATATCAAAAGTACTTGCACATGTAAGAAATTATGTATGGTAGCAGTTGAGTAGTAAAAGTTTGGTATGTTCTATTAGTTGGATGTTATGGCTCTATGAATTAATAGAGAAAAAGAATGCAGGAATTTTTCCCTGAAGTAAACAATGAAGATTTATTCAAAGTTGTTAATTGAAGCTGTCTGTATTTAAAAGATGAGCTGTAACTCAAGCAGAAGGTTTGAATTTGAGAAATTACTGGGAAAATTTATATGGCATATCTCAATGGAAGGAATGAGGATTAAATGAACGACAAATCTTCTGTGATTTAAAATCATTCTGTTTGGTTTTTTGTTTGTTTTTGGAAAGTAGTGCAGTTTATTGTGTTTAAGATATTACTGTTTGTTCTGATGGGATTAAATACAGGGATAAGTCTCATGTGCATGACATGAGATGCTGACTTTTACTGAAGCTGATGGTGCACAATTATTTCTGCAAGGGAACTTTTGAAAGAGTTTGTTTTTAAGTTACTAAAGAAGTAAAACCTTACTGTCTCCAAACACTGATAATGGCTTTATTTGGTGATTGTGGAAGGTCAGCCACTTGACACAAATATGTCTTCATATTTGTGACGTACGTGTTGTTTTCATGAACAAATGTGCAGCAAATGAGTTCTATAAATTACTTTTATGTTGTTCAGCTGGAACTTCGAAACATGTACATGACATGACTTAAATTCTTTTTTTTTTTTTTTTTTCTCCTTTCCAGGTATTAAGTCTTAGGAAAAATATTGGTCTTCAGAAAGTACCATGGACAGTATGAAAAATGTTGCTAACAGCTCTTACAGTGGTGGAGCTCTACTTAGAATGGGCCTCAATGATAACAAAGCTGGAATGCAAGGTTTGGATAAAGAGAAAATTAATAAAATCATCATGGAAGCTTCCAAGGTTGGTTTGATTATTTTTTTTTTTTTTGTGCTGAAATGGAATGAACCGTGAAAAGGGCTTTCAAAACTGCTAAGTAGGTTTCTTTGTATTAGGATACATTTCTGTAAGTAAAGCAGTAGAACATAGAACTAGAGGGAATGGTTTCAAGCTGCACCAGGGGAGATTCAGGCTGGACATTAGAAAGTATTACTTCTCAGAAAGGGTAGTCAGGCATTGGAATGCAATGCCCAGGGAGGTGGTGGAGTCACTGACCATGGGAGTGTTCAAGAAACGTTTGGATGTTGTGTTGAGGGATATGATTTAGCTGAGAAGTATTGGTAATGGTTGGACTGGATGATCTTCTATGTCTTTTCCAACCTTGATAATCCTGTGATTCTGTGAACATAATGCCATCTATAGATCAAGAAATCTGAAAGTAAACTTTGATTCTTTCTGAAACTTTCCTTCTTTTTTAGCCCTTTTAAAATTACTTGTATAAACTCTACCCAAAGTTGTGCTGCAGCAAGATTTTACACAATTTCAACTGTGAAATGCTGCATGGGATGTTAACAAGGAACTTCTTTAATAAGTCTTGTATACTGGGCAACTCTTCATTCTAACATCTTACTGATTTCTTTCGATGAGAGAGTCATGTTGGATTGCAGAGTGTAAAAAAGATGATGTATATGCCTGATACCACAAGAAAACATGCCCTTTATTTCTTCTGTTTAAAGATCTCTGCTAGGCAGTAAGTTACGGTGTATTATAGTACTGCCTTTAATCCTGTTAACCTTTATTATATAAATAGATATTCTTGCTTTATATGTAAATGTTTAGTTCCTAGTTGACTGTGCTTGAATACTTGGTATTGATGCCAATGTGATTGTTGGAATCTGTGAACTAGAAGTATGTCCACTTTTGCTGATCTTATCAGATGATTCAAGAAAAGATAGTGCCTCTTCCTACAAATGTTATATCTGTTGTAAGCTAAGCAGATGTTGCAATAAATAAATAAATAAATAAATAAAATATTAAATTATATCCTAGTTTTTAATTATTTTCTTCCTTTTCATTACGTGCCTTTTCTCCTTTGTAATGAGGTTTTTGTAATTTTCTTCCAGGGCTCCAAATTTTATGAAAATGAGCTCAAAAAAGATCAACAAGTCAATCAACGAATTGAGAAAATGATGCAGCTTAAGGAGAAAATTACACAACAACAGCTGTTGAAAGCACAGTTGCAGGTACTAATCCTGTACATTTTTATTAGAACATTATTTTATTTTATTTTGAGAAGGTGATAAGTAAGCATTTTGGTGTGTTTTCATTTACTTCCGTCAGTTTTGTTGATAAGCACAATGTTAGGTACAGTTTATATCTTACTCATGCAAGTAAATTTTATACAATGATATGAGGATGCAAGTGTAACAAAAAATTCCTGGAGAAAGATTAAGTTCTAAAACCTTTGTGAAATTTTTATTTATTTATTTATTTATTTATTTATTTGTATAATTAGAATGAAGAAAGAAATAACTTCTATTAAATCCAGATGGTTTGAAGGGATGTCATTATGGTTTCTGGAAAAGTTTTGTTAAATACTTAATTAATAAATAGTATAACATTTTTCAGTTCTAGAAGATACATATTTTTGTGTCAATTAACCCTCAGTGAAATGAAGATGGTCAGAGCTTTCAACTCTTCTTGGTTAACTTATTCTTTATCTATGCTATTTAATTAAAAAAGTTGCAAGAGGTGTGTGTGTCCTAAACTAGAAAGATGGAGGGATTATTTTTCTTCTTGTGTGCTAATAATAGATCACAATATCCTAAACGGTAATCTGTGTTAAATATTGTTAGAAGAAAACTACGCCAGGTTGCACACTATATTCTTAGACACAACAGAATTAAAGTTACTTGTAGGGGCTTAGTTCACTTCCTTTCCCATTCGTACTGTGATTCAGTCTTTAATTACATGATTGCATGCCATTTTTCTCTAATAGGATTCCTGTTTCATTCAGTGCACAGTGCAGACAGTGTTCAGTGAGTGAGCAATTATTTACTGTTGTCCTCATTGCCCAATCGATGGCCCCAAGGCTTATTTGTTGTACACTAGTCTAATCCAGCTTTAAATGTGGAATTACTGTCTTCTTCGTAGGCTTTTCTATGTTGTATACAACGTCTTGTGAATTCTTTAGATTATTCTTGCGAAACTCCAGCAAAGTAGTATGATATTTTTGGTTTGTAGCTGAGGCATATTTCACAGGCTGTTATCTTAACCTTCAACGTCTCAAGTCACCTTTGTCCTACATTACTTCCTTAATATATGCTGTGTAGTACTTAATCAGCTTCTCTAAGTTTTTCAGATACAGATATACCTAAGTGTCATGATCATCTTTAACTTTCTTCCTATCACTTTCTTAAGCATCTCTTCATTTCAATACCGCCTTCTGAAATACCGTGGAAGAATTTTTTCTCCTAGAATGTGTAACTAGGGCGTGCTTTGGAATTAGCAATATATACATATATCTGCAAATGTATGTATATATCTGCATGAATGCTGCAGATTAAGTCTGCTTCAGGTTAAGTCTTGTTTGTAGGGTGCTTAGAGGCTGAGATATAGCTTCCTAAACTGGCAATCCGTGCAAGATCTCTAATGTAAAATCAAATTAATAAAAAAAATTCTCACTTAATGATTGGTTGGATAAAATCTTGGTTACATCGTGGAAACAGTAGCATAAATGAAATGCAGTCTGCAACATAACACTTTCTCACCTCTAGGGTGTGTTTGGAGAAGTAGTTTGAAGTTCTAATAAATGCCATTCTTTACTAAGGGAAGGAATATACCATGCTGTATCATACGGTTCTTAATTTGTGAAAACTTGTGTGTAACAGATTTAGATTAAGCTAATCACTTAGAGTGGAACTGCTTGAAGTTCCACAGAAGTTAACAATGCTTTAAGAAGTATCCAGCTGCTACCAGATTGTCAAGCTGTTCTCATGGTGCTTGCTAGTTTTGCCACTCTGTGGTTTATCGTAGATGTTTATTCTGTAGTTACTGTTGTCCCCCCAAAAAATAGTATCATTATTTGTTTTTTCTTCAATCCTGCGAAATACTTTTAGAAACATTAAAGAAATTTTGAATAATCTTTTAGTATCTTAACTTGATTATGAAATTTAAGATAGGAAACGCATTGTGCATATTTTATGTTCTCCAACAATATAAGAAGTATTTTTTTCCCATATGTTGCATCATGTAAATAATTAGTAATAGTTAGTAGATAGTTAGTGCCTCCTGCACTTTCAGTTGTGCCCTTAATTACTCTATACCAGTTTGTTCAGCCGTGGGAAGCTTACTGTATTCTTCTGTATGGAATAGCCTACACTGAGGTCCCATTTCACCTCTAAAATGAACTTGTAGCAAACAAGAGAAAAGACTAAGTAAGTCATTATTCAGCAGTTTGGGACATTCATAGTCACTTGTCTTTGTTCAAGTATCTTCAGCCTCGGAGGCTGAGGGTTTAGATTAGTTTTTTGTTTATTTTATTAAGCAGCTCAGCAAAGGAAAAAAAGAGCAACAGAGAGCAACTCTTGCAGTGACTTTGCAAATTGCACATAACTGTTCCTTTGCAAGACCATAAAATCATTGTAACTGACCCAGAGACATTTCTGTGATGGTACCTTGATGTCACAGATGGTTGAGAGTGTCCTTATTCTTGCAGACAGAGTTCAACTTCTGTTCGTTTTCACTGCATGCACTTCTTGAGCTCTAATGTGCGTGAAGCTCCTTGTTTCTTTTCTAATCACAGCAACTTTTTGTTCGTGTAAATAGAGGTTAGCATAGTCATTAATATGATTAGGCAATCATAGTTTGATAGCACTTCCTTTGTTCTCCTTTTTTGATATTTTCTCTTTTGCTTCTAGAGTGTTGAATGGTAGGGACAAGTTAGTCACCTTAAGTCAGCAGTCCTTAAGATTTTTTTAACTAATACACTCATACTTTGTAATGATACTCACTCGCTTCTTACCTCATTCACAGTTGAATGATAGTTCTGAAACAAAAACAAAATCTTCAGCTGTCTCAATAAAACAATGCAAATAAATTAAGAAAAACAATTTTAAGTATTTTTGTGGAAAAACCTGTGCTTGACTGATTCAGAACACTGTGGAGCTCATCACACCCACAGTCTACTAGTAGGAAATGAATCTTTAACTCTTGAACAGAAGCAAAGTACTTTCTAACTATTTTCTATGTATAATCTTCAAAATTTGCCACAGGGTTTTGCTAGCTGTCCAGCCTAAATGATACATATTCCTGTGACAAATGCTGAGGAATTTTATAGAGGGATTATTAGCAAATCTTTGCAGTAAATGAACCTGTTTGAGACCTTATTTCTTGCAAAGTAAGATAGGCTGTACTGTCCTTTGAGCTGCTGGTCCTTTGTGCATGAATCTGAGCCAGTTTTCTGAAGTGTGATAGCTTCAGCTAGGTGTACTGGAAATTCGCATTCTATTAATGTGTTTTCATTTGTTTGTTCATTTTTTAAATAATGTCTATGACAGCAGCTGAAGTTGCATCTTTAGTGGTTCTACCCAGTTACTGTCTGCATTAGGTTTTGTATTTTTTTTCACCAGTTTGTTGCTTTTTGTACCATTTGCTCTAGCAGTGCTCTAACAAGTGTCACCAGAAATATATGTGTATATATTTTAAACAACATGCCATACATCAAAATTATTGGAATTGTGTGTACCTTTGCACTTCTGCAAGATTAATAGTTTTTTTAATTATTGCAATATTTTGTTCAGGTGGACAAGCTTGTGATGGAACTGGAACAGAGTCGCAACCTTAATAGTACTATTGTACACATTGACATGGATGCCTTCTATGCAGCTGTGGAAATGAGAGACAATCCAGAGCTGAAGGAAAAGCCTATTGCAGTTGGATCAATGAGTATGTTGGTAAGGCCAAATGTCAAACCGATATAGAAAGTGATTGCATTAATCTAAAAGTGTGATAAAATGCACAATAATGGCATGTAATAAAGAGAAGTTTCATGACTTCCTGGAAAAAAGAACAAGAACAGTGGAGGAAATGTTTATTCTAGACCATGCTAAGCTAAACTTTGTTTTTCAATAGAAAGTGTAGTAATAAAATGTTAAAGGATGCAAACAGACTGGAGAGGGGAAAAGAATATATTAATTTTCATCCTATTTAGTCTTTCCTATGTGCAGTTCCGTGATCAAAACTTGATTTAACACTAAGTGTCATTGAGTAAAACTTGATTACTGAACACTAAACTTACTTCTTCTTCTCTTCCAAGTCCACCTCAAACTACCATGCTAGGAGATTTGGTGTACGTGCAGCCATGCCTGGATTTATTGCTAAAAAGCTGTGTCCACATCTAACTATAGTACCATTAAACTTTGAAAAGTACAGAAAAGTGAGTAGAGAGGTAAGTCTGGTAAAACAAAAAACATTCTAACCAAAGATTGGTGTATTTTTTTTCAGACTTTATCAGTACATCAGTTTTAGGTAATATGAGATGTGGCAGTTTAAATGTTACATTAGAATGTTTGAACCTGTTAAGGATCTTGGATTTCACGATACATACTGCATTTATTGTTTGATGGGAGTGAAGGATTAAAAACTACAGTTGTTTTGGTTTTATATTTGTGATCTCTTGGGATCTGTATTTATTTCATTTTGTTAGCAAAAGCTGAGCAGTGAATCTTATGATTAATTGTTTACAAGAAGATAAGGTGCATATGATCTAATATTGTGATACCTAGTAATTGGACCAAAACTGATAAAATATGATACAGTCAAGTCTTTCTTCTTGCTTTAAAAAAAAAAAAAAGAAGAAGAAGAAAGAAAGAAAAGGGAAAGAAGGCATGAAGATGAGCAGCAAAATAAGAGTTTTTATTTGTCCTATTAATTTAATATGTTGTTTTGGAGGATGCACTCAAAATTTTTGTGTAAGTTTTGCAGTGACTCTGCCCAGAGCTTTAAGTCATTGCTACACCAATTGTTTGACTATAATTAAAATGTAGGCTTTTACATTTTGCATATGTGATGTCTGACAGACAGTACAGATAGATAAATCAGCTTCTGCCAGTTTCCCAGATCCCCAGTTTGTTCAAGTAGTTACAGCAGTGGCTGTGAACCTAATGTCAATGGAGTGCTTATTCACCAAGCTTAGTGATCTGTACAGTAAAACACCATGCTCAGAATCCCTTTACTTGATATCTTTGCACTTGTGAGAATTAGTGCTGTAATTCTGCAATATCCATAAATTATTTGCTCTGTAAATGTCTTTAATGGTGAATGGTCATCTTGAGGTTTCAGAGTACGTTTGTTCACCTAATGATTGTGCATCAGTGTCTGTTTTTACAGCACTGTTTTAATCTTTCTCCATACATTTATGAAGGTTAAAGAGATACTGGCTGAATATGATCCCCATTTTATGCCTATGGGCCTAGATGAAGCCTACCTGAATGTAACAGAGCACTTGGAGGAAAGGCTGAATTGGCCTGAAGATAGAAGAAGATACTTTTTGAACACAGAAAACACTACAGAAAAAAGTAAGCTACTTTCTTCTTTTGCATATAATGTAAGCTTGAGAAAAGCAACTTCCCTTGAAAGTACACATATCAGAGTGCATTCTTTGTAATTCTTTATACTATCTACCTCTGATTTGTTAGGTTACAGGCTCACTTTCTCTACTACTCAGCCATACACAAAAGCCATGCTGATGACAGGATTTAGAAATGTCGTTTCTTTAAGTTGTGAGTATGTATGTGTGAAAAGTGGTAGCAGGTTTACTAGACCCAGTTGCATGCTTTAGCTCCATATTCTGTCTTTACAATTCCAAACTGTTGTTTTGTAAATAAATAGTAATGATCTTGTGAGTTAAGGAAGTATAGAATAAATATTGATTGTTCTGAAGTATATGTACAGTTTGCTGAAGTGTTTTCTAAAACAGAATACTGCAGTGAGTTCTGTGCATCAGAAATGTGAGAAATTATCTGTAAAGAAAGTGTGTCTAAGCTCTCTTGAGATGATTTTACATGACTAGAACTGTTCAAAGAAATGAACGCTACAGAAATATGGTAATGCTTAAAGATGTGTCTGGGTTTCATATGGCTCTGGAAGGTGGAGTTAGATTCACACCTGCAACTGTGAAACCAATTAGGAATAGTAAAAACAGAGTGAAGTAAATGTTTAATTGAAGTGCAAACTGGATAGCTTGTAATATTGTATTAAAAAATGATCTAAATCATTATTAGGAGGATAATGAAGGAAGCTGTACTGAAAAGCATTAGTGGACTAGAACGAAACAAACTGGCACTGTCTATGCAAATTAAATACCACTGATACGTAGTCATGTGTCTCTTCATACTTATCTGCTATCTGTGTTCTTTTCCTACCACATACAGCACTGAGAATGTGAAAGTGTAATAGAAAAGTTTGTAGTCAGACAAAGGGCTGCTGTCATTCCTAGTTCTATGATGACTGAAGCTGAAGATTGGAAGCTTACCAGATTGGCTATTATAGAACCAGAGATATTGCAGTATCCTAATATCATTAGAAAATACTGGGGGGGGAAAAAAGCAGAGAAGATTTTTATTGCAAAGAAGAAGGGAGCATCTGGGCTTCTCAATGATATGAAACAAAAGTAATGCCAAAATGTTTGTGTTTTCTGCTATTACAGCACCAGGCATTAAACCTCAGTGCTTTCCTGGAAGTGAAGCCCAGTTTCGTAGCCAGTTCTAATCTCAGCCAAGTATAATTTTATAAAGAATAAAACAATTGTGACTCTCCTTTCTTCCAATGAAAATGCAATGCAATCATTTTGGCTAAATAAGTGTACTTTTTTGTTAAACAGAAAAAACAGAATTGCTAATCAACTATTTTCTGCTAGCACATAGGAAAATCAGTGAAATAGATGCTGTATATATATTGATTAATTGCTTGTGAATTTGTCTGATACAGATAAAGAGGATATAAACGTGTCTGGCACAATGAATATAGATGGATACTCTTCTTCACCGGAGCTGTTTGAAGATGGCACATCTGTAATGGATGATCACTCTGGACAAAGAGATCAGTCACTGAAAAATTTTGTTGTCTTTGGAACCTCAGCAGAAGAAGCTGTGAAGGAAATTCGCTTTAGGATTGAGCAGAAAACTCAACTGACTGCTAGTGCAGGTATTCAAACACATATAAGTAATAATCCTTTGTATTTCCACACTGTGTTGTATACTAATCTCTGTGGATGTTACAGGCTTAGGAAATAAGTATTACCACAGCATTCTTGTGCTGCAAAGAAATATGCCTCCTTTGCAATTCTGTAAAGACTTGTGTCTTTCAAGTCACTGCTGAAACCTTATATGTATCAAAGCCATCCCTCTCTTTTTTAAATTACAGAAGTAATTCTTCATGCTTCTTTCATCTTGAAATGGAGTAGTGTGAAGAAGTGAATTAGGGGGCAGGAACTGATGTTAGCACTGCTGATACTTGTTTTAGTGCCTCATGTAAATTGTTTTAATAAGCTTACGGCTACAGAGTAATACCAATTGCTGAACTGCTGAATTGGTTTTAGCTTGAAAAACTACTTCTAACAATTTTGCCATTCTGTTCCTTTTAATACAATATTAAAATTAATCTAAAGGATGATTCTTAGAGAAGTAAATGTGTTTAAATCAATAAAATATTGAGAAGGTTTGTAATATTTGCCATCCAAGCCTTCTGTCTTCAGGCAACCTACCTGCAAGTCTCAACCAGTGTGTTGGTAATCTGCCTTACATATCTAATAAATAAATAAATAAACAGTGTATGTTCCTAGCAGTCTAGTTTGGATGGCATCCAAAGTGCTTTGTGAACCAGGTTTGTGAGGCATCAGGGAATTCTGAACTTTATGAAACAAGTGTGAAGGCCAGGGAAATGTCAAAAGCAAACAGAGGTAAAGTAATAGTTAGTAGGAACAAACAGATGAGATTAGCCCATATGTTATGTCATAAGTAGTAGAAAAATAATAATTTTGTTCTTCTGAAGTGTTATCTCCTGAAGGATAAAATAATGTTTATGAAGCTTTAATAAATGCATGAAACATGGTTAGAAGGCTAATAGAACAATTCCAGTAAGCAATAGTGAAAGAGAATTACTTTTACCATCTGGACCATGGATATATAACCCCTGGGCTTACCTGGGTCTTGTTGAGAAAGAGGAATCTTGTTGGGCCATATTTAAAATACATAATACAGTGGTTAGTGTGTGTAACTAACAAATCCTCTTTCTTTTTTCTTTCTTTCTTTTTTTTTTTTTTTTTCTTCCCCCTAATAGTTTTTATTACAACATTAAAAAAAAAAAAAAAAAGTCAACAAAAACATAAAACTTGTGGGATGTTTGACCTTGTTTTTGTAAAATTGATGTATCACTGTCTGGTGCAATGGAAGTGGCTGTGATTATTAGTGAGTGCTCAAGGTGCTTGTCAGATTTTTGGTGTAATTTTACTCTTCTTGTGCATCATCCTTGAAAATAATTGTTCAGGAATGTAACGTACTGCCAAAAAGTGATTTCATGAATAAGATGTGATGGTGAGGTATATTTTTTCTCTGTTAAGATAGGCTTTATGAAATTCTTGTAAATTCTATATTTTGTTCGTAATGCTATTTACTTTTCTAAAAAGGAACAACTCCTGCTTCTTCTAAGTAGGACCAGTGGAATATTTATGTATTTTTTAATTCTAAGTAATTTCATAACAGTGCTGGTCCAGACTACTAGTTTAGTAAATTTTATCAAAATAAATTCAGTCTTTTTTTCTGAACTACAGGCAAGACATAACACCTTCACACTCAAGTTTATTATGACTGCTGTTGTAAGAATTTCCTTTTGTCTTACTATAATCATTTTAATAGTCATAAAATCATTCAGTCGTGTAATGGATGTTATTTTTAAGACACTTGCTATTTAATTCCTCATGACTGATTAGTACATGTTCTGTTACCCTTTCTTAAAATAGTAGATACGCTTTATCTGATGCATCAATTATTTTTAAACTGTCATATGTATTTATTTTCTCACAAGTTTATTACAGGTTTTGAGTTGGTTTTCTTTTTCAGAATTCCAAGAAATCTGCTTATTATTAGCTGCCGTTTCTCTTTTGCTTTTACCAAATGTGTAGGCTACTTTTAAAATATTATAAATATAAATTATATATTATAATTTTATATTATATAATTATATATTAATATATATTGTATAATTTTAGGTTTTTCAATAATGGATGATTAAAATTGCAGTCTTGTATTCTTAAGAGTTTTCTTTCTTTGTGTTGAAGGAATTGCTCCGAATACAATGTTAGCAAAAATGTGCAGCGATCGCAACAAACCTAATGGACAGTGCAGAATTCCTCCAGAGAGGCAAGCAGTGCTAGACTTCATAAAAGATTTGCCCATTAGAAAGGTAAGAGGTACTATAACGTTTACTATACAATTGTTTATGTTCCCGATGTTCTAAAACCAAGATTTCTCTGGGAAAAAGAAAAAAAAATGAATTCTAAGTAATATGCCCAGTTGTGTTTTTTCTTAGTATTGGATCCACAAATGGTAATTTCCATTTTCTTTTTTTTTTTTTTTTCTTTTTTTTTTTAAATTTTTCCCCTAGGTGCCAGGTATAGGAAAAGTAACAGAGAAGATGTTAAAAGCCCTTGGAATTGTGACTTGCTCAGAACTGTACCAGCAGAGGGCACTGCTTTCTCTTCTTTTTTCAGAAGCATCTTGGCGGAGTTTCTTAGATATCTCTCTTGGGCTGGGTTCAACGCATCTAGAAAAGTATGCTTTGCTTTTGTTGCTTTTATATTTCTACTGCTTACATTCTGCTAAATGTTTCCATGTGTGTTTTATATAACTTATGTTTTAAGGTATGTTATATTGAAAGACCAAAAGATAGTATGAAAATTAGGGTTGTGTGTAACATATGAAATTTAATAAGGCTATTAAAGAAGTTGTGTGTAAGGGTATTTTATTAATCAAGTCAGTACAATTTATTATACTGTAATAGATATATACGTATATTGCAATCAACAATATAATATAAATATATAACATACTATTATACTACATACTAATATATTATTATCCTATATACTAAAACACTATTAGATCAATATATCATATTTACTAAAACAACTAAAGAGATAACAGTTATTTATACAAAGCAGAGATGTTCAGTCATGTTTATTTTATTATCTGATTGTGCTGAAAATCATATTGGTGGTAAACTGTCATGTTTCTATTGAAAGTGAGTAATTTTTCTGTGTCTCCTATCATTTTTATGTTCATGTCTATAATAACTTAGGACAAACAAACATATGCATAGTATGTTTGAGATTTTACTAGCAGTATTTGTATTATACCTAGGAGAAACAGAATAAGATTTTTATTCAGTTTTCGGAGTACTCTTTTTGATAATAGACAAAAGGTTTATCTTGGAAACTGTTAATTCTTATTTACATCTGTAAGTATTATTATATATTATATTGATATATTTATTAAGTGATATATATATGCTCTCTTTGCACTCAGTCAGGCTTAATGTACAAGATTTGCAGAAAAAGCTAACATTCAGGTTTTACAGAGAAGTCTACTCTTACTTATTGAAGCATGATTAAAGTTGACTTAATGCCTAGTGAAAAGATAACTGTTACTGGTAAAGTGAGTATATTGATTTGTTTTTCTATTTAAAGGGATGGAGAAAGAAAAAGTATGAGCACTGAAAGGTATGTATTTTTGTCTTAAAAAATTTAAATTAATCACTAAATCTACTTAATGTCCAAATGTGTATCATTTTGTTAGTCATGTGTATTTACGTATGTTCACTGTGTATTCGTTGTGTATTTATGTATGTTATAAAGCTAACCAAGCTCACTAAATCACATTCAGGCTCCATCCTCATCCCAGCCCCTTTTGGATTCAGAATATCCTAGTTTGTTTTCCATTTTCTCATCATCTGCTTCTCTTTGAGCCATAATGTAGAGTGGAAGCACTATATTTTATGTTTCAGTTTAGTGCCAATATCAACCTAGTAGCCTGCAATTACATGGAAAATAAGTATAATTGAATGAAGTCTTGAAAGACACTAATTTTGCAGGGGTTGCCGAAATGTGTTTCCTTATGCATAATTTCTTACTAATGTAGTGCTCCTTCAGAAAGCAACGTGTTATTTTAAAAGGTGAGGTTTTGGAAATAAATTCTGGAAATCTTTTTGGAAAGAAATTACTGCAAAGAGAATCTGCAGAGAACTGTAGTAATTATCCTGCCCTCATCTTAGAAAATGAGGAAAAATCAATATTTCTATTGAGATGTAATAGTTTGGGGCAATGTTAGTAAGGATTTCCTTCTAATACCTAATTTAAATATCCCCTTTTTTAGTTCAAAATTGTTTCCCCTTGTTCTATCACTATCTGCTGTTGCTCTCCAATTATTTTTATAAGCCCCATTAAATATTAGAAGGCCAAAAATGATGTATCCCTGGAGCATTTTCATCTCCAGGCTGACCAAACTCAGGCTAGTCATGCTGGTTTGCAGGCTGATAGATAATCTGAATAGGCTATTGCCTTTCTGTGTCTTTACCTTTCTTTGTTATCTCTGAGCAAAGATATCTATCTTGCCCAATTCCAAACTTCCAAATCCTATGGCTTCCCGTATACTATGGGATTGCAGTGCTGTGAATCACTGCAGTATTACCTATGTAACATCAGTTACATCTTGGGTAATTGACACACAGTAATATAATCAGTCTCTTAGTTTGGCAGAATGCAAACATTCCTAGGGGAATGTGAATCTTAATACAGGATGGCTATGCAATACAATCCAGTAGACCTGAATATAACTTTGGGACATGAAAACTAGTGGAGCTGTAGGAACTTTGCACTCATAAATATAAAAATATAAGGCCTGAAATGAAACAGTGGATTTATGAAACTTTTCCAGAAACATCTAAGAGCTGTAAGTTTTGATTTCTGTGTGCCTTAAAACCATGACTAAGTGCGACTTGCTTTTCCTTATGTTATTCCTTAAAAGCAGATACATTAATGGAAAAAACAATACTTCATTTCCCTCGATGAGAAGCTCTAACAACATTTTTGGCAGAAAGCAAGTTTTTCATCCTCTGTGACTATCCATAATTATCCTAGTTGGCATATTTTTCTTTGTATCTGCATTATTTATTTCTGACACTTGGCTCTGATGTTGACTTTCTAATCTTCTCTTTCTTCTGATGTTACACAGCAGTGTACAAAGGAGATTACATACAAATTACTTTGCTGCCTCCATGAATTCAGTTGGTTTCAGTGTTCTCTCTTGCAAATATTTAAACATTAATGACTTCAAATCTTATTCATTTTCAACTACCGCACAAGAAGTTGAGCTGCTGAATTATTTCATTATTTGAGGGTTTTAACAAACATGTTTAAGCACATAAATGTGCGTAAATCTTTTTGTACGGTGTTTGTATCAGTATCTTTTTATATCTTTGAAGTAAACACTCAAATCCCACAAAACTTTCTTTTGATGTAGATTTGTTCAAGTGTTAAAAAAAACAAAAAACCCGGAACATTTAGATGGCAGCTTTAGGATTCATACTGAAAAAAAAATACTTTGTTTTTATCTTAGAACATTCAGTGAAATTAACACAGCAGAAGATCAGTACAGCTTGTGTCGAGAACTCTGCAGAGAACTTGCTCAGGACTTACAGAAAGAGGGACTCAAGGTATTTTTCATTCTATTTACTTTCTGAAGGACACCACTTTGCACTCAAAATGTAGTAGTGGCATGAGTCAGCATCACTTAATGGTGATGCTTAATTTCCTTCAGGAAATTGTCTTAATTCATTTGCAGTTAGTTTGAATGTTTTAGACAGTATTTTGATTTTGTTCAGATGGATATTTAATAACAAGTTTAGAAAAACTTATCTTGACTGACTAAGCTATAGAATACCTCAAACATTTTTGCTAATGGCAATGCTAATAAATATGAGAGCTGCTAAAAAGAATTTGTTGCATATGAGCTGTGCTCTGGTTAATTATAGAATCACAGTCAACAAGGTTGGAATATCCAAGATCATCCAGTACACTTAATGTCAGTATTTCTCCAGTAAACAACATCTTTTAGTACAACATCTAAACATTTTTGAACACCTCCAGGGACAGTGACTCAATCACTTTCCTGGACAGCCCATCCCAGTTCCTAACCACTCCTTTGGAGAAGGAATTTTTCCCTAACGTACTACCTGAATCTCCCCTTGCACACTTTGAAACTATTGCCTCTAGTCCTGTCGCTAGTTATGTGGGAGAAGAGACCAACCCCCACTTTGCCACAACCTCCTTTCAGGTCCCTGTAGAGAGAAATAAGGTCTCACCTGAGTCTTCTCCAGTCTAAACAATCTCAGTTCTGTCAGCCTCTCTCCATCAGACTTGTGACCTTACCAGCTTCACTGCTCTTCTCTAGACAAGCTCCAGGGCCTTGATATCCTTCTTGTAGCAAGGGGCCTAAAACTGAACACAATACTTGTGCTGCCTCACCAGAGCTGAGTACAGGGGGATGATCACCTCCCTGCTCCTGCTGACAGCACTGTTTCTGATATAAGCCAGCATGCCATTGGCCTTCTTGGCCACCTGGGCACACTGCTGGCTCATATTCAGCCAAGCATTGACCAACACCCTCAGGTCCATTTCTTCCACACAGTCTTCCAGTGACTCTGCCCCAGGCATACATTATTGCCTGAGGGTTATTGTGGCCAATGTGCAGGATCTGGGACTTGGTCTTGTTAAACTTCATCCCATTGGCTTTGGCCTGTCCAGATGCCTCCGTAGGACCTTCCTAGTCCCAGACAGATCAACACTTCCTCCAGCTTGATGTCACTGGCAAACTTAACCGAGGGTGCACTCAATTCCCTTCTCCAGGTCATCAATAACAATACTGAATAGAACAGGCTGCAATACCAGCCCCTGGGAAGGATGACTCATGACTGATTGCCAGCTGGATTTAGCTCCATTCATCACCAATCTTGTAATTCTAATATATTTAAAATGTTGTTTCTCTCCTATCTCTGTGTAGGATCCAGTCAATAGCCATTAGTGTAGTTTAAAAAGCTCACATGTTCCCAGTTTGCAGAAAAGTTAGTTATACCACTCAATGTGTGAATGATATGAACAGCCCCTGTATTCCTCCTCCCAAATTTCTTTTTATGAGGGCTGCTCTGAAGGTAATGGATAATATTTATGATCTTGTCTCATGACATCAGAGGCAGATGATGGTGGTATGACAGTAGAGGTTGAGCTTTCCCAGCAATATTCCTTTACATTTTGTTGATTTGTGACAGAAGGCAGCAGAGGGGTGAAATAAATGGGAGTTCCAGAAAAGAAGTGGACAGTTTCTTTTAGCAGGGTCAGTGGTGATAGCAAGGAGAAATGGCTTCAGGCTCAAAGAGGGTAGATTGAGGTTGGACCATTAAAGGTCCCTTCCAACTCTGAAGATTCTGTAATTCTATGACAATGACTTCTGACATGGAAGTTTGTCTGAAGCAAGGGTGTGGAACTGAATTTCTCCGTGAAGAGAAAATTGTACCCACTAACATTCATCGGCACTTGCTGAACATTTCTGGAAACCAAACAGTGGATGTGAGCACAGTGATGTAGTGGATGGCACATTTCAGCAGTGTTGCAGGACGGCAACATCAAAGACAAGACACATTCTGGACAGCTTTGTGGATATTTATGAACATGCCAGGTTTTCATAATTGCTTGCAAAAATACATAGTTAATAGTGGTGGCTGTGTTGAAAAATATTGGTTTGTAGCTGAGATTTTCTCTATCAGATAGTGTTGTTGTACTCTGTGGATTTCGTAATTTCTAAGGAAATAAATAGGAAGCATTACTTTTGGAGCAACATTTGTATTTTCTGGAAAGAAAGACTTCTGTAGTGGTCTTTATGGTAAAGCAAGGAATAACATTCAAGACCTAGAAGAGTTCTTGTTAGTCCTCTTCTGCTATAAATGACTGTCTCAGTAGGTGTCAGGTTGAAAGAGAAATCAACAGCAAATAGCTCAAAGGAGTAAGCTTACAGAGGTACCATAGCACATGGAGTGCCACTAATTTTCGCTTGGATGGTCATTCCAAATCACAGTTGTCGTGGAAGGTGTTGCCAGAGAATATCTGTACCAAACATAGGTGTTACGTGTTGCTCTGACAGCACTGAGGAAGGATTCTTGATAGGATATTACTTACACATCCTTAATAGTTTTCCCAGCAAAACTTAGATACCTGGCACTGAGAGTTTCTGAGTGAGGAAATAATGTGTCTGTAGCCAGAGCCTAAAATCTATTGAACATGTACTATTGGCAGAAGGTCTGCTGGGGACCAGAGCCAGCTGACCGCTTTTAGAGAATTTGACTTTGGCAGCAGTTTAAGAGCAAGTGTAGAATCTTACAGATAAATTTTTGACAGTAACACTCGCTGCATACAGATAAGAAGAAGGTCTTGACTGTAGCTCTAGGGCCCTTGTACAGATGCTGCAGTAATGTTTCTATGTGCGCCATATAAGATATGTATAACTTTTTTTTTTTTTTTTTTTTTTTAATAGGGTAAAACTGTTACCTTGAAGCTAAAGAATGTGAACTTTGAAGTAAAAACAAGAGCCTCAACAGTGCTGTCTTCTGTTTCTGCTGAGGATGAAATATTTGCTGTTGCGAAAACGTTGTTAGGAACAGAAATTGATAGTGTTGCTCCTCACCCCTTAAGGATAAGACTTATGGGTAAAACTCTTTTCAGAATTAGATCATATTGCATATGGAAGTAATAGTCTGTACTCTAAAGTAAAACTCGTATAAATGGATTTACCCTTTCTCTATTACCCTGGTGGTTTTTGCAAAGTGAAACAGCTCTGGAGTGCTGAATGTTTTACTAATTGAAATTGTACCTTTCCTGATGGCTCTGGAGCAACACACACATTGGCTGGAGAGTAGAATCTTAACTGCATTGCACTTCTGAATTCTGCTGCCTTAAAAAGGCTTTTAAATATGCTTTGCCATGCAGCAAAGATTTGTTTCCATACATAACCCATTTTAGAAACAAATACATTAAATAGAAGTGCTTAGGAATTTGAAGATGCTAAATTTTGTGAGAAATTTGAAAAATTCTGTCAAAATTAGTTCTGTATTTTGATTCTAAGGCCTGTTATTATGGGTACTTGCATTTCCTCCTCTGTGAACCATTCAGCAAAGTACAAAACATAGTTGTCTATAATATCAGAATGTGCTGAAAGGAAAAAAATTGTGAAATTTGATATGAATCTGTCATTTGTACTGAATTTTACATAACTCAGTTAAACAGTGTAAAGCCTTGTATTATGGTGCAGGGAGTTAATACTTGTGGGTATTGAAATTAAAAATAAAGTTGGACAAGTTCTCAGGTCTGATAAAACTAGTGATCTGTTGTTGGCATTTGGAGATCCTTTAACCTCTGTTTATAGGAAAAAAACATTCTTCTGTTGAGTGGATGTTCACCTGAAAAAGATGTTAAATAAGTATCAAATTTTAAAAATATTAATATTTAAAATTGTAACTGTTTTTTTTTTTTCCATTAGGTGTACGAGTATCAGGATTTCTAAGTGATGAAGAGAAGAAATACCAACAAAAAAGCATTAAAAGCTTCTTAAAATCAGGAAAAGAACTTGATTTTCCAAGGCTTCAGTCAGGGAAATCCAATCAAGAAAATCTCACAAAAAACTCAGAAGCATCTTCCAGAGGGAGTTTTTTTGATAAAAAGCGAGCTGCAAGGCTACTAAACTGTAATAATCTTTCTTCAAATGAAAGTGTAGGTAAGCAGCACAGTGTAAAATCATCAGCAAATTTTGTGGAAGAAGCAAGCAAGGTCACAGACTTGCAGAAGTCTAATGTATGTGAGATCTTCACGTGCCCTGTTTGTTTTGAGGAACAAAGTAGTAGTAATTTAGAAGAGATCAATAGGCATGTTGATGAATGTCTTGCTGGCAGTCTTGTTAAAGATACTATGGAAATATCAAAAAATGACATTTCAAGAGAAAATACTTCTAACTTCTTATCACACTGTAAAAATGAAAATACTGATGACTGCAAAGAAAATATAACAGATCAATTAGCAGGAACAGGCCAGTCAGCAAGTACATCTGAAAACTCTTCTTGCAATAGCAGAAATGAAAAATTCACTCAGATAGTCTCAGAAAAACCTCACAGAAAAGAGCAGCCTGGTGAGCTTGTTGATATTACTAGAAATGCAAGCATAAAACAATGTCTCTTTCCCAAAAGAAATTCACAAGAGACTGCAGGACAGTTTGGAAGCATGGATCATACAGAAGAAACTAGTTCATCCTGTTCTTTTGAACCCAAAGAAGACAGTGTTCTTGTTTGTCCAGTCTGTAATTCAGAACAGAAAACCACCAGCCTTATGTCATTTAACAGACATGTAGATGTCTGCTTAAACAAAGGCCTTATCCAGGAGCTGACAGAAAAAGATGATTGTTCTGCTAAGAATTCTGATACAGAAAATTCAATCAGAGTTGGTGAGTAGGCACATTAAGATATATTTGGTTATTTACATTATCTACTTGTGTAATACCAATGATGTGGTAGTTGTATACTTGATACGACTTAAGTTTTCATGACTGTTTTTCAAGACATTTCATGATATTTTTGCAACAGGTTCATTGGAATAATATCTGTGTAAGAGAAAACACTTTTATTTAAAAGATGCCAGATAACTTTTATTGACAAACAAGGTTTCTGAATGAGGTGGTAGTTACACAGTGCACTCTCATTTGCAGCACTGTTAACACAGGAATTACTGATCATTTCCATAAATCTTGTTTCCTTCTTTGTAACCATAATCAGTTTGGTGTCTGTAAGGTCACTGAAATTTAGGTGAAAACTACTGAAAATGTTATTAATCTAGATCATCTCAGAGGTTCAGCTGACAGAAAAGTTTAATTGATGTGCTGGCTAAAACAGAGGTTCTGAACTTAAACAAAAAGGCATGCATTGCTAACGTGACATCCTTCTGACAGAACCTGTCTTGTAGCTGTACCTACAACATGCTAAACCCATGGCCTGTGTACTCAAGTCATTTCTCTTTTTTAATGAAGCATTAATCATTGGCCAGATTCAGTTCCACCATTGTCAAATTTAAAAAAAGAGAAAAAAAGGGGGTGGGGGAAGAAAGAAAATCTTTATCCAGAACTGCTCTTTTCAAAGTTCTGCTATGTATATGATTTCTGCAGCATTATTTCTTTACCAAAGTAATACATTTTTGTTGTTTCCAATTACTCCTCAGGGGGTTTAAGCAGAGGACAACAGTGCACAAAACCATTACAAGGAACAAAAAGGTAAGGCTATTCTGAAAACTAAGTACTCAGCTCATATTTTAAAGCATTCAAGTTAAGAAAAAAAAAAGTAGTTTTAAAGTTGTATAAATATCTATATGTATCATCTATATGTAGATTAATTTTGTTTTTATTTTTAGGACTGGACTAACAACTTCACAGTCAGCATCAAAGAAGGCTAAGTCAATCAATTCCAAGCATACAATTGAAATGTTTTTTAAATGACAGTGCAGCACTGTACTTCATATGAAGTATTTCATAGTGTTTTATGACTGCAAATTAATTTAGCGTTGGTGGTAGGCTGGATTCAGATGGAATATGGCCGGATTCACATTGAAGCCATTGTATGTTTATCATACTCTGTTAAAAGGATGATATGTGAGGTAGAAGAAGGGATATAACTAAGATTTGGTTTTTGTTTTTTTTTTTTAATAATACTTTTTTTAGCTTATGGGAAATGAAATTGCTAGCAATTAAGAGTTCTTTTATATTGAACATGTGAAATTTTGTCAGAGTCACATGCAGACTCATGAATTGTCTCTGCTGTTCAACAAAATAAAACAGGTTGGTTAGAGCTGCCATTGAGCAAATCTGCATGGCAAGCATCTGAGAAAGAGGATGTCAAGAGGTAGTGTCACATTGTGCTTGCTGATGTCCCCCTTCTAAGATTTGACCTGCCACCCTCTCTGCAAGGCTGAGAGTTGGCATCCATAGTTGCGCAGGTTAATACTTCCTTGGACAGTTGAGCACCAAATTAATTTGTGTGATAACATAGAAAAGCCACACTCTTGATTTCTGTTGTTGTGAGTGTCTGTCTTGTCACTGGACCAAAAACTGGTTGGTCTTCAAAACAAGAATTCAGAGCACAGCCAAGCTTTTATTTTTATCACTGAAAATTACTTCAGTAGGAGGTGATGGACCCACCCTGAAAGGCTCTCTGTGGTGAGATGCAGGATGACTTTGCAGGATGACTGTGAGATGAAGAGACTGAGAACTTAGGTATTCTTTGCTGTAGTTAAATCGGTACCTGTTGGTTGGGCTAAATTTAATATATATCAGTGTGCAATAATAATATGAATGTTATATGAATATGTGCAATATGCTGAAGTATTCTTACTGTTTATCTATTTTTATTTAAAATTATTTTCTGTTCTTAATTAAATTGTATTTTATGAGTACTTAAGGAAGGAAGAAGTTTTACAGTTCAAATATCTGAAATACTCTATAGTTATATCCTTCTGTTTACACCAAATTGCTTAAATTTAGATATTTTATACTTAATTTATGATGATAGCATGTTTCTTAGAAGTTATGTGTACAGTGACAAACCCTTGATGAAATATGAACATGGATCATCTTTAAAATGACAATAATAGAAGCTTTTGTTCCATTGTTTAACTGTATGGGGATTACTCTGCGGCTTACAATTTTATTTATTTGTTAATAAATGTGTATTTAATATGTTTTAGATGTTTAGGCTAAATCCAGAATGTACTTTTTCACTTCCAGATTTTCTGTAATGATTTCAGTATCTCCTATCTGCTCATCTCTGTTTGCCAGGTGCCACTGATCTGTTATTTGAATTCAGTGCTCCTTAATCTGCTCTGGACAAAATAAGCCAGGCTAGTTGATACTGTTCTGCAGTCTGACAGTCGAGGTTGTCCAAACAAAGTCAGCGAACAGTCAGCATTAGCTGTTCTGCTGACAGAGGGAGGAGCTGGAAATTTCTGGTAGGAGAGACATTAAAACAGCTGAAGGAGCAGTGACTACTGTTTAAAAAAAAAGAACACCTGTCTCTTTATTGATTTTCATATGTCTAATTTAATAAAGCGTTGAATCCAAGATAACTTGTCAGTGCGTGTGTGTTTATTCCATGTGTATTGCTTAGCAAAAAAGGAAATTCCTCTGAGTGCTTGGACAAATGAAGCTAGTTTTGGCTTAGTCCGGAGAACTGTTCTATCATCTGTTTTAAAAGAGCTGTCATGGATTTGTCTTTGAGTATCGTGAAGTTAAAATTGTGGAGTGTGTTAGATTTGATGTGCAAATAAAGCTCATGGTTTGATTCTAGATCAAGAAGCATCTGTCTTTTGAGATACGTGTAAAATGTACCCATCTGGGAAGGTCAACAGTATCCTGGGTTGCATCAAAAGAGGGATGTCAGCAGGGAGAGGGTAGGATGTTAAGAGGAAACTGCTTGGAGAGTGGTGAGGTGCTGGCATAGGCTGCCCAGAGAAGCTGTGGATGCCCCATCACAAGACCAGGCTGGATGGGGCTGCGGGCAGCCTCATATGGTGGGTGGAATCCCTGCCCACTGCAGGAGGATTGGAACTGAATAGCCTTTAAGGTTGCTTTCAATCCAAGCCATTCTGTGTGAAGTAATCTCGAATTCCTCTTCTAGTTATGGGTAATAGAGAAAAGGATGGCATTTCTGTGATCTTAGCATTCTTGATTACTTCTGTAGAAGGGGATGCACAAAACATTCTTCTGTGAGGAACATGCTTGCCATCAGTGGAACAGTTACAGAGATGTCCCTCTTAAAAACAAGATGTGCTCGAGTTTAACTTGTAAATCTTCAGTCCTTAGAAACACAAACTGTAGAGCAGCATTCTCCTATTTGATCTGTTTATTGCTGTTGTAATATCTTTATGTACTTTCCTTGTATGCAGAATGTCTTACAGTGGTCGATGACCTATTTTTTTATTAGTTGTCCTGCCTGGATATCTCAATCCTTATTTTCAGAAATGTTCTACTGTGAATACAGTAGAAGTACTTTTGTTCATGCCGTTTTGTTTTTGAAGTTGCTGAATTTCAGTGTAGTAATTCTGCGGGCAGGAACATCAGCAGCACAGAGTTTGGGCTTGAATTGCTCTGATGGCAGCTCAGTCCATGCTGGGAGCTATTACAGGGTTTGTGGTATGCAGATCCAGTGAAGAGACTGAATTGTTGGAACCACCAGGAACCACATTGCCTTCAAGGGAGCGTAGGGAACAGCCTGCAGATGCTGAAGTTTGCTTTCCAGCTGTTATTCTGGGGGTCTCTGCCATACATTTTCTTATTTCCATTTTTGTATGTGAGCACCTGTTGACATCAAGCTTCTCCATTTAGTTGTCCTTATGAGGACAATTGAAAGAGATATTCTAGTAGTTCCTTGCTTTTTAGTTGATTCTGTGCCTTCATATTCTGCCTCAAGCCTTTTCTGCAGGTTGCTGGGGCAGTTTGAAAGAGTCAGTATTGTGGGAAGCGGTTAGAGATTGTGGTAGACTTATTATCTGTGAAGTTTGTGTGCATAGCACATAGCTGTGCCGGGAACGTTAGTTAAGAGAGCTGAGGGCTACGCTGTGAAGTGAGATTGTCTGACAGTAATTAGTGCGTGGAACTGACAGCTGTTGTTTCCAGGCTCTATCTAAAATTATGATCCTAGTGGACTGAAAGATTTCTTCTCTAACTCCATTGGGGCCAGATGTATGTGCTGAATCTGGTAAGTATAAAATTGCTTGTTGCCCCATTTTGGAAAAAGAGGGTTAATGTTGCAAGCCGTGAGGCTGCACTGCCTACCCAGTCAGCGCACAGAAATAAACCTCTTCCTCTTAAGAAGTTTCACTGGAATATTTGACTCACAAGCGAGAGTGTTTGATGGGCAAAATGTTCCGGGGCCTTTCAGATCGAATTTGCCATCAACACATACAGTGTTAATAATTGTGTGTAAGTTGCAAAGAAGAAATTACAGTGAAGGAAGTCGGTGTCTTCAGTTATATAAGACTGACAGGTGGTAGCTCTGCACTCTTTGAGCTACTTTTCTAATAGTAACCTAAAAATAATGTTAGGGATGCCAGCTACTGCTTTTACAGCTTTAAAAGGCAGCATTTTCTATGCCCTATCTCAGGTAGTGACTGTCTGCGTGACATGAAATATTCCATGCTGGTGTGAGTAAATGAAAGTAACTGTGGATCTGGAATTCAAGATTAATGAGAATTTCCTAATTAGGCAGGTCTCGATATGGCGACTCACTAAAACTGCCGTACTGATGTATTGGTTTTGACTGGACTCGGACAAAAATGTTCTTCTTTGAAAACGAACCAGAAATCTTGTGACTGGATTAATTCCAGCTGCTTCTGTTACGATACCACATGCTCCTGTTTCCGTTCAAATTAGGCCATTTCTCTCTCACATCCCAAGGGCATGCCGTGCGTGCTGGGGACTCTCCTAACCCGTGATGATCTAAAGAAGAATAACTCCCAGAGCAACTTCTCCCAAAGTGCCCTTCAGCCTGCAGCAGGCTTGGCTGATGGAGCCAAGTGACGCTGCGTTGCTGCAGGCAGCAGTGGAGCCCATGGCCTTTCTGGGTGTGTTTAAGTCAACTTCAGTCCCTGGGAACCGGTTTTTCAGTGCAGCAAGGAAACACACCCGAGGCAAACCAAGGGCACCTCCCTCTGCACGGCTGCATGGGGCCCCTTCCCACAGGTGGGGAGGAAGAGGAGCTGACAGCCACAATGAAGGGGCTGAGCCACCTGTTTCGTGTCAGGGAGGACACAACGCGTGGAGATGCAGCAGCCAACCACAACAGCTGTGAGTGTGTGGGGACTAATGTCAGGTCTAGCTTTCAATCAGCGTATCCTGTAGGGAAATGCAAAGCTGTAGATGTGAGATCAAGATTTGGGGTTTGTTGCAACCATCTTCCAAGAGGCTGTCCTGCCTGGCACCGTGCTGTAAGTGCGCTCCTGACATTGTCTGAATGGGCTCACTGGGTTTAGCCACATGCTTGAGCTCAAGCACGTGGAAAATTTCACAACCAAGTCACGCTTCTGTGCTGGAGGGGGGCACACAGCACTTGGAGGAAGTTCTGGTCTCATTGCACACAGCGGTGTGACTCACTCTGATGGCAGACTTGAGATCGCAAACGGGTCTGTTACAGAACAGTCTGCTGCGGCGTGGGCTGCAGAGAGTGAAAACGGGTTATTTGTGGAAACTGAACTGTAATTATTAAGCCCCACTGTGACCATGTCCTGTGATTTCAATGTGATAATCACTGAAATCTGTTCTGGGCCACGCTTCCTGTTTCCAGTCTTGCAAAAAGGGCAGATGAAGATAAGCAGTGAATGAAATATCACTGTTGGATGCAGTAAGCAGTCTTCTCGTGACTTCTTTGAAATTAAAATAGGATTGTTTTATCAAAACGCTCTCGTGGTGTTGCAAAACCTCTATGTTAGCCATTTTGTTTATAAATAATAACATACAAGTATCTACTTAAACAAATCAAAGCCCCTTACAGTGGAATACGGCTTGAATGTGAAGAAATTTAAATTGAAAGCATTTCAAAATCTCACTTATCTGTAAGGGGGACTTTCTGTTTTCTGGCCAATAAGGCAGTTCACATTTCTGCATCTTTATACTTCCTTATCCTTTTAAAAGGGGAGACAGACTGGGATATTCAGTACATTAAACTGCAGTAATGTTACAACTGCACTCAATTCTGATATGTACTCTGTGCAGACAGGAGTGCCTGTGAAGGAAACCAGATGACAAAATCAGTATTTGTGGTTAGTTCAAAATAAAAGGTGAAAATAAAACATAACTACTTTAATAAAAACTCCTGGGCATTCAGTCAAACTGCTTGGAAGAAGCCAAGGAAAGCAACCCCTAAGAATAGACTGAAGGCTGCAAAAGGGCGGCAGATTGCTGCGGGTGCTTGAAAATCAAGTGAGGGTAATAATGCAAGGACTGTGAAATTCTGGATGCTGAAGCTTAAGAAGAAAGCTTCCATAAATCTATGGTCTGATGGCTCTCTGCTCTTGTAATTTCATGCATGAAAATAAATCATTTTGCAAAAGCAGTAGAAGATTGTGCGTAAAGTGAGCATAGTAGTGCACCTAAATTGCTGCTGTTCTTAAGTCCCAAATTAAGATGTATTAAGAGAGAGGGGCTGTTAAGAAATGTTGTGTCCTGAGCAAACAAAAAGTCTCATTTTAAAGATGTGCATCCAGTTCATGACTTCCAAACAGGAGCGGGGAGGTCGGTCATTGATCCTTTGTGAGAGCTAAAACAAAGCTTGTCTTACTGCACCAGTGCAGTAACAAAGCACTGCTTTTTCCAGTTCCTCGAAGGCAGCTAGGATCATTCCTGAAGGCCCTGGAATGCAACAGTGCTCATCTCTGCATCTACATGTCTTATATCTTCACTGAAGTGTTCACCAGCAGCCAATGGAAATGAATGTGGCCAAACTAATTGCAGCGCCCAAAGTTCTGTTTCCATGCTTGCTTTGAACAAGATATCCTGCAACCAACAAAATCTGCCTTGAAATCTAATGCAAAGGTCTATAGAAACATTACTATTTAACTATTCCAGTCCAGTGGTGCGTTTTTATTTGTGCTTTCTTACTTTGTAAAAGGAAATCTGTGATTACAGGAGGATCTGGGAGGATACTTCTGTGGCATGAGGTGCTCGTGTAATGTCGTATCATAGGAAAGCTGGAAAGAGTTTAATTAAACCATCCTGTTTAATTTCTAGCTTTTTGTTCAGTACCACTGTGGTTATTCCACTGAGACTGTAATTGTAGATAATGTGTAGGATTCAATTAAGTGAATGCCATACCAATTTTCTGTGGTATATTCTCCATTTTCTCCAGTCATACAGCCACAAGCTATATCTCATTAGATGTTAATAAATCTAGACGAGAGACCCCCAAGGAACAAATTGCTGCTGCAGCTTCTGGTTCAGCAGAGGATGCCGCTCTCTTTGTTGCTACCATTAGACAAGTGGCCTTCCAGCTTTCAGGCCAGAATATTCTAGGCAGAAAACATCCAGGTGATGAACTTCTTGAGTGCAACATGCTACTAAATTAAGAATATCTTAGTGCGTTTGATACCCTCATTTCTCCCAAATACTGAACTAAAAGTTAAGGCAGAAACACGCCGGTGGAGAAATACTCTCACCGCTAAGTTAGCTTAACTGGTTGTCAGACTCTGGGATTTTATTTTCTAACTAAACATTAAATGTCTTGTTACAGTGGTCCAAATGTATGCTGCATCTACTTCAGTCAACCAAACAGATGTTCATATTTTGCACTAAGGCATTAAAGCCAGGTCCCGGCTTAATAGTAAATTCCTCACTGTGGCCAAATTTTGGGTTCAAGTTCAACCTTCTTTTTCACCTCCTCTTTTTTTTTTTGGTCCTCTAAACCACTTGTTCCCAGCTGGGGCATATTGTTGTGTCATCACCACATATTTTTGTGTATTTTGGTGGTACGCTTTGTTGTAGAATAGTGACTTTTCCAAGAACAGGACCTAAGTGCTGCATTTCATACTGCGCACTGTTCGGCTTATAAAAGGCCTTGAGACCCATTTAAATGGCAGGAACTTCACAAATGAACCTCTTGTTCCTGTGAGCAGAGTGAATAATAACAGTGTGTGATGTGAAAAGCCCACTTCTGTTCTCACTTAAAAGCTGAGACGAGAAACATCAGCCAGGTGTCTCTAGAGGGGAAAAAGTGCAGTCCTGAAATGCTAATATGATGAGAAAAAGTGATTCATAGAAGGTGTGAAACCAGGACAAGTACCAGAAGGTAAGAATAATATCTGTCCCTTAAATTTGGTATGGCTATGTATATATATATATATATTTTTTTTTTTTTTTTTCATGTGGTGCCATGCATTTCCACAGTACTGCCAGATGAGAGAGAATTTCAACACGCAGCTAAAATGAACAATTTGGAAACCATGGAAAAGCTGTTTAAGAAGAATCTTAATATAAACGCTGTGGATCCTGTGAGTACAGCATGTCAGAAATGTGATGCCTGTTGGGGGTTGCGTGGTTTAAGCTCCGTGTGCTGGTGCTGAATGAGCCTCCCCGCCTCGGATGTGGTTAAGCAGTGTTCCACGTGTCCAGTATGGGCTGAAGAGTTTCATACCACACAACTCTCAGGTTTTTTTACTTTAAGGACTTCTGAAGAGTGGTCACTGCTCTAATAGGGACTGTATTCCTCTATAATTAATCCTTTGAGTTCTCCATCTTTCAGAGTGGGAAGACTTAACCCCACAGTCACTTTGAGAGTGAATTTGTGCTGCTAACAGCGCAGACTTCAGATGGTGGTGTGAAGCGTTATTGCTCAGTGCACGCAGAGCCACAGAAGCGTTCTGCCACAGCTTCTGTGTGCAGGTTGAGATCAGATTTGCCGTAAATAGACAAAAATGCATTTCTTACACTGACAGAACCTAAGGACACGATGTTCACAGTGACAAAAGTAAAGCTATGCATTGGAGGTCATTACTTCCTCAGGGTAAGCTTCTCCAGGGGAACTACAGCGTTCCCATCCATGACATACTTCTATAAATGCATAGCAGGTGACCATGGAACCCAGCCACAACTTTTTGCTTTCCAAAAGTCAGGAAATTGAACTAAATACTGTTCCAGTCCGGTACTCTGAATCTTTACTCTTGTTCTTAACTCAGCTTTATAGTACGAGATTTACTAGCAGAGCTGCTTGGCTGTTGTGCATTGACTGATGCTCCTAGTGGGGACTTAGCTTGTGCTGCCAAAACAGCTCTTGCATTTATGTTGATTTTTTTCCACTGGCTGTGCTTCCAAGCCAAATAAGTGAGTCTGCCAAAAGCCGAGTTCTGCTGATCAAACTGTTTCTGTGTAAGAAGCTTTTCCTGGCACAAATCCCACCTGTTTGTCTTTAACTTGTGAAGCTGTGGGTGAAGAGCAATAAACGAAACGGCTGATCTGCATAGAACAAATCCAAACTGGCTTTTAAAATTAATTGGTTAAGTCACATATGGAAACTCTAAGTGAATTACGTTAAACCCAATTATGGCCCCTGTAATTAAAGGGAAATTCTTTCTGCCGTGGTTTAATTCATTTTCAACAGTCCCTTTTTAAGTTCACACTGTCAGCTACTGTAATGAAAATTTGTTGCTGATAAACCCGGCGCTGATTCACCTGTTAAAAATTACTCACTGTTTGCAAGGCAGGAGGCTTCATTTGCATAAGTAATGTCTCGTTCTGTGAAGGTCACTCAGTATTGAGAGAGGGAGGAATCCTCTCTTGTGTTGCAAGCATGCAGAGTAAAGCGAGGGCAATATGTAAAGCGGAGATAATTCTGTACATCCAGACCTCAGCTCTTCATATTGAATAAAGGTGTTTCAGGCACTGCATGCATCTGTTGGCAGCGTGTGGTTACTTTGCCCCACTCTGACAGTGCATTTCAGAGAAGGGGTTGTGTTGCCATATGCAGCTTAACTTCAGTAAATAAACTATTCTGGTTCTCTATGAATTCTTTTTATGATCGATATGTAAATGATCTCCAAAGGAACAAAAATAACGATGCAGACCAGGCTGCTGGCGGTTACTATGCAAATGTATACATATGCTAACTGCAATAATTATTTATAATCAAATAATTCAGAAATCCTGACATTTACATACATTATGGATCTGATAGCCAAAGCTTTGCTTGTTGCAGTTGAAACGCACTGCACTGCATTTTGCTGTTGCAAGAAGTCATACCTCTGCAGTGGATTTTCTGCTCCATCACAAAGCTAGAGTTGACATGGCAGATCAGGTAAGTTCCCCTGTCTCTGTGGCAGCTTCGTATTCAATCACACTTGTATACGATTAATGTAAAAGCCAACTGTATATCAAAACAAACTCTGAAAACAAAAATTAGATCCGGGTTTCAGTGGGATTCCAGAGAATGACTGCTTGCATTCCCTTCCTCCACTCCTTTGTGAGTGAGCAGCTTAATGCATAGCTGTCAGCTGCTCTGCAGCCTCCAGGACTAGAGGAGCTG
Organism: Excalfactoria chinensis; assembly: GCF_039878825.1. Taxonomy (NCBI): domain Eukaryota; kingdom Metazoa; phylum Chordata; class Aves; order Galliformes; family Phasianidae; genus Excalfactoria; species Excalfactoria chinensis. The sequence goes on along the minus strand of NC_092857.1, from coordinate 22,986,318 downwards.
AGAAGCTTATGGTTCAGCTTTTCCTTGGGCCCAGTGGGGATTCACAGTGCAGGATTTGATTCAGACTTTAATATCAAATGTACGATATGTTATTAATAATTGGACTTCGCAAAGTAGGAGTTTTCCAGTGAACTGTAATTGTTTCCAGAGAACTTATTTCTTCTGTTATTTACTTACCTATCTATCTATTTCATCCTGAGCAATGAAATCAGATGAGTCACTCACCTTTTTTTTCCCCTCCTTACCTGTTTCTCCTTACCCTCCATATGCTGCAGTGTTTACACTGTGAGAAAGAAACATTCCAGGCTGGAGGAGTGGGCAGGAGGGAGAAAGTTTCTGTGTTACTCTGGGTTGGAATGCAAACAAGATGTGAGAGGCTGTGCCAGCATCTGGTTTTGGTGCTTGTTCTGATGAGCAGTTAAGCCACCTGCTGTCTGTCTCCGCTCCAGTAGCTCAGGTTCAGGTTCAGGCTGAAGCAAAGAAGGCATTCAGCCTTTCCACAGTCCTCTGTCTCCCACTTGGTTCTACAAGACTCCCAGTTCCCTACTCCTCCTTCTGTCATTGAGGTATTTGTGGAAAACCTTTTTGTTGCCCTTAACGTCGCTGGACAGGTTCAATTCCAAATAAATACACAAGTGTGTCTAGCCAAAGCAAGATTCATGGTTGCAACATTTATTTTCTGTAATACTCTTAGATGAGTTAATGTATTTCTATGTTGCATTTACATAGCAGATGAAGGGTAGATATGATGCCTCTGATGTTCTACAGAATCTTGATAGACCTCCTGTAAGGCTCTTATGGACTAAGGCTCGGATTACAGATAGGAGTCAACCTACTGATTCCCCTTTTCCAGAAGAGAAAGTGGGAAAAGGTGATGGCTGTGAAAGAATTGCCCTGCTCCCTTTTGCTGCCTTTAGGCTCCTCTGACTCTATCTCTTAGATTCAGGTGCTTCTAAGTTAGATTTTGAGCGTCTTCGAGTTTTGTGTTCATACAGCATGTAACAGAATGAGCTCTGGTTTATGAAGTATGTAGTATACACAGGAAGGAACAGGAAGAGAAGTTGAAACACTGAAGAGTAAAACTATGACCAAGATGTGAGACAAAGAGAATTCACTGGCTGAAAGATGCTCCTCTCTTTTTCTTTTGGCCTATGATATTAATGACAGGAAGAGTTGTTTGCTTGTTTGATGGGTTGTTTTTCTAAAAGAGAAGAGTTCTTAAGAGAACTTAGAAAGAAGAACTAACTGGAAGATCACAGTGACTCATGGAAATGCTCCTGTTACGTATTGTCACCTGAAATGTCATCTACTGCACCCAGAGCTAACTAATAAAGGTCGTTAGTCAGCTTCTGGAGAGAAACATTTAGGAACTGCTTCATTTCACAACAGGATTAATCCTTCACTGGAGATGCCAGGTCTTCTGCCAAGGAGAGAGAGAGCCTGAACTCGGGTAATTTAAGTGAGGTGAATTCCAATCACACCGTCAGGTGATAGTGCTGATCTGCTAGAGCCTGTGGAGCAAAACCAACTCATACGCTATATTAATCAAGAAGATTAAAATAAATTTGACAGAAAGGATTTTGTTTGGTAATTTCTGCCTTTTTAATTTCTTTTTCTTTCTTTATTTTTTAAAAGCATGGCCTGACAGTGATCCATCTTGCAGCTTGGACTGGAAATCTAGATATAATGAGGAAATTAGTTAAAGCTGGCGCTGATCAAAGAGCTAAGAATGAGGTGTGTTGATGACAGGTTTTTACCAACTCTAATGATGCTGATGGTTTGAAATGATCAGGCCTGCACTTATGGTGTTGCTTGTGGTTTTTCAGGAAGGAATGAATGCACTGCACTTTGCAGCACAGAACAACAGCGTTAAAATAATTGATTATTTTCTCCAAGATCTTCATCTGACTGACTTGAACAAGCCCGATGGGGTACAGTATGTGCTTTTCTCTCTTCTTTAATGTCATGAGGAAACTTGTGGGCAAACCGATCTCAACTTTGACTTTTCAATGAATTTAAATTTATTGCAAGCTACATCACATTTTCATTACTAGTTTGGATATTGAGAAATAATAATAATAATAAGACAAATGGCCAGACAAGCACATAGGGAAATGACCTTTCCTCCCTGCTGGCTGGTCTCAGCTGAACTCCAGACACTTTTCCTCCCCTGCTCCTTTGTTTTTCCTTCATGAGCCAGTGGGAGAGAGGGATCAGGGTGAATCCATGGAATTCTTCTTTATTGCTAATTCTGTTTTCTTCTCTTTTCCTCCTTTCTTGTCAAGGGCTGTAGTCTCTCTGAGAGTGCACCTCATTGCATGTTCTCCCCTGTGCTCTCTCGTGTCTGCTATGTCCTCTCCTATTTCCTCTGGTATCTCCCTAAGCACTTCACCTGTAGCAGTGTCTGCTGTTTCTTTTATACCTTGCAGAGGTACCATGAGCTCCTCTGATGGGTTCAGTACTAGCACATGGGTTTTGTCCCTGAGGAGCTTGCTGGAAGCTGCTGTGATCAACATGAGGTTGTCACTGAACTCCCACACAGCTCATCCCTGTTGCCTCCCACACTGTGGCCCCTAAACCTGCCAGGTATGGCAGACATGGGCATCTTTCACCAATGGAGAGCATGAGACCACGTACAGCCACTCTACAGAGCTGCACCAACTCTACAGCAGTACCGAGACCTTATCCTCATCATGGTTTGCTATGGCTGTGTTTTTCCTTCCTTATCCTGTTCTCTCACTTTGAAAACCTACTTAGCAAAGTAGAATATCATATCCTCGTGTGAGGAAGAACTATTCTCATGGGATCTGCCACCAAAAGAACAAAGTTCCCCCCTCCTCCTTATCGAGCCTTGAGTTTTACTGACCAGGCTGTGCAAAGCTCTGAGCTCTGTCTACACATGACAAGGCTGCCATTAACGAGAGTATGTTTAGCAAAACAAACCTCTGCATTTTCGGCCTCCTAGAATTCTTCTCTATATTGAGGCTTTTTCAGAAGTGTCTAACTTTCATTTGCTTAGATATTGAATACAGGCTGTTCTCACACAGCGTTTGATGATTGGTCTCACCATCTGAACACTGGCATTACTTTATGTTGGGGTAACTTTCCACGGTTGAGCTGTAAACAGCTGGAAAAGTCTTTGCTAATTTTAACAACCTACAAAGAAATAGACAAATACCTAAAGGAGTACAGTGCCAAATTCAGCCTTCTGGATGAAGCTTCTGCCGTATAGCTGTGTTTACAGAGTTCAGATTGAGTGCGTTAAGCCATAGAGATAAGTCATTAGTGCCTGCTTCTGACAAAATATGCTGATGAATAATTTAATAGGGTGAGTAATTCAGAATATTTTGAGCCCATTTTGTACCTCATTTTGTTACCACGTCCAATCAGATTGCAAATATTTTCTTCAGGATATGAAAGAGGTATTTTTATTTTACACTACAAAATTTCCCTTTTTAAAAGAATCTTCCCTTTTCTTGCATATGCCTCTGATATATAAATGTTTCTTGTATACACCTGCTTTTCTGTGACACGTAAATGTTTATGGAGAGTAATACGCACATATATATGCCGTCTATCTGTTAACTTGAGAAGGCTATTTTTCTTTTCCATAACAATGTATTCCTTTCCAAATTGTTTTCTAGAAAGGCAGAAAGCCATTTCTTCTGGCAGCAGAAAGAGGCCATGCTGACATGATAAATAACCTGATAGCTCTAAATCTGTTTACAACTGAAAAAGATAAGGTAATGGTTTCTTTATTTGCTTGTGGGATATTACTTTGTTTTGATATAGTTAACTACACCGCTAAGCAATGTGAACAAGATGTGCCATGGTGCCGGCAGTGATATATGTTGGACCGACAACTACACAAGGCTGATGGTTTGTCAGTAATTAAGGAAGGAAACTGGGAACTCCTGGCCTTGTTGCTGGGTATCTTTTCCTTCTTTTTGCTGGTAATACACCATAGTTTTCAGAGCATGAGCTGCCTCCTAGACCATAAAGGTCACAACTGCATGCATGAGGAAAGACTCCCTCCAGATTACCCTGGCTCTTGAAACATGCTGTGGGTCTTCCACCTCCCGCTTATAAGTAGCAGAGAAGCAGAAGGACAAACAGCTCTGTGTTTAAGTGCATGCTGTTCTTAATACTTTCAGTTTATTCTGTGTTTTAAAGTATCTCCTTTGACATTTTAATTTCAAGGAGGGAAACACAGCCCTACATCTGGCAGCTAAAAATGGCCACAGTGAAGCTGTAGAGATTCTGCTCGAGCACTGGGATGAAATAGATGACCTCAATCAGGTGAGGACATAAATTACCAAATGAGGTAAAGTTAGAGATTTGGGAAAAAACAGACAAACAAACCACCAAACAATTAAAATTAACGTTTTAAAGGTGCAGTTCTTCCACTGAATGGACTTAATGAGTTCTGCTGCTTTCCCGGGGTGTTTCATTGTCTCTGCTCCATTAGATTCAGCTCTACTAACACCTTCCATGTCTCTTGCTCTGTCCTCTGTTCCTCATATAATGAGTTTCTCTCATCTTTTTTTCTGTGTGCCCTGTTGACTAGTAGAAGGAAATAGGCCAGGAGTAAAAGATATCCACTCCTCAGCAAAAGGCTAAAAGGGCACAGTGGCTCTCTTTTATCCAGCTAGCTTTTCTCCTCTCCTCTCCACTTCTTTTCTATCTACGCAGGGCTGAGGCACATAAATCCTTTTAAAATGTGAAGCTCTTATGGTTCCAAGATTTGCCTAATAAAGGTGTTTCTTCTGCACTCAAACCTTGTGCTGCCTGGCCATGGCTAATGGAGTGAATGACTTGCCTGCTGGAAGCCATGGCATTGGACTGATGTAAACTAGCGCTTATGGTATTTGTCACTGTGATGGTGCTGTTGACTGGTGCTGAGTGGAAGCAATTGCTTCCCAGCATCTTTGTTCCTATGCCTGAAGCTGTAATGTTCTCTGGAAATAAACAGTTATTTGTATTGTACAATTTGTCTACATACGCAGGCTTAATTGTCACCCATCTCTCAGTTGTTCACGTATTACTATTTTATTGAGGTATTAGTTTTGGAGCACTCAGATTCTATTCTCTTGTGGCCATCTTCCCTTTTCTATTGAGCTGGATGACCGATCGAGATAATCTGTCATAACGTTATAGTCTTTATAATCACTTGGCATAAACTGGAATAGGCATTTTTTTCTCTGTTGATCTAGAATGGAGAAACTCCATTTTATTTGTCTGTTGAAGGAGGCAATGAAAAATGTGCCAAACTCCTACTGGAAGCAGGGAGTAACATCGATGTCGTAACTCATGTATGTATGCAAAATGCCTTCATCACATGCTGTTGGCTCAGCTTGGGCTGTGGGGAGGGCTTTATCTTCTCTCTTCTGTGTGTATCCACAGTCTCTTTGCTTTCATTATTTTTTAGGAAATGGTAAATGCTACAATGAAGTTGGGGATGGAGATTATGTTAATTGAAAAGAACTTGCTTAGGAGACTAGATAGAATAATGTTTTAAGGCTTTTTTATTTATTATCAGCTCAATAGTAAAACATGTGGCTAGGAAATCTAACCAAGCTGGATAACTAAAAAGCCTCGTTTTTGGCAGCTTATATTCATGAACTGATGACAAATCTTTTCCTCCCCACATCTGGTTTCTGGACTCGGATGTGTTAAATGTCTTCATCTTGCCTTCTGCAAGAGTTTGCAGGGATGGGATGCTTGTGATTCCACCAGAGTGAGAGCTTGCTTGTTAAACTGGAATTAAGGGAACATTTTGGAAACATTTTCTGGTGTTTTTTTTTTTTTTTTTTGTCTTTGTTTTTCCCCTTTAACTAGTAATAATTTTAAGTGCATTAATGTGACTGCAGCTGCTTATTAAAGGACAGACTGGGAGATGTGTTGTAGTCTGTCCCTCATCAAAGCTGACGATGCTGAATCAAATGCTTGTCAATAGAGAGTGAAAGGGACCATGGGGTGCTGCTTTTGTCTTTCCCAGCATGTTTGTTGCATTGCACTGACAACGGGAAGTTCCTTCAGTGTTTATGAAAATGCGTTTCTGTAACTGATGAACTTCTTCATAATTTTCCATCAGATGGAAGTGGGAGGAAAGAGGTATATAGTAACACAAATGTGAGTGAAAGACTATTCTGTACTGATAGCTGTCTGCAGGATTTTATCTTTTTCCCAGCTACAGAAATGTGAACTTTTGCTATCTATAACATTTCTTTCAGAACAACAGCAATGCATTGCAAGCTGCCATTCAGAATGGACATCAATCCTTGGTCACTTTTCTTATTGATAAGAACATTGATCTGGTCCCTAAACCTGAGGTGAGTGTATGTCAACGTGTTTGATGCTGGTGTTCAGCGTCCCCTGTCTTTCCTTGAATGAGGCTGAGTGGTTTCCTTGTTATCTTTACCACACACGTTATTGATAGTAGGGTTTGTGGAGCTGGCTACTCACATCTATGGGCTAATCAACACAACCAGCACGTGCACGGGCAGAGCAGCAGAGTGCAGTGCAGAGGTAGTTGGGATGTACTGAGGACTGAGCAGGGTGGGAAAGATCAGCAAAGAACTCTGCTTGGACTGAGCTGTGGCAGTGCAGGCATCTCTGTGTGCCACCTCATCTCTCGCATGGCTACCCCCTGCATGAGTTAACAATGTAAGTGATTTTGAATAAAGTTCAATATACACTTCAGTGTTTTGAGACCCTGTGCTCGCAGCGTCTGCTGTCTCTCAGGAGCTTAAAAAGACACTAAAATCTTGATGCTCTTCAGATATTACAGATTATGACATCCAAGATCTTCTGCGAAGAAGTTATTTTCTACTTCTGCAGTGCTGTTTAAGAACAGGACCTGCACTCTGTGACACATCTACCATTACTGCTTGCATGTTGTATCATGCGTTTGTAATGATTTATTGTAAATATCAGCCTGCGTTTGTGCTGGTTGCTTTGTTGGCTTTCTGAAGCCGAAACAACTCATAGAACTGTAACCTGGGTTTTGTAAATATTTCCTGTGCAGCTCTGCGTGAGAGCTTTGTTTATTTCTCTCTAGCCCCAAAGAAATGGTTGTGGTTTATAAAGATACTAATGAGCGGGTCTCTGGCACTGGTGCGGAATTACTTTTCAGCTGTATTTAATGAGAAACTGATGAGTCACAGGCTCAACAAGAAGAGTGATCTTGCCAATCTAACGGTTGAATTGTGACTGGTATTGGAAGAGTGCCCCCGTTATTTGCATGAATAATTACTCAGATACAAGAACTTAATTTCTTCCTAGCTGTAATTTTCTTCCTCAGGTTCTTATGAAGAATAACTATGGCAGCACTATGGCATACCCCTGCACCCCCTTGGCAAGGGGTAAACTCTAATGGGAATGTCTTTCTTCTTTGAATGAACCTGTAACAAATGCACCTGAGTACAATAAACAACCTCTTGTTTTCTCTTTGCAGCAGAAGAATTCCCCTCTCCATTTAGCAGTCATCAATAATCATCTGCTGATAGTGAGAAAACTCTTGGAAGCGAATCATGATATAGACTTCTTAAATCATGTAAGGAAAATGGGGATTTGGAACTACTGCACTGCTGGGTGGTGACTGTGTGGATGTTGCCTGCTTCTTTTTTTGCTTGTGAGCTAAAGGTACAAGAAAAAAAAAGAAGAGTCAGTTTCCTCCTTATATTTTTGTATGTGCACATATTGTTAGTCACAGGCACACGCTGTGCTAGGAGCATTTGCACCAAGCATGGACAGCAAAACGTTGGATACTCCAAAGTATTTGGTTTAGTTTATTGTCCAAGTGTTCTGATTCATGCACGATAAATGACATAGAAGCTTCAAATCTGAATGCAGAGGTAAGTCCAGTGCAGAGTATCAACGACCTGAAAGGTCTTTTCTTTCTTCCTGCATCCTCACTATAACTCTGCCAACTAATGGAGAAAATCAGCAATCACACCTTTGCCCCTTTTCTCCACTGAAAGATGTTTTGAGGAGAAAGGGAAGATCAGCACCTTTCTCTCCTTCCTCTAGCCCTGGTGCACGGGCAGACATCGCTGCGTCAACAAAGCTGATTTTCTTCTGAATCCAAAACAGAGCATCATGCCAGCAACTATGAGGAAAATTAACTCATTCCCAGACAAAACCACGGCAGTCACAGAACCTTCAGAGGTTGTTGTATCATGTGGAACACGGTGTCCAGCTCCACCAGATTTCCATAAGTGACAGCATATCTTATTTGCTGCTGCACTGTAGCCGTAGGCATCTGGAATACTTTCCTGTCAGTGCAAACAGTAAGGAAAAGAGCAGGACAACATCTCTTTGTGAGCAGGAAACAGATCACCAGGCTGCTGAGCTCCCCAGGGCATGTATCCTTGCTTTCCTCATGGCTTTCCATGGAAGGATAAATAAACAGGTTTGATTTGGGTGAATGTAGCTGTATGAAGTCTACAAAACCTTGATTGCAGACCTGAAGATTAGACTCGAAGCTGAGTGTTCATATGGCTGTACTTTCTATATAAGGGCTTTGCCTTTATTTTAAAGGTTTTTGTTCTGTTTGTGTTTTATTATGCCTAAAGGATTACTGGACCCCTTATGCAGCAGGTGGATTTCTGTTCAACCTTTCACTCCAAATCACCAGAGTGTGGCTGGGCTGGTTAAGAAAGAAGCCCTGTCATGGACTGCAGTGCCATGTTTGTTTGAAGATCACTGATGTCCAGTTGTTTTTACATGGATTGCAGCTGGGTGATCTTACTTGAGAGGACAGTATGGAGGTTGGCACTTGTGTGTAACATTGAACCCCAAAATCTTGTTTTCAGAGGGTCGAGTAAGAGCTCCTTACATTATGGTGCATTAGTAGGGCATGACGGCAGCTTTGTCCTGAGTCAGATAGAGCTCCTGTCTGCTTTTCTTCCAGGTATCCCAGATGCTTCCTTTTTTTCTGTCTGAAACAAAACCGACAGCTATGCAAGAGTTACATTTTCATTCTTTTTGGTATTTTCCAATCTGGGCCTTTTCTTGTTGTGAATCTACTGTAGATTCAGATTATGTGCATTTTTTCTTCCATGCAGAGTTTGGCTCTTATTGTATGTATTTGGTGTTATTAATTGCAGAGGCAGGAAACTCCCCTACATCTGGCTGCTGATCTTGGCAATGTGGAGATGGTGGAAATGCTGCTAAAGGCGGGTTGTGACCTCAAGATCACGGACAGGGTAGAGTACCTTCCTCATGCATGCGTGGGTTACGTGGCTTTATTTTGTTTTATGACCTCCTTCCCAGAAACACAGGAAGCACATGTTTCCAGTCATCCCTCATGGAATGAGAGTAGCCACATGTTCACTCTTACAAAGGAAGCTCACACACCAGCACAAGGGGCCAGGGACACCCCATTCTGTGCACACATCCCAGGGAATGCAGCCCTGAGGAGCTCCTGCTGCCTCTTGTCACCTTGTGTATATTAGGGCCTTTTGTAATAGCTGGGCAGTTGAAACATTTTATGATGTACTGCTGAAGCCTTCTAATGAAGGGGATGGCTTCTCTGCAGTCTGACTTTCTGGAATGCCTAGCAAGAACATCGCCTGAGTGTTTGCATCCGAGATGTCTCCACTTGGTGCAGGCCCACTGAAGAGGGCTGATTACAGAGGGAAATGTGGAAAGCCATTGAGCTACACGTACACCGAAGTGTTGATAGCTGAGGTGGGCTCAGATGGACTGAACAGTCCGCCGGTATGGGATAAAAGCACAAAAAGAACAGGGTTCTGTCAACACAGATCATGTGTTTCTTCTGGTCTGTCCTTGTATATATGAGATCCTGTCCTGATTCACTCTCTCCGCTTTCAGCATGGAAAAACTGCACTTGCCGTGGCTTCAAGGAGCAATTATGCCCTCATTGTAGATATGATCATTAAAGCAGAAAGGTATTATGCCATGAAACAGGTAAGAGACATCATGGAAACATAGAATCATAGAATGGTGGGGATTGACAGTGATGTTAGAGGCCATCCAGTTCATATTCCTGCATCATATTCTACACACAGAGAAAAAGGGTGGAGAAACATTCTGACCCCAATTCAAAGCAGGCCATCGGCATCTGGCGTGCTTTGGTGCTGCAAAATCTGCAGCTGATGAGTGGAGAAGCTCGGGCACCTGCCTTCCATTTACTGGGAAGAGCTCGGCGCTGCGGTGGGAGCTCCCTCTTCTGTTCCTCCTGTGTTAATTGCTGAAAGGAAGAAGGAACAGGAAAGGAGCAGACAACGTAGGGAAGGGAGGACAGGGCTTGTAATGACCGCAGGCTGCCTCAGTTTCTAAATTACTCTGAACTTAGCTTCTTTGCATATATGGGGTGTTTGGGCCGGAGCCTGCCTTGAAATTCACACCCATCCCCAGCAGGTCTTGAAAATTCAGGACTAGTTACATTGCAGCCTTGACTGGGACCATTCAGAATTCAGGAAGAGTTTATTTATTTCAATAAGGACAGTCACAGCAGTGAGCTACAAAGCACCTGCTATCCCTATTCAAGTGATAGAAGAGAGGTATGTCATGGGGTGGCCAATTTTAACTTCGGAGCATATTAATACTCCATAAATAATATAGTCTTGCTATTTATTTCATTTTATTTTTGGGGCCATAGGTTTATGCGGGCTCTCTGAGAATTAATTAAATTTGTTGAGTTTTAATATAATACAAATTAAAGTCCCCAAGTTGTCTCGAATACTGCCTGCAGTATTTATAATACACTGAGCCGACTGGTCATCTGTGACAAAGCACTGGTTACAAAACACACACCGCAGAGAGGAAGTGCACATGACTCAGAGGTGTGTGAAAAGGTCTCTTGTTCTCTCTGCTAGTCCCGTCTATGGGCACAACCCATCCCTTACCCGGTTTCGACCAGATTCCAGGGCTGCTTTTGCTGTCCCACACTGCCACGGCTTATGCACGCAGCTGGCAGCAAAGAGAAGCTGTGCTGCTGCAAGAGGGAGTGAAACAAGGTGTTTTGTTTACTTGTGCTTGGAGTGGTGGGGTTTGGTTTGTTTCTGTCTTTGTTTTCTTTTGTTGTTGCTTTATTTGCATACCTCAGTACTGGAAAGAGCCTGGAGCTATTCTGTGTTGTACATTTCACTCTGCACTTGTCTGCAAGCACAAAACACAGCCTGCACCTGAAGAAATGGCATCGAACGCCCATGATGATGATTACTTACTGAATTGAGACAGGACCAGCGTGTAAACAAGATGCAATAGTGAAGTATTTAGAACTTACCGACACTGGGAACCAGGCTTTTCCCTGGACAGCACTCAGCTGGGGCTGCCATGTTCAACATGTGGCTTATAAAGTAGTCAGCCAAGGGGCTCAAGTAATTCTTGCTTTTACCTGCTATTTTGCAATGAGTGTCTGGCGTAGTTTTACTTTGCTCTTAATGACAAGTAGCAACGAACACAGAAGGTCTTCGTCTCTGACATTTCCGGTGGTCACATAAGGCTGTGCAGGACACGGTGTTCACGGCTGCGTTCCCACCTCCATCACAAAATATGTCATTATTTGCTGTCGTTGTCAGGCACATCCAGGTCACAGTGATGGCTGGCCAGACTCTGATTTGTCCTTCAAACAAGATCACAGCGCACAGACCAAGCAGCTCCGTTCCTCCCTGTGGAATCTGGCGTACAATCATTTAAAACCCCAGGAATGGAAAATCCTGGCCCTGTTCTGGAAGTTCACAGATGAGCAGATTAAAGCTATTGAGGAACAGTGGACAGGTAACAGCAACAAGCAGGGTGGATAGACTCCAGTTATAGAAGCGATGTTAAAGCATGTAGCTATTTTAAGATGTATTCATGTTGGATTTATTTATTAAGCCTTAGGATAACAGAGTTTTATTTCTTTATTATTCTTAACCTTTATCTCTTGGTCTTCCTTTTGCTTCTGGAGAGGGATTTTAAAAGCCTCTTGGAACTGTAAAAGCATAAAAGCACAAAGCAGCACTTTTCCAGCATGTCCAACAGGGAAATGATTTGTGTATTCCACAGGGAAAAAGAGTTACAAAGAACACGGACACAGAATGCTGCTGATCTGGTTACACGGCACTTTGCTGGCCCGTCAGAATCCTGTCAAGCTTATATTCAAAGACTTGGTGGAAGTAGGATTTCAGCACTTAGCTGGTAAGTTGTTTTGTGGTGTAGAGAGCACTTACAGAAGTGCCAGGTGGTGCTGAGCTCCCAGCCTGCGCTGGGATTGGTCAAGGAAGAGAGGGTAAGCAAGACAGGTTTTCTGAAGGGAGAGAGAAACGCACACACTTTGCTCCCTGCCTTTCTCCTACAAACACCATCAAAATGCGACTGCCATTCCTTCACTCAGATTAGTGCTGACTGTGTAAAATCTGAGCACGTCCAGCAAGTGTTTTGTCATCTTTCTTTACAGAGAAGATCAGAACCGAAAGCAGCACTGACACAGGGTCCAGAAAATGTGAAATTTCATGAGTTCATTGATAAAACATGGCGTATGTGATGGAACTACATGCCAGACAAGAGACTTTCATGTACAGACATCTTCTCTGGAAATTAAAATGTATTTTGAAGCTGCATGGCTTTATCCAACCAAGAAGAACTTGCTCTCTTGAAATACTGGTCATTCTTTGCTAGACAATGATCTACAACGGATGGCTAGATGGTGATTTAGGACCATACTGTCAAGCAAGAGCCACCCCACCATTTCTGCATCTGCCTTAACATTGCTGTAGTATTCCTCATCAGAACTCCCCGCTAAAGCTATCCTGTGGTTGACCTAAAATGTAAATGAGACGTTTTCTTGCTGAAGTAAATTTAATAAGTGAAAATTGTGTGTACAAATCAACACTTCCCAAAATAGGTTGGCACTCACCTCATTTGGAATTCAGGTTTTTATAGTCTTGCTAGGATTACAGTTTTCCTACCCGAGGAGACTTTTTCTTGTTTAGTGCTTAGATAAATGTTTCCTCTTCGGCATTTGGTTCATATAGTAAAAATACACAGAAATAGCATCTAAAACCATCTGTAACTAGCTACAGAATTTTGTCATGGCATAACCTTGTTTATACGCTCAAAATAGAATATCTGATATCTTAATACTTAGCATTTCTATTTTTCAACATTTTTAAACCTATTTCTTGTTTATGTCTTTAACTCTATTTGGTGGTGTTTGCATTAGTCTTATGCCTAAGTGCCCTTTCACGTTCAACCCACTTTGACAAGGCTGCAGAACTATACAGAAATGGAGACTGGTAAAGCCCCGGGTTCTAGCATTCGGGATCTCAGTTAAAGCACAAACTCTTACATCCTGACAGGTATGCATCAACCTTTGCAACATTCTGCAGCTTACTGGAAAAGATGAAAACGCTTAACAGGTTGATAGACTCCAGGTGTCTAAGCGGACTCACGTCATATCCTGGTTGTGAAGGCCACTGCCCTGTTATCTGTTATTCTTTGTTTAACTATGCCAACTACATTTAGTAAAAGCATAGGTAACAAATGTGATTTTTACTTGAAAATAAATGCACTAACATTTATGCTGGAAGTAAACAAGCATTTCGGACAAATATCGTATTTTATCCTTTATTTGAAAATGTGCAAAAGATTCTTTATTTAAATAAAGTGTTTATCTTAATTATTAAGTTTTCAAATAGGAGGTAGAATAACATTTTCAAGGTCATTCATTTTCCCCTCCGGATGCTTTCTGCACACACTTCTTTTGTTAAAAGGGCTAAAAACATGATACACACTTTAGGTCTCGCTATGTCAAGCTTTGAAAAGACCGGGAAGAGGTTTAAATTACATATTTTTATAAAAACCTCCACCAGTGGAAGGTATTTACTCAGTCAACAACTTTTATTGACTGAACGCTGGTGTGAGTTTGGCTCTGAAGCATTCGCCCAACTTGTCCTGCAGGTCTTGAAGTGGTAGAACTGGAAGCAAGGAACACAGTTCGAGGATATTTAGCTGCAGTGGCTTGGGATATGGTTTGCTGAAAAGTAATCAGACACCACAGATCTTTAAAGAATGCAAAACAACCCAACTCCATTCAAGTAACCGTAAGTGAACAGTAGTTTAAAGAGAAAGATTCCTAATAGAAACTGAACTACACATCAAAAAAACAATGGGATAACTATTTTTTTTTCTTCCTTATATACTTAGAACAGTACTAGTACTTAGAAAAGTACTAAACATCCAGTTAACCATCATATACCCTGAACTTGATCATCTTGATCTATGCAATCTCATTTCAAGAGCTTTTGTTTTTAAAGGTTGTTCAGAATATTCCTTTGTAGTTCCAATGTAATCACACCAATACTCCTTAAAGTACAGCATTTGCTATGAGAAAGTTGGTTTCCAAAAGGAAGAAGTTTGCATTTACTTTACTTAAGAATTTCTTCCCTCAAACTGGACTTCTTACTGCAATATATAGTAAATGCATACAGCTTATATATGCAGTCAGGGTAGGCTCTTTGTCAGATTGACAGCAAGAGAAATACTTGAATCTGACTGATGTGCACTTAGACTTTTATTTGCAGAAAGAGTATAAGGTATTTATTTCTGGGAATGTCTGGGAATACAGAGACATTGTCTGAGCAGCCAGAGATCAACCTAGGAAAGCTAAGGCACAGATAGAATTAAATCTGTCCATGGACAAGAAAGGCAACAAGAAGGGCTTCTCTCAATGACAAAAGGAAGATTATAGAAAATGTGAGTCTCTCATGAAGGAAACAAGAGTCCTGGTGATCTGGGACAGTGCAAAGGCAAGGTATGAATGCCTTATTTAGCAGCAAGACTGACCTTCAAGAATCCTAGATCTCAGAGGCCAGGATAAATGGCTGATGCAAGGAAGATGCACCTTTGGTAGGAGAGGATCAGGTAAGGGAATACCTGAGCAAACTGGAGAAATTCTATGGGCCCTGGTAGGATGCACCCACAAATGCTGATGGCCTTAGCAATCCTATGAAGAAAGGCTGAGAGAGCTGGCTGAGTAAGGCTGTTCAGCCCAGTAAAAGGAGGCTGAGGGGGGATCTCATGAATGTTCATAAATACCTGAGGGAAGAATGCAGAGAAGACAGAGACAGGCTCTTTTCAAGCACCCAGTGCCAGAACAGGAAGCAGTGGGCACAAAGTGGAACAGAAGGGGCTCCATCTGAGCATCAGGCAGCTCTTCTGCGCTGTATCAGTGACAGAACACTGGCACTGGCTGCCCTACTCCCACTTTGGAGATCTTCAAAAGCCACCATGACGGAGGCCTGGGTAACCTGTTCCAGATGTCCCTGATTGAGCAAGGTTGGACCAGGTGTCTTCCAGGGGCACCTTCCAACCTCAACCATCCTGCAATTTTGTGACTGCGTTTTTAATTCCTCATTGCACTTTACAACTTCCTGAGGGGAGGTTGTGATGAGGAGGAGCTTGGCCTCTTCTGCCAGGCAACAGACAGGACCCGAGGAAATGGACACAAGTTGTATCAGAAGAGGTTTAGGCTTGACATACGAAGGAACTTTTTTTCTCAGAGGGTGGTCAGGCACTGGAATAGCCTGCCCAGGGAGCTGGTGGAGTCGCCATCACTGGCAGTGTTCAAGAAGCTTCTGGATAGGGAGCTAGGAGATATTGTTTAGGGGTTTTCTGCAGGTATGGTGGAGGGAGGACAGTTGGACTAGATGATCTTATAGGTCCTTTCCAACCTTGTGATTCTGTGATTAAAAGGCAGGTTTTGGTACAGTAGTGACACTAGTCATAGACTCTGAATTCTTTAGAAGTTAAAGCTCCTTTTTGCTCAGATTGGTCTAAACGTGTAGTGACAGACTAGGTGATTTGGGCTACTGTTACAGTCATATTTTACGTTGCTTTCATACCCTATTAATGCACTTGTCTCGGTATTTCTTCAGAACAGCGGGAGGAAATAAAAAGATACAAGAAGCAGGCCAGATGAACTTTGTTGCCTCTTGACAAAGATTCTGCTTTTTCCTCCAAAAATTTGCTATGCTCAGCTTGCCACTATCTTTGATTGGACTGCTCTACTATCTTTGATTGGACTGCTCCACTGCAAAGCTTGTCTTTAAATAGCAGATGTGTGATGACAATACCTAACATTGTTGCACCAGATGACGACCAGCTATGGACAGGAAGACTCACCAAAGAGTTGGCCAAGAAAAAGTCAACCAAGATTACTGTGCCTATGAAATAATTTCTAATGAAACAAACTATGATGAAAGAAGTAAACACTGCCACTTTAGCTTTCTCTGTAATTCTATCCAGCCCAAAGGTAGCACTGCATATTATTTTAAAAAGGACTCAAGTCTAATGATCTCTTCATGGTGGTGGTTTTTATTTATACAATATAATATTAATAATACTATTACAAGCATAATTCTGACTTACCTGAGTGACTGGGTGATGTTTTTCAACAATGATCGAACTCATGGGTGGAGCAACTCCCATCACGGCTAAACTACCAGAAATTCTGTGTTTTTGCCCCATATCAGATCTGCCTGTGATTCGAGCAGTGATTGTTCTCCCAGCTTTCTGTTGAGCAGATGTTATTACCTTTGCCATGGGCTACAAATAAATTAGATATTAATTAGCAAAATTTCTAAGCATAATATTTGCAATGTTTTAGTATGGGTGCTTAGTTTTATTAGCTGCTTGCCTACATAACATAGGAATCTGCATGTAATACACTTATGCTATATGGAACTGAAGTTGCTCCACCTATTTGCAACCTAGTTAATTCTGTCTTTTTTTCCACAGCGATGCTGTTTTAGTGCAACTACTATCCTGAGGGTATTAAGGCTAATTTGACAAAAATCAAGCTGCACGGGTAGTTTAGCTGGCTGCATACTCTGGTGATAGCTGCAGGCACTTCCATCACCCTGATAAGTCTTTCCAGCTGCGACATAGCAGACACAAAAAGACTTCTATGCAATAAAATGTTGCATCTTTCTGATTACTAGAAGCAAATTGCATCAAAGCAAAGGAGAGCAATGCAGAGAACCCTCATGGAAATTTAAGTGACAAACACAGAAACGAGAATGAGAGATACATATTAAATAGCAGGAGGCAAAAGCAAACCATATTTTTTTCCAGAACACAATGGAACCATGCAAACCACCAATTGTTCCTGCTGTATTACACCTTAATGCACATACACTTTTCTTACTCTTTATTTTGTCATACTTTTTTTTTCACTCGAAAAATCAGCTAAAGCTTATCGTGGGGGCGCTTTTCCATCTCATTAATAAGCATTCACAAGATAGTGTTGTTGCACATTTAACTGAACTCTATGATAGTTTTCTCAGCTACATACTTGAGTTGCTCTGAAAACTAAAACTAAACAGAAAATGCTCTGAAACTAAAAGTTTGTTCTAATTGTCTTAAAAAGTCAAACTGAGCATTTTACCAATTTTTGAGTTGATGCCAGCCCAGATCCTGCAGCTGTGCCAGGGATGATTACTGGAGAATCAGAATCCAGCCTGGTCTGAGAAGTGCTTGCATGACCCAGGTGGGCAGAAAACTGTTAAGTGAATCAGGGTTTAAAGAATGAGCATGTTTCCAAAAATGCAGTTTTACTCTTTAGATAGACAACCTAGTGGCTATTCCACTTACCTTTCTAAAATGAAGTTTTTTTGCAGATGTATTAGTGCTATTTTTAATATATATTTTTTGCTAATCTAAAAATTCTTTTTAAAAAAGTACTTGTTTAAAAATTCCTGAAAATTGAGTAACTAATATTTGGTACTATTAGAATGGAAAACTGGGAAAAGAGGCAAGCATGTCCTCTCTCCATTCTATCCTGTACCCTAGTGTGGAATTGTTTTACAGCACAAACATCTTCAGCATAACTCCAGGGCAGGTCCAACTTCCAGGCTACTGGGTAATAGTCTGGATAAGCTGACATAACAAGACAATAAGGTAAGTTTTTCCTCAGTGACTATATATGTTGCATTTTTAAAAAGAAATTTAATGTCAAGCTAACTTCTATTTTTTTCTCCCAGGTAATAGTATGATCAGTTCTTTTTTTGGCAAGGCACTCTAACAACCTCTTTTTTCAGTAAAAACCTTGGAAAGCAAATTCTGCTTGCTGTTGTGACTTTCTCTTCATTAGCTTAACACATCTTCACTAAAATCAATACCAGAGCTAAATGGAAGTATGCCAAGTCATAGGAGCCATGACTTACACACTTCATTTATAGCAAACACTCTGAACATACTTGTTCGTTTCTTTTTATACTTAGACTAAGTTCAAATCCCCTCAGTTCAGGCACTATTATATTTATCTTCAAAAAGCCCCATGGCAGGAAGTTCATTTTCACTGCTAGTGAATATAGCACTGACTTACCAAGTCTTCCATCTGAAGAGCAGTTGCTGGTGCAGGGGGTGGTGAAGGGGGACTGTACTGTGAAGGAGGTAGCCTTCCTGATATAATGGCACCATTATCTTCTCTCCTACTTCCTGCATCTATTTTAAGAAACAGAATAATGGGATCAGCACATAATTTAACAAACGCTAGGGGATACGAAATATGTTATAGTAAAAGTTTTACTACTCCTTTGGTATTTCTGTATAAACTAATGTAAAGGATCAGTCTGTTCTACTCCTGTATTTGACGCTCCTTTTCAGAAGTTTGGAAACAGAAATTTCAGGTGACTTGTTTCTCTATTTTGCTTCAGCACCTCTATGTGCTTGTCAGACTTCAGAGTAAAGAATAGAGGTTCTGGATACTGCTTGCAAATACTAAACCTACTGTGCAAGAGCTGCCTTTACACTAGAGGCCAAAAGTTACTTCAGATAGACAGCAGCGAGGCAGGGAAAGACTGTACTGAACGCAGCTCCATTCTCTTGTCTCAGTGCAGACACCATGGGGACATCTAATCTGCAGACTTAAGCAAGAATCTTTTCAAGTTGTTTCAGTCTTTACTTTTAGAATATAAGTTTCCTTAAGGGAAGCAGAGAGAAGTACTGTTGTTTACTCTTCCATTTCTAAAGGACTAATGCAATAGGAGCTCCAGGAGAAAGGAATATTTATCATTTCAGGGATTAGAGTATTATTGTATGGCAACTGTTTTTTTGTTGTTGCTGTTGCTGTTTTCTTAAAGTGAGCAGGAAAAATATAACAATATAGTTCAGCTGCTACAATATTCAAAGTTTTCAAGAATGAAAATATGCCAGAATACACATTTTGTACTAACATATACACATATATATACATTAAGCTTAGGCATAGACAGGATCAATGGCATATATATCTGATCTACATTACTTAAGCAGTGGTATTTCTATTATAACATGAGTTATTGTGGATCTAAGCTAAAAAATCATGATACACAAAATTACCCATCAATAAATCAGTCACAGACTGCTGACGATCTACACTGTCTCCAAATAGTAGACCCTTGTCACACTGTGATACTTGCACATTATTAACTACCTGTAAGTCTTTCAAGGGACCAAATTCTGCTTTTACTTGCAGTGACAGTAGGTGGCACTGCAGTGTTTGTAGATATGTAACAGACTCAGAAGTTTAAGGGTCCACAGATTACAAAACACATAACTCAGTTACCCATCACTATGTGTGAGACACACTATCTGTTGCATGTGTTTTTGAAAACAATAAACATGCAAAGTTAAGATAAAACCTGAGAGAGCAGTTTCTTGTTTATAACACGCTGAAAGATAAACATTTTATTCATGAACTCGCCATCTGCAAGAAATCATTCATTTTGTTTATTATTTAACAGTATGTTCTTCAGCGTCAGAACATTTTTTTTACATATTCAATTCATCTCTTTAAAGGAATTATATTTGATGAAGTCGTCATATTAAAAAAATTGGAAGGAAAAAAGAATAATCCTTTTTAAAAAAACAAAACAACAGAACACAATAAAAACAACAAAAAACACAAACTCCCAAATTATAACTACTTTACACTGACCAGGATCTGTCCTATTGTCCTTGCCTTGAAACATGGTCATGGCTTCCAGATTCAAAGCACAAACACCACGCATAAATGCTTTCTTCATAGTGTCTTCATACTGCTCTCTTTCACTGTGCAGACGCAGAATCTCAGCTTTTGTTTGTTCCAAAGTAGCAGTTAGCTACAAAAGAGAATATGGAAACAGCTGCCTTGTACTTCTGGATGCAAACCATGAACATATTGAAATAGCTTTAAAAGACACTTAATGTGTTTACAAAATGTATATTCACTTCAAAATCTCTAGTTTGCTAAGGACAGAATCACAGAAGGGCTTGGAACTAGATGATCCTTAAGCCTTTCTGTGATTATATCCTCAGCAAACTAGAGGGCAGGGTTGCCAACCACTAAATCAGGCTGCCCATGAACCCTTCCTACCTACCTGACCTTGAAAATCTCCAAGCACGTGAGGCACCCACAACTTCTGTGGAACAGTTTTGCTCCAGGTACCTCACCACTCTCTTAAAAAAACCAACAAAAACTTCCCCCCGATAGCTAATCTAAATCTCCCGTCGTTTAGTTTAAAACCATTCTCCCTTGTCCTGTCACTATCAGACAGTGAAAAAAGTTGTTCTCCCTGGAGCTTTCTCTTCTCCAAGCTGAACAAGCTCAGCTCCCTCAGTGATTCTTCTTAAGAAGTGCTCCAGTCCTGATCACCTTAGCAGCTCTCCTCTGGACCCCCTTCAATAGCTCCACATCCTTCTTATGTGGGGTGCCCCAGGCCTGGACGCAGTACTCCAGATGGGGGTCTCATGTGGGTGGTGACCTCCCTCTCCCTGCTGGCCCACCCCTCTTTTGATGCAGAGTAGGACGTGGCTGGCCTTCTGGGAAGCAAGAGCACACTGGTGGCTCATGTAAGGCTTTTCATCCATCAGAACCCCCAAGTCCTTCCCAGCAGAGCAGATCTCAATGAATTCTTCTTCTAGCCTGTACACATGCCTGGGATTGCCACAATGTAATTGCAGTATCTCACGCTTCAACTTTTTGAATCCAATTGGGCTCACTAGGTTCCCAAGGACTGGAACTGTCTGCCCAGAGAGGTTGTGGAGTCTCCTCTGGAAATACTGCATTTTTTTCTGTATGACCTACTGTAGGAAACCTGCTTTAGCAGGCAGTTGGACATTATGATCTCCAAAAGTCCCTTTCAATCCCTACAATTCAGTAATTCCGTGCTGTGAGCCCACTTCTCAAGCTTGTCCATTTGAATGCCAGCCCTTCCTTCTGTTGTATCAACTGTACCACTTAGCTCAGCATCACCTGCAAACTTGCTGACGGTGCATTCAGTCCCTCTGTCCAGACCACTCATAAAGATATTGAATGGCACTGGTCCCAAGACAAATATCTGGGGGACACCCATTGTTACCAGCCTAACTTCATCATAAACTTTGAAAAATTTTCAGTAAGTGTCGTTGAGAGGTTGGAGGCAAAACCAAACTTGTATTCAGCCTTTAACAGCTGTAATAGAAGAAGATATTGAACTCCTTATGGTCATTTATAATAATAATAGACTTTTATTTCTATTATGTCTTCCTCCTTCAGTGAGACCTCAAAATAAACTGCAACTATTAAACAGTGTGTTCTTAGGAATCAGGTACAATTCCTTGTGATGTGTAAACAGATATTTACTCCACCTGCATATGCAGATCAGCAACATTTTACATCAGATGCTAGTCATAAAAAAAAAAAAAAAAAAAAAAAAGCAACCATCTACAGGAGAAATCCTAGATCTCTTCACATCTTTTCCTGTACTTCAGAGCTCTGTTCTCTTGGAAAGTCTTCATGCTTTTCAAACTTGCTGAGAAAGATATGCTTTGTGGAAATTGATTTATCGAGACAAGGAGTGAAGGAATGGAAAAAGTAAACCTTACTATACCTCTGCAATTTTGGCTTCATAATCATTGGTAAGCTGAACACAGATATCTTCTGCCCTTAGCTGACAGGCTTTAGCTACTTTCTCTTTCCATCTTTCTTCACTAAGAGAGCGCCATGCTGCCCATACCTTCTTCTTCAAAGCTGTCTGGAATTGTTTATCTGCTATTCTGTTTGCATATTCCTTGGGAAAAAACATGACCACATTATAAGCAAGAGCAAGTTATCTAAAAACTCAAGTGACTATGGATGACTGCTTAGCCACATATTTCACAGACCACAATGGGAATGTCTAAACTGAGTTATGTTTGTGTACTGCTTCACTGTGAAACACCATATCAGTAGCTCCATTATTCTGTCTGCACACGCATTAAGGAACTTTACTCAGTAACAGAAAACACATTGTAGAGCACCTAGCTTACACAAAGCAGTGTTTTTACTCACAGCTTAATGACTTCTAAACAACAGCCTCATGTATGTGGTATAAGCCTACAGTCACAAGGATAGCTGATATGAGCATAAATCATAATTCTTAACAAAATATATACAATGATAGAGTCCAGGATGCTTCAGCTAGTTTGTTTTTTTAACATAATACTATAATTCCACTCCAATAATGATAACTCTATCCTGTTTAAAAATATTCACCAGGCAACATATTTTACTATTACTTTTTTCAGACATTAATCAGAAGAGATAGAAGAAGCTGAGTAATTTCCCCAAAGTAGTTCCAAATTTGTGTTAAATTTCCAGATAAGAGAGAAAGAATAAAGAAAAGGCTATCCCTTCCTGGGAAACTGCAGTTTTGGACAGTGTTCAATAAACATGAATCTACGTGAAAGTTTTGCAGCCTTGATTTGGGATCCCCCTTTTCTGTTACGTTTCATTCAGCAGGTTCTTTACAACACCTGACGCAATGCTCCATGTTTTTTAAGTGTCTAGCTCTTAGCAAATGCATGTTTTGGTAACTGAAGTTTTAAATGTGAAACTGGGTCCCAAAAAATATAAGATGATATATTTAATAATTTAACTGCTCAAAAGCAGTTTCTTTAAAATTTATAGACGTCCCCTTGTCACTTTCTTCAAAATACAGATACCATAAACTTTTTGCTGTAAGATGATCACAGTGATAGGAGCAAACCAATATCCTAAACAAGAAGTTTCATCTTTTTCACAATTCCAGGGAGTATTCAGACAGCAGCATTTTTCGGTGGACTGACAATTTCAGACTGTCATTTGACACCGCCTAGCACATCAAAACAGAAACACTGCCATTTCTTCCAAATGTAACAAGAGAAGCACCAATTCTGACTCTCTTCAAAGCTTTAGTTTTCATCACATTTTTATTTTGCACACATACCTGTTGTTTAGCTTTAATTTGCTGAATCCGCCACTGTGTAAACGTTCTCATTAACTCTATTTTCTCTTTCTTCCTCTCTAATGCTTCTGTCATGTTAGTAATCACCTGCAAAAACATTAACGCTACATCAAGAGCTATGATCTTTGTAATACCAAAAGGAACACACTTGCAGGATTATTTGCACTTAAAGCATTTACTTTTAGCACCAGCTTTTTACTGAATCTTCCCTTTAATTCAGTTAAGCAGGAAAAAACAATCAGAATTCAAATCAGGAGCAACATTCATTCACTGACTCTTGTCTAGATTTTAATTTCCTCATAATACTTCCTATTTTAATAAATGTAAGTTACTTTGCTAAAATATGGAAAGCTGTAACTTTTTGTAGTTTCAGAAATAAATACAAAATCTATCCAAAATTAGAAATAAATATGTGTAATTCGTCATCAATTAGGAAATGCATTTAATTTTTGAAAGAAATCACCCTTCCATCATATTCTAAGTCCATCAGCAGGATTTTCAGAATACAGACCAGTCTTTTTTAACTGTAAATACAAGTTAAGAGTCTAAACTCCATAAGTATTCCTAACTAAAATGTTTAAAAATTAAGTTAATGTTATTGAATCCTCTTATTTTATATGGGTGCAGGTCTACCACAATTTTATGGACATTTCCGCAGTTCTAGTTAATTTCAAAGTTGTTCATAGAAAAAAGGCACAGCTAGAAGACCACAAATGTACAGCTCTAAGAAACTCAAATCAGGAGACTCTAAACATTCTGAAGACTGCTGCCTAGTTAAAATGTAGTAAAACCTATCCAAGCAATAGAAAAATGAATGGCTTTTTGAAGCATAAGAGCAAATAGACTCGTGTGTGATTTTCATGAAACAAATTAAGAATAAGATTAGTGACAATATTTAAGAGCAAAGAATGTAAAATATTTACACACTTCATATTAGATTTCCATTGTTAGAAGCTTACTAGCAACAGGATTCATTTTTCCATCATACAGTCTTGGTATATTATTTTCTTTTTCACAGTACAGTCTAAAGATATTTACTTAATTGTAGCAAGTGTTTCGTTGTTCAAATAAACAAGGTAAAAAAGTTTTTTGTTTTTAAAGAGGCAACGATTGAACTTTGAAATTACAATACTACCTCATCTTTTCTGCCAATAGAGATCTCATAAGTACGTAGCAACTCTTTCAGGTTTTCCACCTCATTGTTCAATTGTTTCACATGTTCAGCATGTTTCTCTTTTTCTTGTCTCATTTGATGCTTGTGATGTTCGATAAAACTTAGTTTCCATTTCCTCAATTCACTCAAAACATTTGTCTAAAAAGTAAAAGGATGATAGTAGTGAAATCTGTAAAACTATTTCCCTTTCTCCCCAGTCTTTTAACTTAAAACACTTTGTTAAGAACAGATGAGTATGTGAAGACTCCAGGCTGTATGCACCTACATACATTACCAGACAGTGAACTACCAAATGACAATAACTAAACACCCACGACACAGAAAGTTATTCTGGAGTTTTTGTCTTGTGCTAACATACAATATGAAACAAAAACAAAAAGAAAACCATCACTTTGTAATATAACCACAATACAAATTTCCCTACACTCTCACTTAATCTACAACAACATACTGACATTTTTATTTTATTTTTAATGATTGCATCCAAAATAAATACCTTAAGACTGCCACTCCAGAGATCAAGTATATTTTCTATTTGAGTAACTTTTTCATCAGGTACAGTTAATTCAGTTACTATGGTTTCATCAGTTCCTTTTGGAACGTGTGCGGACTCTTGTGAAGAAGTCTCTTCTGAAACAGGGCAAAGTTGTTCCATATTGACCTCAGTACACACCTTCACTGACAATAAATCTAAAAATGACACAGAAAATAAAGATTAATAATCTTTATTATAATCAGTAACTGCATTATAATCAGTAACTGGACTGCATTCTGTATTAAGTCAGAAGCTAGGCAAAAAAGTAAAAATAAATTAATAAAATGACTGTCAATTACTACTTTCCCCATGTATGCCAAATTGGACCTAATTCAAATAAGTGTCTCCAAGATACAGATATATTCAAGCCAACAGTTACACCGTGACAGTAAT
This sequence comes from Excalfactoria chinensis, assembly GCF_039878825.1. Classification (NCBI taxonomy): domain Eukaryota; kingdom Metazoa; phylum Chordata; class Aves; order Galliformes; family Phasianidae; genus Excalfactoria; species Excalfactoria chinensis. The sequence continues at coordinate 22,961,000 of NC_092857.1, read as the reverse complement.
AAACATCAAAATTACTGTTCACTTGAACATAATCTTTGAAAGTCTTTTTGTACTAAAGAGGATGACTAGAACAAGTACCAAGATGAATGAGGATACTGTTGCTAAAGACAAAAACTCACTTTGAAGAGCCTGAGTTGGCTCTACTTCCTCCACTGTGACTTGACGATGTCACAAAAGTGATCCAGACCTCTGATCAACTTTGTGGTTCTCGTATGGATCTGCTCCAACAGTTCCACATCTCTCTTGTGCTGGGTGCCCCAGGCCTGGATGCAGTACTCCAGATGTGGCCTCATGAAGGTGGAGCAGAGGGGGACAACTCTCTCCTCCTCCCTGCTAGCTACCCCTCTTTTGATACACACCAGGATATGGCTGGCCTTCTGGGCAGCAAGCACACATTGCTGGCTCATGTAAAGCTTCACATCCACCCAAACCCCCAAGTCCTTCTCAGCAGGGCAGCTCTCAACGAGTTCTTTTTCCAGTTTATACACAGACTTGGGACTGCTCTAACCCAAAAGTAACACTTTGCACTTGGCCTTGATGAAACTCAGGAAGTTCACCTGGGCCCACTTCTCTAGTTTGTCCAGGTCCTTCTGGAGGGCATTTCTTATGTTGTACCATCTACACTGCTGAGATTAGTGCTGTCCAACAAAGATGATCAGCACTAAGTTTCAAGGCCAATTAACCTATAGTTGTAAAACAATTACCATTTTACATATTTCTCTAACTAGAAGAGAAAACCTTGTTGTCAAGGTGACAAAAAGGGAGTATACAAAAATGCAGGAAAAGATCTTCATGATGAAATAGCAAACCTACACAACAACAGAAATCAAAGCAAGTTCTTTCTGATTCTGTAAGCTAAGAAATTAGTGAAGAATGACACACACATGATTATTATTTCTTTTAAAGTTAAATTGACAAAACTTCCTCAAGCTAAATACAATTGACAAAAGCCACCAATATATAACCAGAAATACCAACGTACGTTGAATCTTGCAATATCAGTGCACCACAAGACAGTGAGTTTATACACAGCTGAATACCAAGTAATAAAGTAAAACTCAAAAACTGAAAATTGAACTAGAAGAATGATTGTGTAGTAACATATATAGCAAGTCTCCAAAGCACTGTTCAGCTAACACTTCAAAATAATCTTGCTTTAAATAAGCATTTATCTATCATGGCAGGACAACTGTGAGTAAAACTAGTTGTGACCTGACAAACTTCTATGAAGTAAAGGCACCTATGCTACTATACCAACTATGGTGTAAAATGAAAATAAACAAAAATGTTTATTTTAACCTTTACACCACTGAACACTGAGAACTGTCATTAAATCAATACTGTCACTTTAAAGCTATGCCAGACAAAACCCTTCAGTGAATATAATACCTTCCTAAGTTTCTTCTTGTGCAAAATATAAATACATTATACATTAACTATATGTTCTTTTCAAACAGCAACTATTTGAACACTTAAGTCATAACACTGCTTTTATAACATCAACCCATAGCTTTGCACATATTACCTGGAGTTTTATGGTAAACGGTGTCATCTGTTACACTTGAAAATCTGTCCCTTTCTCTCAGTTCTGAGGATGGTTCTGACTGGTTTGGGATGCGCAATTCAGACTTTGGAGTCACTATAACATAATGAAGCAGTTCTTCATACTCATCCTGTCATAAAATGTTGACAAAAATTATAAAACTACAATTTTTTAAAAAACCTACTGATTATATGTAAGAAGAAGTAATAATGTTTTCAGATAATTTATTTTTTAACTAGGGGAAACTAAGATTTCACAGTGCATAAGTGAGCTGTTTTCTTATCATTTAGAAGCAAGTGATGACAGTTATAATTACTTTCCTTTAGCCTCCTTTCCTGAAGTTTACTGTTAACAACTAAATGCAGTGTAATAGTTATACTGAAAGATTTTGCTAGATGCCAAAGCTGAAAATTACAATAGGGACCTTAAACAAAAAAATAGGAAGTAAGATGGAACAGTTCCAGATCATGCAAACTATTAATCACCTGATACTATTTTTTATCACTGCTATTACTGCAGAGAATAAGAACATGTATTTTTATAACCACAACAAAGTGCAGAATCACATTTCACATTCTGTAACATCATAATTACTACCAAATAAGCTGTAAAGCAGAAGATACTTTATTATCCAGTATTCTCTTTAAGGTAGATATAGATAGGTTGAAGACCTGTGAGTAGTGGTGCTCCCCAGGGGTCAGTGCTGAATCCAGGCTTGTTCAACATCTTCATCAGCGACCTTGATGAGGGGACAGTGTCTACCCTCAGCAAGTCCGCTGATGATACAAAGCTGGGAGGATTGGCTGACACACCAGAAGGCTGTGCTACCATTCAGCAAGACCTGGACAGACTGGAGAGCTTGGCAGAGAGAAACCAGGTGAGGTTTAACAGAACCAAGTGTGGAGTCTTGCATCTGGGAAGGAATAACTGCAAGTATCAGTACTGGTTAAGGCATGACCTGCTGGAGAGGAGCTCTGCAGAAAGGGACCTGAAGGTCCCGGTGGACAACAGGTTGGCCATGAGCCAGCAGCGTGCCCTGTTGGCCAAGAAGGCCAATGGGATCCTGGGGTACCTTAAAAGGACAGTGGCCAGCAGGTCAAGGGAGATGGTCCTCCCTCTGTTCTGCCCTGGTAAGGCCTCATCTGGAATACTGCAAGCAGTTCTCGGCTCCATGGTACAGAAAAGACAGGGATCTCCTGGAAAGAGCTCAGCACAGGGCCATGGAGATGATAAAGGGCCCTATGAGGAAAGGCTGGGTGAGCTGGGTCTGTTCAGCCTTGAGAAAAGAGGACTCAGGGGGGATCTTACTACTGTTTATAAATATCTTAAGAGTAGGAATCAAAGCCAACCTCTTTTCAGTGGTCTGTGGGGACAGGGCAAGGGGAAATAGCCATAAAATTGAGCATAGGAAGTTCTGCACCAATATGTGAAGGAACTTCTTCACAGTGAGGGTGTCAGAGCACTGGAACAGGCTGTGCAGGGAGGTTGTGAACTCTCCTCTGGAGACATTCAAGACCCACCTGGACACCTACCTGCGCAGCCTGCTGTAGGGGCCCTGCTTTGTAGGAGGGCTGGACTCAAGGATCTCTGGAGGTCCCTTCCAATCCCTACAGTTCAGTGATTCTGTGTCATTTGCACCTTATATTGTGTATTTATTAAATTATATTGGTATAGGGAGCATGTATACAAAACTAATATAAAAAATTTGCATGTTAAAAATAAACTTGTCTAACCAGGAAATGGCTTTAAGCTGTGAACCAAAATAAGCCAATAAACATGACTTTTTTTAGTTCTCTAATTAAATAGATTTTCAGAATAAAAAGTATCTAGAGTTCAAATGTGAGTATTTGACATTATAGCTTAAACATAAAATCTATTCCAAGGGTACCACTAATTAAATATCTGGGACAAAACAGGCAATTGCAAAACATTAAACTATGCCACTAGCAATACTTTTTTCTTCACTTAATACTGTTTTACTCTATTCTGTATTTTAATGAGCTTAAATATCAGAAATCAATTGGGAATTAAAAAAAAATTTGGTCCTGTATTTCATATCATGCCATCATGCTGTTGGGTGCAGAGACACACTGCACTGCAGAGCTGTTTCCTGGTTTTCTCCAGCAGACTCAAGTGAGTTCTGACACCCTATGACAAAGAGACACTGTGATTAACAGGCTGCCCAAGGAGATAATGGAGACACTGTCCCTGGATGTGCTCAAGAAATGTTTATAGTTTAGTGGACATACTGGTGACAGGTGGACAGTTGGACTGGATGATCTTAGAAGTCTTATCCAACCCTGGCGATTCCAAGGAAGATCTGATGCCTCATCCAAATAAACACACCACTATGGAAAGAGGTATCCGGTATTCATGGCAGTTAGCCATGGTGGAACTGCTATAAGATCTCATGTTTGATCCTGATGATCCAAACCCAGGTATTCATCAGTTATGTGGCAGAAATCCACACAAAACACAGCAACGTATCTCAGTGCAGTAGCAGGAATGCTACATAAAGAAGTAAGATCTGTATGATATGATTCGATTCATACTCCTCAAGAATTCATACTCCCTGCATGAACGTATGTCTTGGCCATCTCAGTAATATCAGAAAAAATGAAGAGATTTGAGGAAACACTGGTCCAACTAACCCAAAGTTATGAACCCCACTCTCCACCTGTACAATCTAGAATCTCCACTATTAAAGGCAGGCATCCCCTTGCTCAAGTGAGGGATAATACTGGTTCCACAGCATGTACTACCCTGTGTTTTGACCCGCATGATCATGGAGAGGATATGAGGAGGTGGGACAGAAAACCCATTTCAGCCCTATGAGCATGGGTAGAAGAGTTACAAAAAAAATCAACTATAAATGAGGGTTTCTCCACGAGAATGGCTGCTTCAGTTTGCTACTGAACACTGCAAATGCTGTACACATTCTCATCTTGACCTACAAGAAAAAAAATAAATGCATACAGTAATTAAATCATCTTGCCTCCAAACAGAAAATCCAAAATCCATCTACATTTTTGGAGTGACAGGGGGTTCTCAAGAACTGACTGTGTTGGAGGCTGAAGTAAGCCTCACTGGGAAATATGGGCAAAAGCATACCGTTGTGACTGGCCCAGGGGCTTCATGTATCTTTTGCAATGATTATCTTGAGTGGTTATTTTAAGGATCCAAAGGGGTTCTCATGGGCTTTTGGAATAGCTGCGTAAGAGACAGAGTCTGTTTTGTTTAGCCTTTCAGCAGACCTATCTGTTGTAGGTTTACTACATGAACAGCAGGTGTCAGTTGCTGCTATAACAATGCACAGGCAGCAACACAGCACTAACCAGTACTCCTCGTTCCCCATCCATAAGCTGATCTCTCATTGGAGAGTCAGGGAGTGATTAGCAAAACTCACTCGCCCTTCAATAGCCCCATATGGCCACTGTGAAAAACCAGTGGAGAGTGGAGGCTGACAGTAGAATGCCATTTGCCATGTGCTGATTTCAGCCTACCCTAGAACAGGGTGAAACTCCTGAATGTCATCAATACATCAATGATATTATTGTATGGGGAAATACAGCAGGGGAATTTTTTAAGAAAACAACCCAACTCCTCCAGCAAGTTGGTTAAGCAAAGCAAAGTTAAAGGACCAGCACAGGATTCAGTTCCTAGGAATAAAATGGAAGGATGGATGTCAGCACATTCTGGCAGATGTAATCAATAAAATCACCACTACATCTCCATCAACTAGAAAGAAGGAAATACAATTCTTCGTAGGTGTAGCATTTTTTTTGGAGCATGCATATTCCAAACTACAGCCTTATCACAAGCCCTCTCCATCAACTGATGTGGAAGAACAACTTTGTATGGGACCCTGCACAACAAAGGGCTCAGATGGAGAACCCCTATTATCCAGGAATCTTGGAAATGATCACAGACTGGCCTGAAGGTAAAAACTTTGGAATATCTTCAAGGGAAGAGGTAATGTGTGCAGAACAGACCCTGCCATGCAATGAATTACCAGAGAGTGAAAATAAATATATCCTATTCACTGATGGGTCTTGCCACATCAAAGATGGAAAGCTGCTGTGTGGAGCCCTATGAGTTATAGAAGCTGCCAAAGAAGGCAGCAAATGGAGCCAATTTGCAGAGGTAACGACTGTCTAACTGGTCCTAGATGTTACTGAACAAGAAAGGTGGTCAGTGCTTTATACTGAGTTGTGGATGGTGGCAAGTGCCCTTTGGAGGTGGTTACAGCAGTGGAAACAAAACAACTGGCAGCAGAGAGGTAAGCCTATTTCGGCTGCTGACTTATGGAAAGACACTGCTAGCTGGGTAGAAAATCTGGCCATAAAGGTGTGTCATATAGATGCTCAGATGCCCAGGTTGCTGGGCCATTAAAGAAGACGAAAACAATGGGCAGGTAGAACAGACCACTAGGACTGAAGTTGCTCAGACAGACTTTTTGGATTGACAACACAGATGTGAACTATTTCTAGCTTGGTGGGCCCGTAACACCCTGGGTTCTCAGGGAAGAGATGCAACTTATAAATATGCTTGAGATCGACAGCTGAACTTGACCGTGAATGCAACTGCACAAGTTATCCATGAATGTAAAATGTGCCACAATTAAACAAGCCTAGAGAAAATGAAACCTCTCTGGTGCGAAGGGCGATGGCAGAAGTATGAATACTGTGAGGCTTGGCAGGTTGATTATATCACTTAATCACAAACTCATACTGGCAAGCATTATGTGCTTACCCTGGCAGAAGTAATCACTGGATAGCTTGAAACACATTCTATGCCCCATGCCACTGCCTGTAATACTATACTAGGCCTTGAAAAACAGGTCTTAAGGCAACATGGAACCCCAGATAGAATCATAGAATTACAGGGATTGGAAGGGACCTCCAGAGATCCTTGAGTCCAACTCCCCTACAAAGAAACGCCCCTACAGCAGACTACATGGATAGGTGTCCAGGTGGGTCTTGAATGTCTCCAGAGAAGAGAATCCAAAACCTCCATGGGCACCCTGTTCCAGTGCTCTAATACCCTCACTGTGAAGAGGTATCTTTACATATTGGTGCAGAACTTCCTATGCTCAAGTTCATGGCCATTTCCCCTTGCCCTGTCCACACAGACCACTGAAAAGAGGTTGGCCATGTCCCTTTGACTTCCACAATTAAGATATTTATAAACTTCATTAAGATCCCCTCCAGCCTTCTTTCTCAAGGCTGAACAGACACTGCTCACCCAGCCTTTCCTCAGAGGGGAGGTGCTCCAGGCCCTTTATCATCTTTGTGGCCTTCTGCTGGACTCTCTTCGGGAGTTCCCTGTCTTTTTTGTACCATGGAGAATTGAATCAGATAATGGAACTCAATTTAAAAATACCCTCATAAAAGCCTGACATAAAGACCATGGCACTGAATGAGTATATCATGTCCCTTTCACGCACCAGCTTCTGGAAAATCAAACAATACAGCTGACTGCTGAAAACTATGCTGAAGGTAATGGGCAGCAGAACATTCAAACACTGGGATAAACATCTGGCAGAAGCCACTTGGTTAGTCAATACTTGAAGGTCTGCCAGTTGAGATGGCCCTGCTCAATCCAGCCTTGTACGCACTGTAGAAAAGGATAAGGTCCCCTAAGAACATGTAAAGAAAACACCAGGGAGAACAGTGTGGGTTGCCCTAGCTTTGGGACCTATTTGTGAGGTTGCTTTTGCTTAGGGACCTGGATTTACTTGATGGATAAGGGAAGGAAATGCGAGCACCGTGTATACCTCAAGGGAACTTGACACTGGAAGAAAGCAGGGAGTATGTATGTATGTAATTACAATTACAGTTGTTATGATTTGCATGTGTATAAACCTGTGTTGTACAATTTAAACATGGTGTAATTATATGGAATAATGGGGGGACACTGCCCTGGTTTCATCAGTATTCTATATTATGACACCACATGACAGGCTGTTAGGTGCAGAGACACAGGTGCACTGTGAAGCTGTTTTTCTTGGTTTTCCCTGTCATACTCAAGTTGACTTCTGACTCTCCAAGAGGAAGATACACTGGGATGCACTGAATTTCCTAGACATAACCCAGGAGCCTCCACATGATTTCTGATTCCAGATGATGCAGGAAGAGCTTTCTTCTCCAGGAGGTGAACAGTGGAGGACTTGCTGATATAAAGACTTGGACTGTCTCTCCTTCTCTCCTCCAGTTTTATATTTGATTCATTTTGATTTATTACTCTTAATTATTCTGTATTACCACATGTCCTTTTAATAAATTAGCTTATCCTATCTCAAATGGGTTTTTCATCCTCTTCCTTTCCCTCTCCTTTTTCCCAGGGGGAAGGAGTGGCATCACATGATTACTCTTCAAACCCGGACACTATTCAAGCTGTGAAAATTTAGACTGGAAACAATCACCTGAAGTTACCAATTACATATAATGTGCTGTTGGATCTACCAATTGAAACAGTGTTTTAAAGCTTTTAGTATAACCCTCACATTCCTGTGGGCTTCAGGCAATCAGCAGATATTTTAAGAATCCAGGTTTTGTACACTTAGTTAACTTATAGTTTCCCTTCAAATTTCCATTTCCCATCCTCTACTGTGTCAAAATCAGATGTGTAAATAAATGTATGTAAAGCCATCCTGCAGTTAGCTAACATTCCAAAAACAAGTAACCCTTCACAGGTGTACAACAAAACAGATACATATCTAAGCAAGGAAACTTTGGTATTAATTCCTGCTGTTTAAACTTGCAGTTACTCACACCAACTGAAACACTGAAGCTGCGTTATATCACTGCCACAAGTTCAGTCCATTTAAGTGCTTTAAAGTAAAAAGTAATCACGGACATCGAATTTCAAGTAAAAACACAATAAAACAAAATTAAGAATACATCTCTATTTTACTTAATATCCTTGGTCTGCTGTAAACAAAAGCTCTTTCAAGATGTTTTTCTATCAACTACACAAAATTCTGTTAGAACATGAAAATGCAGGGATCTAGTACTAAGGCCTAAATGTCAGAGCAGTTTTAATCATTTAGTACATAATGCCTTGGTCTTGTAGAAGCAAGGAATGTCTTGGGCCCCTTGTTCTACAGCATTTTTTAACATGCTCGAAATATTATTAAATATATATGTATATATATATATATATTTATAAATCTATAGAAACTGTCCTTAGGATGGCACTCAAGTTTACCAAACAAACAAACTGATTCACTGGACAAAGCAAACTGAAGAATTCAGCTACACGTAAATAATGGAGCCAGTGGATTACTTTCTTTTTAAGGAAAAGATAACAATCTTATCTTCATTAAGTTGCCAAAAAGCCCAAAGAAAACAAAACTAATCTTCAAAATTATCTGAAAGGGTAAGAGTACTTCCCTTGCCAATATTTCTATTAGTTAGCTATGGCCTTAATGTTTGCATTTGTAATTACTATTTTTTTCCCCACGAGATGTACTTTATAGTTATGTAAGCCCTAATTGGCACTGTTACTTTTATTATGTATCCCTACTTGCGCTCAGTGCATTTGTACTGAGATACAGGAGCCAAGTTATAGTCTGCCTTACCTGTCTGTCAGACTTATGAAGACAAATGAGCATCTGAAGAGAAAGCAGCACTTAAAATTCACAGAAACATCTAAAAACAAGTTATCCAACTGAAGTAAGGCAGTTACTGAGATTTACAGCCCTAATCACATCTTCTGCAAACCAAAACCCTTTTCAAATCCAGTTCACTGCAGTTAGAGTGAAAAGTGAATCACTGCTGTGCTAGATGCGCATTCAGTAGCAAAGCGGCTACTCAGTATTATTCTGCTCTATCATTCTCAATGACGTGGACTTCGGATCACCCTGGCAATCAATAAGAATCATACAAGAAAATTCTGGTCATATATAATTTGTTGCCTTCCTCCTCTTCTCCAATTACAAAAGGCACTGGAAACACAGGCAACAGATTACAATCAATGTGTTGAGATTAATAAAATTTATTCACAGAGAAGTGTAGGATCTATAAAAGTGAATTGCTCATAAACAGGTATTTTAAAAGGGACAAAGTCAATCAGGAGGAAGAAAAAATTGAACAGTGCTTAAGATGTATGACCCCTTTTACAAGGTAGCAGAAGTATAGATGCACTTACATAAGGCAACCAGCAAAGCTTATTGTAAAATATTCTAACCAGAACAGGTTAATTTATTAATGGAAGAAAAACAAACCAATGCCAACATCTACTCTGATAATAATAACCAACTATTGAAATACTAAGGATGAGGATCGTATGGGAACTGTTGACTCACAGCCTGAACCTCTGAGTGATTACCTGAGGCAAGGACTGAGTCAGCTGCAGGAGCACAGGTGAAGGCAATTCACCTGTGTGACCAGAAGAGGGTGAAGCTTGGCTCCATCTCTCCTAGACCCTATTTAAGGGCTGACTGCCACTGAAAAACAATCTCTTTCTGGAGATCACTCCTCATGGAGCTTCTTGCAAGCCTACAACACTGGTGAGCACTTTTCATTTACCTCTGATTATCTTTTCCAATGTGATAATCTTACTAGCCTAACTTCTCTGTATTCTATATAACATCTGTATACTTACTGATCATACAAAGATCTACCGCTTTCAACAGAAGGACAAACACTTTATCCAGTTATCTCTCCATCCTCTCAAAACACAAACAAACCCAGAGAAACAACATCCCCTTCCTTTGTAGTTTCAGCATATTTAATGCAGGAAACAAATACCTCTTTTCATCGTGTAAGAAACTTCATGCTGCTATGCTTAATTTCTTAGAAATATGAGGTTTCTATCCTAGTTCTTGCCTCTTGGGAAAATTTTACACACAAAATTAGCACCAGAAAGAAGACAAGAAAACTATGTTATTTTATTTATGGCTGACACTGCTAATCCTCCTAAGGTTAGATGTGAATTTTCATTTAAGTTGAAATTTCTTGTGAAATGCACAAAAAGAAATCCAATTTATTTTAATCACACGTTTCACTTCTGTCTAATTTGCTTCATTTCCTAATATTTATTTTACTGTATCTCTAAAACACAGTGAAGACACTAGTTTTGTTAGGCTTCCTCACAATTACTTGTAGCCAAATAAAATGCACTAACAGTGAACCAAATGAGGTTGCTTCTTTCCTACCTGAATATCTGAAGAAACAGAACTGCCCCGAACTGAGTCTTTTGACAAAAATGAACTTGTGCTTTTCTCCTCATCTGATGACATCCTGCACAAAGTTAGTCAATAAAACAGTAGAAACTGAGCTTCATTTTTTATTTCCAGGATGTTTACTTCATGTTCACTAACATCCTTCACAGAAACAAGGATACTGCTGTAGAATCTAGCTTAAGTAGCAGCTTGAAGTGGGGGGTAGTAGCCCATTCAGTGGGATAACCAGAATGTGCCCTTTTTATATACACTGCTATACACATAAACTGAAAGGGATTTAATTGCTTTATCCAAACCATGCTCAAAAACATGAAAAGACTTCAACTGACTTTGAGATTCAAATAAAATATGGATTATGGTTATTCAACACTGGCTGAGTAAATTTTATACCTAACATTTCATGTTACACAAAATATTTTACATTAAATATATAGTGCAACTACAATATGCTGATAAGAGGAAAAAAGTTCCATATAGAGAGAATAATAGCTTAATTTATGAGCACAGTCCTACGTCAACCCATCCTCCTTTTTAGTTGCATCATTTGGAGCTTATTTAGCTTGCTTTAGTACAGAATTCCTACACAGGGACATAGGAGTGCCTAAATTCTGCTCTGATTTTTTTTTTTTTTTTTCAGGAGACACCACAATCCAAGCTGAGCCGATTCGCTAAATGCTTACCATGCAAAATAAAGAATTTGTTAATGAACAAATGGCAGAGTGATATAGCTGCCTGATGAACATCAAAAGTAACCACAAGACACTTCTGAACAGACTTGTTAGCTGAGAATAAGCCTAGGAAGAAGAACACCATAAACAACCAGAGGAAAAAGATACTTGTATAGTGCAGCTAACAACCACGCAAGTTAAAAATTATTTATAAACAGGCCTTTAAAGCTGTCAATTATAATGTTCTTAGTTGTTTTTTAAACGTCAATTTTCCGACAGAGATGTTATTTTTAAACTGCCAGTTGTACTGCTATTAAGTTGGCAGGAAATATCCTTCTTAATGATCATCTTATTTCAAAATATATGTTAAGAAAAGCAGTACTCAGAGCACTCTATATAGGAACAGAGATGGAAGCTAATTGGCTCAGTTCTATGAGTTATTCCAAATACTGATTTGTCATGCACCATAGAAGATATCTCTGCCATTTATGGCTTTCAGAACACAGACTGAGAAGTTAGTTTTTGTGCTGAGACAGAAATTTTAGAAATGGTATAAAGACAGTTTTAAATGCTGAAATATCCTACTGCTCAAGGTTCAAAAACCATTTGTTATCTCACCGCTTACTGCCTTCTTTTCCTTACTGCATATATTCTTCCAAAGGCCCCAAATACTTCTTCAGTAATTCAAATCATGTGCTTTATAATTCACACGGTATCTCAAGTAGTCCTGAAGTCTTAGAAATATTCAAATGTATTCATGTGTGTGTTGGCAAGACAAATGATCAATTTATTATCAGGTATTCATAGAAAGAGCAAGAGTAACAAATTACAAACACTGCTCTCCTCCTTTATCAATCCATTTAACAAAACTACCTACCACCAATTCTCCTCATTAAACAGGAGGCCACCTGAGTTTCACATGACTCTGATATGTCTAATGAAGTGGAGGGAAAAGTTTGTTTATTAAAGTCCACTGTCCTGACTTACAGACTTCTGAAACTCAGTTTAGCATACATAGTTCTGTGTGTTGTCTATGCTTGAGTTTGTGGTTCTTCAGCTCAGCTGCTTCCTTTCACACAGACAATGCTCTCTCTCCATTTCATGTCACCCTCTGAGTTTAAAACTGCAGCTTAGTTACCTGAAGTCACCTTACAGAAGTCACAGTCTGCTTAAGCTCAGTATGTCTGCCTTCTCTTTCTGTCCCTTCTCTTTATTCCTCTGGACAACACCTCCACCACATGCATCACAATTCTAACCTGACTGCCTTTACTAACTTGAACATTGCTTCACATTCACCCAAACAGCATACTACTACAGCTTTCAGCTTTCCTCGCAACATTTTTATTTTCCCCATCAACACCTCTGATGTTGCTGCCTGCTGTCCAGCCTGACATTTTGACTATTGCAAAACTCCAGCACAAATACCAGTAAGCCTAGAATTCTAGAAAGCTGCTTATGTACAGAACAGGTAAAACTACTGTAAGATAAATACAATTATTTTAAGCTGATGCTTCCAGATGCCATTGTCGCCTCTTGCTAAAAATAAGTTATCTGGCTTGATCTGATTAAGAGAACAGAGGCCAAGTTTCTAAACAAGACATTTATCATCGTATACTAAGACATCAGTAAAGTGACTGACCACCGAGGCCGCCTCAGCTACTGCCAAAGTAAGGCCAAGCCGCGGGGTGTCACGCCGAAACCTGGGGGCACGGCCGGGCCGGCAAACGGCTGAACAGTCAGGAGGAGAAATCAAAACTTCGTACTTGAACGCATCTCTTTTTATCCTGCTAAAGACAGGGCCTCTAAAGCCGCCGGGCCCACGCCAGCCGGCCGCCCCCTGCCTCCCCTCTCACCTGCGGGCAACGGTCGGAGCGGCTGCCGGGCGTAAGGGTTTCAAACTACCGAGGCGGAAGAAGAACCGTCTTTCTGATAGGCTCAGCCGGATTCTGCAAGACACTCTCCGATTGGGCATCTTGTCGGAAAAATAGCCAATTAGAGAGCTCGGCCTGAGCAGAACGGGCGTGCAAAGCTGTCCCGCCCCTCGGCTGAACGCGTCACCCGCTGCCGGTTCCTGCTTGTCAGCGGTGCCGCCTGCTGATTGGCCAGCGCCGTTCCCGGGGCTGGGGCGCGGGCCGTGGGCGTCCGTTGGGGGCGGCACTCCTGGTCAAGTTGTGTTATACGTGAGTGGACTTTATATTACACCAGGTAACGCGAAAAAGACAGCACAGATAAATCCAAACACACAACCATAATTAACCCTTTCTTTTCTTTTTTTTTTTTTTTTTATGTTCTAGAATCTATTGCACTGTTGAAACAGTTAACTCAGGAAATTGTCAGAAATGTCACCTCTCTTGGAGGCACTAAGTTCTTCCATCTGTTATGTATATTTTTCAGGTTTTTTTTTTTTTATATCTTGTCTATTTATATATGTATATATTACAGTGTTCCCTGTTGTGTTTGTCATCATGTATTTCTTTGACGTCAGAACCCCAAGCTTAGCACAAGTCACAACCAAGCGTCTGATATCTGTAGGTATGAGTATAAAACATTTACTTACCTCAGACATTCATGCAATAAACGAAATTCTTCATTCCTAATTTTCTGAAAGTTTGTCTTTAATCCCATTCCCGGTCTTCAGCAAGTGTCGAATCAGAATAAACAGAAAGCATTGTCCTTTATGAGTCTCTGTACTAGCAATCTACATGTTGAACATCTGTTAACTGAGGTATTTCAGTCTTATACCATTTTCTGTTTAAGTACTATTTGTAGAAATATTTGAAGTTAGGAATTGGAAGAAACATCATCATGGGGCTCAGCTGTAATCAGGTCTAGGTGGGCAATGCCTGCACCAAAGCAAAGTGTAATCGATTTTCCCTTGCCACAGCTGGCTTTAATGCAAAGTTCCAGCTGATAAAGGATTTTCTAGTAATCCAAAATATTCATCCTCTTAATTTAATTGTTTGATAATTGAACTAAAGTCAAATGCAAAACTGTTGCATTACAGAATGAATCACAGAATCACAGAATGACCCGGGTTGGAAGGGACCTCAAGGATCATGTAGTTCCAACCCCCCTGCCTAGCAGGGCCACCAAACATACGCCTTTACTAGATCAGGTTGCCCAGAGCCCCGTCCAACCTGGTCTTGAACACCTCCAAGGACGGGGCATCCACAACCTCCCTGGGCAGCCTGTTCCAGGACCTAACCACTCTCCTAGTAAAGAACTTCCCCCTAACATCCAACCTAAATCTTCCCTCTTTTAACTTAAAACCATTTCCCCTAGTCCTGCTATTATCAGCCCTTTCGAAGAGTTTGCTCCCCTCCTGGGAGTAAGTTCCCTTCAGGTATTGAAAGGCTGCAATGAGGTCACCCCGCAACCTTCTCTTCTCCAGGCTGAACAAACCCAACTCCCTCAGCCTGTCCTCATAGGGGAGGTGCTCCAGCCCCCTGATCATCTTCGTGGCCCTCCTCTGGACCCTTTCCAAAATCTCCATATCTTTTTTGTACTGAGGGCTCCACACCTGGACACAGTACTCCAGATGGGGCCTCACAAGAGCAGAGTAGAGAGGGACAATCACCTCCCTATCCCTGCTGACCACCCCTCTCCTGATGGAGCCCAGGATCCCATTTGCCTTCCGGGCTGCCAGAGCGCACTGCTGGCTCATGTTAAGTTTCTCATCTATTAGGACCCCTAGGTCTTTCTCTGCCGAGCTGCTCTCAAGGACAACTCCTCCCAGCCTGTACAAGTGCCTGGGGTTCTTCCGGCCCAAGTGCAAAACCTTGCACTTTGCCGTGTTGAACCTCATTAGGTTCACCCGAGCCCAGCTTTCCAGCCTGTCAAGGTCCCTCTGAATGGCATCCGTTCCCTCCACCGTATCAACCGCACCACTCAGCTTGGTGTCATCAGCAAACTTGCTGAGGGTGCACTCCATTCCCTTATCGATGTCATTAATAAAGATGTTAAAAAGCACCGGTCCCAAGACAGACCCTTGAGGGACACCGCTCGTTACCGGCCTCCACCTGGACATAGAGCCATTGACCACCACCCTCTGTCTGCGGCCTTTCAACCAATTGCTTATCCATCTAGTTGTCCACCCATCAAATCCACTTCCCTCCAATTTGGAGATGAGGATGTGATGGGGGACCATGTCAAAGGCCTTGCTCAGGTCCAGGTAAATGACATCGGTCGCCTTCTCTTCGTCCACCGACGCCGTCACTCCATCATAGAAGGCCACAAGATTAGTTAAGCATGACCTTCCCCTGGTGAAGCCATGCTGGCTGTCTAGGATCACGTGCTCGTTCTTTATGTGATCAAGCATGTTGTCCAGGAGGATCTGTTCCATAATCTTCCCAGGCACGGAGGTGAGACTCACCGGCCTGTAGTTACTCGGGTCCTCCCTGCTCCCCTTCTTGTAAATGGGAGTGACGTGACCCTTCCTCCAATCATCCGGGACCTCACCTGACAGCCACGACTTCTCAAATATGATGGAGAGCGGCTCAGCAACCACCTCAGCCAGCTCCTTCAGGACTCTGGGATGCACGCCATCTGGCCCCATAGACTTATGCATTGTTGCATTGTTTTGAAGTGATTGTTATTGCATAATATTTCAGCTAGGACTCTATTGGTCCAGTTTCTGCTACTAAAATGGAGTACAAGTTCATTGTTTCTGACCTAGCAGTGCAGTAGTGTCATACAAAACACAGATGACATATGCTTTTTCATACTGTTAATTCTAATTTGTATTGCACACTGCTGCTGTAAAAAGCATGAAGTGTATTCCTGCATAAAAGCGTTCTTGAAAAAAGAAACATGAGACATAGCCTTTAAATATGTGCTTAGTCTTCAGTCTTATGCCTTTGGGAAAATGCAGACATTTGAAAATTGAAGGAGATTGCAATGGGTACTCAAACCAATCTTTGTGATGCAAACATTGACTACTACTTTGTAATTAGATGGATAAAAAGCAAAGGAGATCAAATGGTATACAGCTGATTACTAGTATAAAGATGTAATTGTAGATAGTTAGAGAGAGTGCAATGAAATGACAGTAATTACCCTACTCCCACGCTTCGGATTTTACAAAGTATCTGATAAAACCTTATGTTAAAACTTTCTGATTCTTAATTGTATATCAGAAATGCTAATCATCTTTAATGTTGGATTCTATAATAAAAGACAAAGTACAATTGTTTTCATGGAAGGAGGGATAATTTTCCATGCTTCTGTGACCACTTATGTTCATATCCTGCTCTAGCCAAGCAAAAGCCACAGCAGCGTTTGGAGCCAGGAAGAGTACAGTCATGTGCAGACTGGGAACTTGTGTTGGGTTGTCTGTCTGAGGAAAATGAAGAGAAGCAAGTCAAGGAAAAGGAGGCTGAATAAATTTAGTAGCACTAGTGCATCTATGAATGCACGTCCCTTTGCTCTATGAAATAGTTTTTGACGGAGTCAAAGTGCAAAGTAAACATATTTTACCTGTTATATTCATGAATATTCAGTGTTGTCCAGAATTTTATAGCTTGTTGAAATTTTGCAATTGTTTATGTTTTTTTCCACATACCTACCATAATTACTGTGATGGAAAAACTGATGCTTTTTTGTAAGTGTAGATACTGGACTTTGACTTTTCTAGGCTAAATAGTTGTCTGGTTACCATGTGAACATAAGGTCTGTTTTGTCTCATGTACAATGTCAGATGTAGCTCTGGGTCTCCACGTGGACTTGTGTCTTCTATAAATCAGTCCCATCACCTCTCTTCTGCTCCATGAGTCCACACATGTCAGACAGAAGCATCAAGTGTCTGGAGATGAAAAGCCAGGTAGAAGGCAACAAACTGCATCTTTTTGGGCTTCACATTCAAAAGACTGTTATGTATTGGCAACTGCTTTGAGGAAAGAGGCCTTCATAAATGCACGGACCAAGGCCATTCCTTTCCCATCATGGGAACTGAAACATTATGTGTAGCTGATTGGTGGATCATTCATTTCAATATTCAAGTAATTTTTTTGTTGTTTCAGTTAAAATAAATGCTTTTCAAAATATCTAAAAACATTACTAAATCAAAATTCTAATTTTAATGGTTCATTTTCTATGAAAACAAGTAAAAGGCTTTCAAAGCTTAATTATATTAATGTTCTGTTCCTAAGGAAAACAAGATATTTTTATATAAAGATTGTTGTGCTAATTGCTGTCTTTAGAAAATCTGAGCATTGTACTTGCTTTACCACTTCATTTGCATGAAGGACTACTAGGCAAGTTCTTTGAATGATGTTCTCATTATGAAGCACAGTTTGTTTTCCAAAGCACTTGAAGAAAAGCTTGAAATGGCCAATGTGAAGCAGGCTGATGTCGTTCCTTTAAGAGTATTCCATTATGTAACAGTCATCATGTTTCTGCACCTATCTCCTGCAAAGCCTCATGGCAGGATCAATACTTTAGTTGCTGACAGCTGTAAGCGTATATTAGCTTTCCAGCCAGAATGCCTCCAGATCCTGTAGCTCTGTGACAGCCTGTACCTGTCACACCCTTTCCCCTTCTCTGGCAAGTTCTGTGGTCAGTGCTTATCTGCTGCACATCTTCATAGGCAAAAGGGCAACTTCTTCTGTGTTCTTCTGAAGCCGTGAGTCAGCAAACAGGGAAGCTGACGACATTGACATTGCCGGGATGTGCCACGCAGAGATGAGCCTCTGCAGTGACGCAGCCTTTGTTCATCAGAAGTCAGCAAGGATTTTTACATCATCTCTACGCCAGGTGGCAACACATCACGCTGCTCTGATAGAGAGCTGGACTTAAAGTAACAAACACTTGTAATACACAACAAGCTGTACAATTCAGCCAGTGCAGAAATATCAGTTAGATGCTGAATCATTACCTGTTTGTATTCTCTCCACTCCCCAGACTTCTTCTTTTAGTCTGAGAAGAGCTTTGCCATTTTAAAGGGCTATGGGAACTATGCTATCAGTTTGAGAAGATTTTCTTCAATAAGTATCACAACATTCATCTGTAGAATATTTTTCTGGATATGTTCAGGGATTGAGTATACTGAAACTTGAGCTTGTGTATTTCTGGTATTTATATAATAAAAATGCTGAAAAGACGGATGGAATGCCATTAATTGAAACTAAGAAAGTAATTTAATTAGATGTTGTAATAGTGAACAGCACTGATACCTTTTTACATTTTAAAGAGGATCACTGGCATTTATTTTCAGATCCAAAATACTGTACATCCAAAGTACTGTACATTGCAGCTTTTTCTTTCAAAATTTCTGGCACGTTGTGTACCAACATGTCATGGTTTTGCAATGTTGTAATTTTGCTATCAGTATTCCACATCATAACATCATGTTAAGCATAGATAATTTTGACGAATCTGCTGCTCACAGAAGGAAGACTGAATGTCCCAGGGAACACCACGGTCAGTCATATGACCAGGACTATATAATCTCAGTTCAGTGCTGGACTCGTTCTCTTGGATCCTGCCAGCCATGGGGAGAGCCGTGTGGGAGCGTTCCAGCCGTTTCGCCTAGAGTTACAGTAGGCCTCTCGGTTTCGGGACTCACTCTCTCTTATTTTACTTGATTCGTTAGCCTTAATTCCAATTATATTGTATTATATTGTGTTATTCTGTATTCTGATATAGTATTTAGTAAATAAGTGTGCCTCCTTAGATCGCTGCCGCTGTATTTATTTCCTTTTCCCTGTTTTTCTTTTCCTTCTGGGCCAACGGCCTGCGGGCCGACTGCCCCCCTGTCATGGGTGCAGGTAGATTTTAGGGTAACCCACGACAAAACATCAGGGCACAGCAATTGAAGAGGTTCCTGGAATGTTTTGATAACTTCTTCTTCCAAGTGGTACAGGAGCCCATGGGAAAAGGTGCTAAATGACATTTCTAAAAGATCCTATTAATCATACCGAAAAGTTCTTATCTCTCTGTAGTGACTGCGAAAGTATAGACAGCTAGTTCAGATATCTGCATTTCAGACACTTGCGTTTGTTCAGATGTTTCCTATATTTTGAATTTAACTTCATATAGAACTCGAGATTTTGAGAGAAATTATTTAACCCCCCGAATTTGTCAGCTTGACACCAGATTTTGCAAGTATGGCTTTAATATTCACCTAAATAATTCTGATTTGACTTTTGGGTAAGCAGATATATGTTCCATTACACAAGGTGAAGGATGAGTCTAGTAGGGCTTGTCAGACTTCAGCTCTGTGTTAGCCCAATAAAAATACATGAAAACCAATCAAAGAGACGAGCCCTTTTAAAAGTTTAAATGATATATTCTGTTTGTACAACAGATGTAAAAAGCAAAATGTAACTGTGGTTAAACAGAATTTTGTGAAGTATTTAAAATGCAAATGAGTAAATTGGCGAATTAGATTTTTACAGCAGACAGCACTGTGAAAAAAAGTGAGAAAATAAAGGATTTATGCAAGAATTGATATAGAGAATATCTGACCCATGAAAGTAAACAGTAATTACATCGGGACTCTTTTCCAGTAAAAATATTCTTAATTTCTTAGGTTTCATTTAAGGTAGAGTGGATGCTTTTAATCGTGTATGAACTACAGTTATATATATATATGAGCACAAGGTGTGAAAGGTCATCTTACCTTTAATCCTGCATTTGTCTGGTTTTATTTCTCATAAATATATATCTGATTTGTCTAGTTTCAGTTTTGTTCAATTTTAATAATTCCCACTAACTTTAGGTAGATGGTAAATGTAGTTTTGCCAAAACCAAGTACATTTTCTTCATTTTTTTTTCATTTTTGTCCATGTATTTCTTCCCTGTCTATGAGAAAGTTTATCTACTCAGTATTACCGAGTGCTACAATCAGTCATGTTTTCCTTTTTTCCTTCCTAAAGATTTCAGAATATACACTTCCTGGCATGTTGAATGAGTACGGATGGCTCTTCTATTTGTAGGCAAAGAACAGCATGCTTATAAGAAATTCAACCTAGAAGAAGAAAGCAAAGGGAAACAAATAACTGTATTGTGGCAGAATATGGAAGACTTGAGTAACAGGTTTTTTAAATGTGTGAACATAAAAGTAGTTACAGTCTCAGATCTGGTATAATATAGAAAGACAGGAGTGACATATGGAAATTAGCATTCAGCCAAAGTGAACTGCTTATGTTCAGTTACATATCTATTAATATGAAGACTATAATTTAGAACACCTTTATTAATATTAAATTTCCCTACCATCAGGCTCATGCTCACTAAAGTCACCACCATTAGCTGTGTGTTTTTCATAGCGATGAAGAAGAGTCTGGATGCCATGCTTGTAAGAACCTGCACCAGTGAGGATGACCTAATGTCACTACTGCTGAAATGCACCGCTGTCTTGCTCCAGTTTACTGGAGTGAGACGAGGTTCTTTGATACACATGTACCTGACATGAAGTTAAGGAACAACTGTTGAAATGGTGGTCCAACCAGTTTATTACAAATCTTATTCAAACAGGAGATGGGGAAGGGGAGATGGGTGATAGAAAAGATAGAAAATAAAAACAAGGAGTCTTTAGAGGAAGCAAGATGGAGATAGTCACCACCATGGGTCCAGCATGGTTCTTAGTTCAGTCCTTGATCTTCAGTAGTGGTGAGTCATTTGGTGTTGTTGTTCCATTGACGATGATGACTGTCACTGACTTTTCAATGGCAGTACAAACTTATAAATAAGTCCAAAGTGGTTGAGTCAGCTCTTTTTGGAGAGGCAGCTTCTGGCATTTGGACCTCAGCAGGAACTCCTTTTGTTTCCTGGCCTTGCCAGCAGATAAGAGGGAGCATAGATGTGCCAACTTGTATCTTGCCTGGGTATCATCCCCCAGGCTCCCATAGCAAGCTGGAGTTATTTGGTCGCAGGCCAAATCTTCTGCCAGTAAACACTCCTGAACACTCACTTTTGAAGATAAACAGCTCCAAAGAAATGCTTTCAAATGTAAAATTGTCCACACAGTGATGTTGATCGCCACATGGAAACACCCACCTCTCATTTCCTAGATAAGTCAGAGTCTTATAGCAAGCAATGCCTCAGAAAGCAAGCTTTGAGCCAAAAACAAAGGATTCAGACAACCACCCACTGCCTTACTGTGCTCACATTCACTATTTGGTCTCCATAATAATTCAGCAAAGCACTGGTGATAGTCAGTGGGTGCAGTTTTTTCCACACAGAGGAATTCAGTGACACACCTTTGTTTCATATGCATTTCCATGTCAGACACCACTTTGTCAGACTGTCCCTCTGCTGCCATCTGTCACACAGGAACAACATGGAATAAAACATTCGTGGGGAGGTTCAAACTCTACAGACAAGCCACAGTGTTTGCCTCTGATCTTCTGGTCCAATATAATAAAACAGAAGGCCCTTGCAAAATATATAATGTCATCAATATATAAGTGACAAAACAATTTAAATTTAAACATTTTTCTTAAAATATTAAAAAAAAAAAAAAAAAAAAAAAGAGAAAGGAACAAAAACATAAAGCTGTTTTACCTTTTTTTGGTGAAATTAACACACCAGTCTGGTTTGATGGCATTGGCCGCAATTCTCAGTGAGCTCTCAAGGTTTTATCAGAGATTTTTAGTGAGATTTTACTTCATCCTCGACAATAACCGTTCAAAATGTGTGCGCCACCAAAAGGCAATGTTGTGGTTATGAAGTGAGGGATATTTTTCTCTGCTTAGATAAGGGTTATCTAATCTAATCTGCCTATTAGTCCAGTAAGGAGACATAATCAGATTTTTTAGTAGAATTTCTGATTGGAATGCTATACATTCCATCTGAAAATTTGCAGGTCATGTATATATATAACTGAAAACTGTCTTGCAAAGGTAAATTGATGATTATTTTAGGTGGTCTTGAAACCCCAAACTGCAGCGTTCAGTTGACATGCTGGAGGGACGAGATGCCATCCAAAGAGATCTAGGCAGGTGTGAGCAGTAGGCCCAGGAAAGCTCGTTCTTCCCTGTTTGGAGCCCTGTGTTTGCCAATGTATCGAAACATATACTGGAGAGCTGTTAAAAAATGTGACTGTCTTTGTCTGGATTAAGACAGAAACCAATCAAAAGCAACCAAATAACCTCTGTTTAAAAAACAGAAAGCAAGCAAACAAACAAACAAAAAACCAAAAACAACAAGTGAATAAAAAGGGAGAGGGTAGAGGGGAAGAGAATGGGTGCTCTATGCTGGTCTAGAAGACACTGTAAGCATTCAGGATGAGATCCTGCTTGTACAGACTCAGTTAAGTTATAAAACTCAGATTTGTATCTGAGCTAGAAGTCAAATTTTCCTTTCTTCCCAATGGAGAGAAGCGGAGGAACACTGAGTGTTTATAACGTGCAGTTTATTTCATCGTAAAGTGGAAAACTAAAACACGTTATAGGACTCCAGTGAGTAGTTCAGACATCAATATCTAAAGCTAGGTGAGAAATATTCCATATTTTGTAATGTGTAGAGTTAAACGTGCCCTTACTGTGCAGTTCTGCAGGAAAAGGGGAATAAATGGGGAGCAAACAGATTCATGCTCAGGAGACAAAATATTCATGATCTGTTTTACATGATGATGTTACATTGGGGTATTGATCACAATGGCTTCTTTAGCTTAGCAGAACTGTGTTTACAGTTATTGACTTTTGAAACAGAGGAGTTTTTACCTGGAAAGAAGACTGGATCTGCCGAAGTCTGCACCTGGAAGCTGTTCTGCTGCATTAAGAGCTCTGTCGAGATATGAATATGCATCCTCCCTGACAGCTGCTGTGAATTATCAGTGTCCAACTAGTGAAATGTCCATGTGGGCTACAGCAACATGTCATGGTGTGCTTTTGTACTGGTGTATGTTTCAGCTGGTTGTAGGTGCTCACAGGTACACAAAAAGATGGAGCACTCACACAGGAGGTGTGCGAGGAGAGGGTCCAGCACTCACTGAAGAGGATTATGTGACTGTAACTACTCACAGCCCCAGGAAGAAGAGAGGTGCATGTAACCATGTGCATGTATAATGGGAGTTTAGGGAGGGGATTACTACAGGATGATGTTTCAGACTTTGGTATATGTTTATTAACATTTCACATGCATCTAATTCTGTGGTTTACAAGTTCTGCTGAATCTTGAATGTATAGCTCAAGGATACTAGTTTAAAAATGTCTGTAATAAATTAACAAATGGCTTATAGACAAATACAGGTTTTGATGTGAAATATGTGAACTTAACAGTTTTCCTTGCAATAAAGTAAGATGTTTGCCAAAAAAAAACCTGGGGTCTTTATGTTGTGTGCTGTAAGCACACCTGAGGAGTACAGCACTGCAGAAGAAACAAAAAATAAAAGGGGTCTTGCATTAAAGCAATAGCAAAGATAGTAATTATTTGATAAAAGTTTTTATTTATTTATGATAAAATCCTGACATTCAGAAAAATACCTACAAGTGAAACTTTTCAAATTCTGTCTGTTAAATACAAAGACAATAATAAATAAAGGTCATATCTTTTCAACAGTTGACTTGTAGGAATCCTTGAGGGATTCCAAGGCAAATCCTTCTAAAAGCAGGAGCTTTATTAAGAAACATAATTAATGAAAGAACAGTCATAGTTCATTCATTGAGGCTCTTTGGTGAAGTAGAATAAGAGTTGCTGATAGTAATTAACAATGCACCAAGAACATTTCCTGAGAGGTTCTGCACTGAGTGCCACATTCTAGCTTTGTGATGAATAGATTCTTCAAAGAGAAAGGCTTGATTAAAACATCAGGAATAATAGAGCTAATTGAATTGGAATCAATTTTCATTTAATTAGATGATATAGATAAGATACGTTTCAACTTCAAGATACAGCTTTATTTCTAACCGTTTGAATCAATAGCATAATAAGCTTTAGTTTTTAAAATGTTCTGACAAGTTTAAGTTGACATAATGCTTTAAACTTCCTTATTTGAGATTTTGCTTGAATTAATTTTGATCTTAAAGAGCTTTTTCAAAAAGCCCTGAGGTTAATTGTATTCTAAGCCAAGACTGATCTGTAGTGAGATTTTCAGATAGGGAATAGGACAGTATGTTAGGCGGAGTTGCGAAGTTCAGTTGTGCAGTCCTTTGTCAGTTTATTTTTAGTTGGTAAGAGTTAATATTTGCAAGATTAAATCCTGATTTTCTTCTTCATGTTGACTCATGCTGTGGTTTTATCATTTCTATGTTAGCTCTGAGAAAGTTAATTGCATACCTGGAAAAGAATACTTTACTTCTAAAGGAAGCAACTGGGATATGATATTTACTGGATTAATTGAAGACAGAAAGGTCTTCACCCTTGGCAAACCTTTAAGAAAATTTACATTGCTATGCAAAAAGTAGATTCTTCTTTGTATTTTTTCTAACCACTCAGATGCAGCATAGCATCAGTGCAGAACACTTATGTATTAGAATCATCTGCATCACATGGCAAGTACATTTAAAGCCTAGATAGTTTCTGAGACCTTCTTGGCCTGATTAGATTACTGTATACAAGAAGCAGGTGGAATAGGGGAATACCAGACTGTCAGCTCTGTAGTTCACATTATTCCTTTCATTTAAGGGGCAATTTTATTTTAAATACAAATACAAGTGTATATGCTTTTATTATTTGATTGCAATGTTTATATATCATCATAGTATCATAGTATCGTGCGAGTTGGAAGGGACCTTAGAGATCATCGAGTCCAACGCCTGGGATTCGAGCCCTTCTGTGTAGCAGAGCAGCATTTCTGACACTTGCACCACAGGGGGGATTCGAACCCCGGGCCTCTGGTGTTGCAAACAGCAATTCTACCACTGCGCCACCGGAGGCACACATATGGTATATATATATATATATGGTATTAAAATGTTTATATACTGTTATTTAATTAGAAATGAGGAGTTTGGCCAGGCTTTCATTAATATGGAATCTTCACTTCTCTCTGTAGTTTCTGAAATTAAGCAGGGAACCTTCTCTTCTGCTCAGAAAATCAGGATTTCCTGAGATACTGCTGCCCATCCATACTAATATTTAATACAGAGACATATTTACCAGTCTTGACAGAGAACATAATTGGCATTAAGGAGATTTGGGGTGATCCTTGATATCCTAATATGTTTTTGAAACACTTTGAAATCTTCCTAGAAAGCATATTCTTAACTGCAGTGAAGTATCCCCAATTATTAGGAAGTCATTACAGAATCATAGTCATAGAATGGCCTGGGTTGAAAAGGACCTTGAAGATCATGTAGTTTCAACTCCCTTGCCATGGGAAGGGTCACCAGCCACCAGACCAGGCAGCCCAGAGCCACATCCAGCCTTGACTTATTATTCATGGCAAGTAATCAGCTCCAATATACTTTTTCGTATGTTTATATTTTCATTTGCTCCTTCTTTATTTAGGACATGAACACAATATGTCCAGCAACTCAAAGAGAATGAGAAGTGGTAAATTTGAGAGGATAGCTTTGGGAAACCAAACAGAATCCTAATTCTACTCATGGCTGGGGAAGATATGAAATACATAGGCTCTTAATCAGTGACTTTGAGAGGCATTAGCTATTCTGTTCTTTCTTTTAATTGTGTGTAGACATCTACATTTCTGGGTGGATAAAGAGTGACAATTTGTTTGATTTACCACTTGATTGATTGCTATAGAACATCATCTAAAATTGCCATAGAAGACCAGTTGTTAGATTTTACATTTAGAAGAGCCTGTACTCCCAAAGTGTCTGCAGAATATTCTAATGCAGCTTATCCCAGCAGACAGTACGAATGTGACTGCTGCATTTGTCAGGCTTATTACAACCTGTGTATCTTTTTCTTCAAGTTACATAAACTTTAACATTCCTATTAAGTGAAAAAGATGTTGCACATCTTCTCATTACAAAGCATTTACTATTAAGATCACTTCACAGATATTACAAAGATCATGGATATTTCAGTTATGCTGTGCTGCAAATTTGGGACTGAATACTCCTGTCGCGCTCTCTGTCCTGTGTGTGATAGCAATGTGAAATTTATTAGATCCCATCATGTTTGCACAAATATGGATCCTTCTGTTTGTGTTACATCCTTTCCTGAAACAGTTACCATATAAGCATGAATATGTGAGAGATTTTTTTTCTCAGGGAGATATATGTGAAATTTCAAAAGAATTTTCCAGCAAATGTACAGAAATATCTGAAATATGTGAAAAGTGGAAAAAGAAAGGAAGTAGTAAGGTCCACAGTAAATGGTTCGATGGAGCAAACATTGGTACTGTAAGAGGACGTCTTAAGTTAGCCCTGTGTTTTTACAATAGATGAGTAAATCTAATTAATTTGAGTATTATATTATTCAAATATTCTTTAATTAGGAAGTAACCAATTAGCATTCATCAGTGCTGTTACTGGGCTTCCAAAAGCTAAAACAATGAGATGCAGAGAATTTTAGTTCTGCGGTTTACTAATCAGCTGTTAATTCTGAGTGTGTCCATGTGGATGCGCTGATCACAAGATAAACAAGATCAGATTTGAGAGAAAAGCCACCGAGGACAGGTGTTTCTGTTGGTTTCCTTCAACTATTCTGAGTACTCAGGTCCTGATGAGAACAGCAGAACCTTCAGGTGTTCACTACAGGTGGGGCTGAACACTACATGTGAACTTGCTTGTCAGCCTTCCTTAGAGAAGAGGCTAAAAATATGGACCTGTTGCTCCATCACACTTACAGTTAGAAAGTGCTTCCTATGCTCAGACAGGACCTCCTGTGTTCCTGTTTGTGCCCATTGCTTCTTGTCCTAGTATTGGGCACCACTGAAGAGAGCCTGGCTCTCTTCAGTATCTCATCAGACACCATGGTGCACCAAAGTGTGTGTCAGAGTTTAGCTTAGAGGCCACTGGGGGAGCTCAGTGAACTGTCTTAAGTAAAATGTTTGATGATACTGGTCCGCTCCAGTCAGGAAACCTATCTTCTGTTTTGCAGAGAAAAAATGTGGACTCCACTCTGCTTGTATTAATTACTGTTTAGCTCAGATCCTGGACTCACAGAAGTACTGACGCAGCTGCATATATGAATACTGACACTCTACGGTTAATTTGCCCTTTTGATCACTTCATTACTCTATAATCAGGATTATTTAGTTTTATATCAATTTATTCTTTTAAATTGAAAAGTGTTCAATTAAAGACTTTTTTTCCTCCTTTTTTTTTTTTTTTTTTTTCCTCAATAGCAAGTCTACATTCTTTCCTGAGGGCAGTTTCATTGTTGTCTTCAAGATCATGTTTTCAGGCTATACTGAAGGCAGAGCATAAACACCATGAAGTTGGGAATGCCCAATAGGATCTGTGTGTACAGACAGGCCAGTGGATTACACACTCCAGGTCTTCATTTCCTGACTGCATTTAATGGTTCTTTCCTTGCGTTAGCTTCTCAGAATCTAACTGAAAGCAGACCAGAACCATGAAGGTAGTCGTGTGCTCTGAGTTGAGTGGCTAATGTGCAGTGGTCTGCAAGAAGCTACAGCCTGACCTACTGCAAGTCATTACAGTAAAGCTTGGCACTCAGTGTCCTAGAGACTGCATGACAGAGAGGTGAAAGAAAAATGAACAAATGAAGCTTCAGTACCTGTGCACTGATTGCAGTTCCTTCCATTATCCTATTTCTTCCATTTTCCACAGAAGAAAAATGACTTGGAGGTAGGTGATATAACATATATCTTCACTGAGTCATTATTGCTCTCTGGGAAGATTCCAGAGCTCCCTTCTCTTATCTCATAAAGAAATGCAGCATAGTAGCTAGATAGGAAAGAAAAACCCAGTAGTTAGTCATCCCTGATGGAACAGAAAGCCGCTGAAGAGGTTATGAAACAAAAGCAGCTGTAGCTATTTATTTTTCTAAAAATGTATGAAAATAAGAGGTATTATGCAAAAAATATAATAAAAAGAGATCTCTATAAAGATGTAATAAGGAAGCAGATTAAATAGACATTGAAATTGGGATCATCAATATATGCAAGAAAAAACAAGTCAAACTAATGAAGGATTACAAAGGATTAATCACAGAATTATAGAGGTTGGAGGGGACCTCCAGAGATCATGTCCCCCTGCAAAGCAGATTCCCTACAGCAGGTTGCAGAGGTAGATGTCTAGACAGGTCTTGAATATCTCCAGAGAAGGAGAATCCACAAACTCTCTGGGCAACCTGTTCCAGAGCTCTGCCACCCTTACCTTAAGGAAGTTCTTCCACATGTTATTATGGAACTTCCAATGTATAGGTTTTTAGACCATTACTCCTTGTTCTATCGTTATGCTTCACCAAGAAGAGCCTGGCTTCATCCATTTGCCTCCCACCATCCTTCAGATAGTTACTGACATTTATGTGATCCCCTCTCAGTCTTCTTCTCCCAAGCTGAATAGACCCAGGATACTCAGTCTCTCCTAATACAGGAGATGCACCAAGCCCTTTGTTATCTTTGTGGCCCTCTTCTCCACTCCTCCTAGGACATCCCTGTCTTTTTTGAGCTGGGGAGGCCCAAAACTGGACACGCTATTCCAAATGTGGCCTCTCGGGGGCAGTGTGGAGGGGGAGAATCACCGCCCCTAACCAACTGGCCATGCTCTTTTGAAATAGCCTGGGGTACAGCTGGCCTTTTGGCCATAAGGACACACTGCTGTCTCATGGACAGCATTGTCCTCTTCTCCACCAGGATACCCAGGTCCTTCTCAGCATACCTACTTTCCAGCAGGTCATACCCTAACCTGTGTTGGTGCATGTGGTTATTCCTCCCCAGGTGTAAGTCTCTACACTTGCTCTTATTAAAGCTCACCTGTTTCCTCCTTGCTCAACTCTGCTGTCTGTCCAGGTTTTGTTGAGTGTTAGCATTGCCTTCCAGTTTGTCAGCCATTCCTCACAGCTTTGATTGTATTATTTTTGTCATTGTTTTGTTTTGTGTAACCCCGTATGCCGTTTGTGCGCCTCCACAGAAATGATCCGTATGAGGTCACTTCAAATGCTAGTACTCTGCCAGTGCCTTTACTTTGCTCCGTCCAAAGGCTGTGTACAACCACATGCACACTGTTAAGGGCAGAAAGTGTTAAGCGACTTTGTGGCTTTGCTGTGAAGACCTGCCAGCTGGGCCTCATTTAGTTACTATCTCCTCTGGGGGACAGGGAAGAACAGCTTTGCCATCCCTCTGGAGGTGGAATGCATTCTACTAGCCTTGGAGCTGGCTATGTGAAAGAATTGTATTCGTAAGCATTGTTCATTCTGGAGGGCCTCAAGTCCACAGCTCATCATGCCTGGGCTTTGTGATGAATACTTGGAAGTGGTTTTGCACTTCCATCTAAGCGATGTGCCCTCTCCCACAACAAGGGACAAGTCTGTCTTGTGAGGATAGAAGTGTGGGCATGAGAATGGAGTACTTGATATTGTTGTTTTTTTTTTCTTTTTGCTAATGCATCTAGCTTTATATCAGTACCAGGTTATGATTGATTAGGGCTTGGTATTTTCAACAAAGGGCATTGATTAATTTTTGTAGAGCTCAATAAAAGCATGTTAATACATCCACACACATATCCTATTAGGCATGCGATATAATATGCAATGCAATTAGCTGTGGGGCAGCAATGATTAAGCAGCGTAGTATCTTTCTTCTAAATTGTATGCTGCTGTTTATTATTTCTGTGTCTGCAGTTCTCTTTCCTCAGTCTGATTCATTCTGAGTCATACAAAACACATCCTCATTGAGATGGGGCGCACAGCAGTGAGGGCTGTCGTGCTAGTTCTGCACCATTAGGTAATTGCTCGAGTCTTTCTGGTGGAGATGTCTGTTATATGGGCAGCACAAAAGACTGGGACAATGTGGGCGTCTGGTGGGAGGATTCAAAGTTAGAGGAAAAACACCTATTGGAAAAACTTCCAATTGAGCTCGTTTATTACAAACTCACTGATATTTCTATTTTAAAATATTTTGAGAAAGTATTTCAGGGTATGAAAATGAGTTGTCATATACATAAATAATCCTCTGTAATAGAGCGGAAAAAGACAGTGAAGATTACCTCTCTGGAGGGGATGTTTGGGGCCCAGTTGTGATATGGCGCCAATTGTTATAGGGACATTAGAGAAATAGTATTTGAAAATATGTCTTGAAATGAGGAATGGGGTTATTGGCAATGCTGATGACTTTTATGGGCTAACTCAGACTTCTGTTGGTAATGCAACACAGCAACTCATGCACTGTTTTTAATCCTTCAGTTTTACTTGGTGTGAAACTTAACAGGGATTATTCTCATTTACAAACAGGGTTACCCTCCTTGTGTGAAAAGGCAGAATTTGAAGCCGATAGCACTACGGTAAACATCTTTTAAATTGATTTCCTCATCTTCGGAGCAAAATTCGAAAGCTGTTTACTCAGAAACAGAAAGCCTACCCCTCCAGGACTTGGTGAGATATCAGATTAAAAAAAGCAGCCACCAAGGATAGCACATCAGAAATGACGTACACAGTCACAATGGGAGGTATTTATGCAAGGATGAGGCACTTCCCTCCCCCATGCTGCGTGCAAGCCAAGAAGGAACATTATGGATAGCTGAAAAATCACCTCTTCCCTCATCTTACTGAAGACAGAAGACAAGAATGTCTGGATAATTGATTTGGAGTAAGAGCAAAACAGAACTCCTGACATGAAATATGCTTTATTTTTAAAGCCCTGGTTGAAATACGGTTGATTCAATTTGTTTTGTTTGTTTGTAGCCAGACATTAGACAGAAACATGAGTTGAACTCCTTAGACAACAAGAGGAGAAAGCTACCGAATTAATATATTAAAAAATATAAAATAATAATAACAACGGCAGGACAGTCTTAATGAAAACATTTAAGATAAAATAAAGAATATCATTGATATTCCTATTCTGGAAAGAGGGTGCTATATAAAGATAAAATCTGTAAGCCTGTTATTTAAATGTAATGCATTCCTTGCTTATTTTAAATCCATCCTTTGAGATACCTTCCATGTCTGTGAATTATGAGTGTCTTTTTTAACTGTGTAGCTTTCAGTAAAATCCATTACCAGTTCTTTGTTTGAATTCAGTTCACATCGTCTTCTCATAGGCTATAAAGAGATTCAATCTGTTCCAGAACAGTAATCACAGTCCATTAAACTCTGTTCCCTGTAGTCTTTGTTCCCAGTTACATGTGATACCGTAATTGCGTTTGTGTGAGAGGGAAAAAATCTTCAAGCAGGCTTGCAAAATTGTCATGAAGATTTACCAGTCCAGGCAAAACATGTTCTTGTCTGCCCTTTGCAGTGATGGTGGTTTCCCTGAAAAACCTGAAAGCATTTCACTTGCACAATTAAACAAAACAAAACAAAACAAACCTGGCAAACAACCCCCTCACCAACCACTTGGAGAAGCAGACTTCTGCAAAGCTATCCATGCATTTACTGGTGCTCCTGGTCACAAGCTTAATCTGAATGCTGAATGCTGGTAAAATAAGCCAGAAAAAAATATGCTTCCATGCTAACTTCAGAGAAAAGAGAGTTCATGATTTCAAAGGCTGTTTCTGTACAGCCTGGTACTTGTTCTGCTGCGTCAAACCTGAACAGTTTTAACGCCATTGATTTCAGCAGGGCAGATCATAAATCTGGTGTGAGATCATAAGCTTATTGACAGATTCAGGTTAAATAATAAGAACAGTAATAAAGGATACAGATTAAAGCTGCCATAGCCCTGCATGTCTTTCAAATTTTTTTTTATTGTGTTTATTTATTTTTTTTCTTTTTTAATGTAGAGCAATAAAGCTTCTCAAAAAAGGATGTCAG
This sequence comes from Excalfactoria chinensis, assembly GCF_039878825.1. NCBI lineage: Eukaryota > Metazoa > Chordata > Aves > Galliformes > Phasianidae > Excalfactoria > Excalfactoria chinensis. The sequence goes on along the minus strand of NC_092857.1, from coordinate 22,928,812 downwards.
TTGAGCCTTTCTGATCACAGCAGTTAAGAGACCTGCGAAAGAAGTATTCCATGCTTTTCCTACTGTTAACAATATTCTCAGAATAGTGGAGCATACTGTAGAGGGCTTCAGAGAAACTGGAGTGTTGTGTGTTTTATTCCTCTGTGTATGAGTTTCACCAGGAATGTGGCTGCTCCTATTAGCATTTTATTCCAAGCTCATTCATATATTTGACTTAAAATAAGCAAGTTAGTTTGATTTCAATGGGCTACTCATATGCAGTTCAAATTGTTTAGTAGTTCTGCAGAAGTCTTACTGATGTGTTCTGCAGCTAACAGGCTCAGAGCTACTATAGTTTCTAAGCCTCAAACAGCATCACTGGAGGTCTTTGGAATCTTCAGTCTTTGGTGTATGATGCTTTTTCTGTAACCTACTGGGCAGTAAATTTGTACAGCAGCGTTCCATTCAGCTTTAGCTTCTTCTCTTAACTTTCAAGAGAAAATTCTACCGTTTAATGAAAAAAAAAAAAAGATATATGTTTGTAGCAAGTTTGAAAAGAGAGCTCTGATGCTGGTGGAAAGAGCATGCTGCATTATTTGCCTGCTGGGATCCAAAGGAGTGTCATCTTGTTTCTGTTAAGGAACCAGAAAGTCCTTGGAGTTGGTGGTGTACATCCTCTGGAGGAATAATGGCTATTGCGGAATAGAAAGAATCTTCTGGAGGTGGTACACAGGGAGTTGCCACAGGTATTACTTCTTTTCGTGAACAAATAAGCACAATCAAACTGCAGTATTTACCAGAATAATGTCTTACCATTTCCTACAAAGAATGAACAGCTTACTTTCCAGTAAGCTATTGTTCCCGAGGAACCACTTAGAAACATACAGTGTCTATCTAAGGAGTAGAGAAGGAGATTTGGTTAGGAAACAGATTTCTGTTCTGCTTCTTCAATGTTTCACAACAAAAGAGAAAAGATTATTTTGTCAAAATATTTTGTCAGTGATTTCAATGCATTTAATTTGAAGCATGATTTGACTGTGAAAAAGAGACAGTAATTACCTGCCCGGTTCCTCCTTTTTCTCTCAGACTTGTTTGATTAGAAATTTGGGAGCAACTTGAAACCAACTATCCTTGGTATGTATTTGGGTGACATGGATGACTCTTGTATAGACCAATGGGTGACTCTTTTTATGCATCTGAGTGACACAGTTGTGTTAGGCAGGTGAACTGTGTTATAGGGGCATCATTTTGGCTGAAGAAGTAGTTAGAAAAAGGCAAAGGAAACGCGGGATTATACCCCATTAGAAAATACAATCCAGAAAGAAAATCTAAGCTTGTGCTTCAGGATAACCAACGGGTAGACTGACATGGCCAGGGATATAAACATCTACTTAAAGTGCTGTTATAGAGCGTCTAAGTGTGGCTGTAGATTACTATAGATCTGATACATTTTGTATTATTTTCTTCTACAATTAATGAGGCTTGGTCCTGGATAAAGAGGAAATTCTGCAAACTCCATGTCGTGTGGATCAACCATTTCATCTCTGGAAATGGCTGATATATGTATTAGATTTGTAATGGAGCACTACTATACATACTACATATCTACAATACTATTGTATCATATATATACATATGTATACTAAAAGAACACTGGCGGGTGGAATTTAAAACCCAGTTTCACAGAATTCCCATTGAGATGAGCATTTGATTTTGCACTGATTTGGAGGAGAGCCTTTGACAACTACACATGTATTAAATTTTCAGTTCCACAGTTTATAATTTTAAATAATAATATTAATAAAAAAAACTGATTTCATATTTATGTATTGGGTATTCAAGACTCTTGTTTCAAGTTTGACACTGAAAATATCCCTTTGCTACATAAGCATGGAATTGGAGGAAATTGTAAGAAAAAATTATTAATGTGGTTCCAGAAGTTGTGGAATGAATACAGTGCTTACGCTGCTGTATGTTACTGTCCTGGAGTTGAGAAACACTGTCATCTCAGGCATCTAAGCTCCTCTTTAAAAAACACTTTCATTTTATTCTCCTGTGCATCTGAACATAGTTTTGCGCATATGCATAATTTGAGAGAAAAACATTAAACAAATGTTCATTTCAAAAATGAAAACTTTGAAGAGCATCCCAGGATTCATATTTTATCTCACCTGTATGCCAAAATACTATAGCTTTATACTGTACAATAAAACCTTGACATGTAAGTCCTGATTCTTAAAATATTGCAATATAGCAGCATAGCATTTTCTTCAACCAGCCAAGTTGTACATATATATCGTGCGTGCTGGTTTGTGTGCACTTAGCTAACAGACTGTGATAAGCAAAATGTACCGCATCTCAAGGACTATCTGTCTCCTATGGTAAAGGCATTCCCACTCATTTAAGATTTTCAGTACAGTATTTGGTAGCAAAGTTTATTTTCAGCCATTCTTAGAAATACAGAGAGAATAGAGAGAAAAAGTGCCTTTTTACACCTCCCTACCTCCCTCCCCCCTTTTTTTTTAAAAGCAAGGGTAAATAGAAAATGTTTAATCTGACACTCTTATGCCTTTTTGGAGGGAACTGTAATCTGCCATGAGGAATCATATATTTTGTCCTCAAAACATTCTCTCATGTAAATCCAGGAAGAATTCTAATTTGCATATGTACAAGCATTTTAGTATTAATCAACACAAACTGCAAATTCTGGTCAGTCAGGGCATGTTCCTAATATTGACAAGGCCGTGCATGAGATGTTTAGGCAGAGTAATTAATTTTGCTGTAATGACTCTAATGCTCTTGCCTGCCCTGCAGCAAGCTGACATGGCTTTGGAACTGGTGTTCCTTGTTTCTTCCTTCCCTAGGTGTTGGCATGTGCGCAGTATAGTGGATAATGTCAGAGCAGAAGCTTTGTGAGGGACTGGAAGCCAGGAGCCAAAGGCAATAGCATGTACTGCAGGGTAGCACCTCCCCATCCTGACCCACTGCCACCAGCAGGACAGGCTGGGGAAGGCTCTAGGTTAGTGGTGAGGCGCTGGCACAGGTTGCCCAGAGAATCTGTGGATGCTCCACCTCAGGAGGTGTTCAAGGCCAGGCTTAATAGGTTCCTGGGTGGTTTGATCTGATGGATGGCAACCCTGCCCACAGAACGGAGGGCTGGATCTATGTTATTGTTGAGGTCCCTTCCAACTTGAGTTGGAAGCCACTCTTTGTTATATGATTCTATGAACTGTCCAATAAATGGTAAAGAATTGCCATTTTTTGAACAGCATGTCCTACGGTCTATACTTACAGGCTCATCTTCTGTTTTTTCCAGGGAATGGGGCATACCTTGTTATAAATGGAGACTCATTTATTGCATGAACTGAATACTTCACAGGTAATATTGCACAGGAATGTACAAAGTGATTTGGGTATAATGGACGTAAGTTTTAGATCAGGTGCACAAACAGAGGCATTTGAGATGCTGTACACTATTGCACTTTGCCAGTTCCAAAATAGATGAATCTTCTGTAAGTCCTGTGACATAGAACCTTGTGAAAGTATCTTGTGTACTCTACAGTATAGTGCTAGGCATCTGCATTTAGGCAACTGAATGGGGACTTAATGCCAGATTTAAGTATCTCACTTTTGACAAGGCAGTGGGCACAAACTGGAACACAGGAGGCTCCTTCTTAGCAATAGGCAGCACCTCCGTGCTATGTGGGTGATGGAGCACTGGCACAGGTTGCCCAGAGTGCTATGAGGTTTCTTCCTTAGAGATCTTCAGAAGCCACTGGGACATAGACCTGGGCACTTCACTATGGGTGTCTCTTCTTGAGCAAGGTTGTGCCAGGTGACCATCAGAGGCTTATCAACCTCAGCCATTCTGTGATTTGGTGACTCTAGCATAATGGAAAATGATGCTGCTGACTGAGCTTTGTATGGTGAAGAAGCATCCTAAATATATATGACATGCCTATATACATACATATAAAAGTTAAGCTTTTAGTTTACCAGTACTGACCTACTTGTCAGCCTTCCTGTTTGTATTTGGAACAGCTGTGAAAAAAAGGGTGGCTCTGATTAATGTTTATTTACCCTGCCTCAATTCTCATGCCACCCATGTGTGCACTTACCTTGTGACCCACATGAGGAAGTACTGGTCCAACTGTGACAGCTGCTTTGGAGCTGCTGTTGGCAGCTGGAAAATGCCACGGCACTGAGGGACGTGAGCTTCCCAGCCATACGCTTCTGACAGCCTGACTGTCAAATGCCATCTTACCCTTCCCCTCCATGTGGGAAAAGAGCTGTAAGGAAAAGTATGTTAACTTTACAGCAAGTAAGGGTTCTCCTTAAACTCTGAAATCTCCTAGTAGCTGCTATTTAAGCATGGGGGTGGTCTCTGCTTCTCTGGTGGTGTAATAACTGAACTCTGATACATAACATGTCAGAAGCAGTATTTTTTGTGCTTTGTTGGCAATAAGCCACCATTAGTTTGGAACTATAAACATGATTGGATGTACATCACAAATAAAATGTTAACTTGAATCTTCCATCTTTTATTTATTCTTCCCCCCGCTTTTCCTTCATTTCTCACTTCTTTTTGGTTGGAAATCAAAAGAAGGGACCAGACTGCTAAAAGCTTTTCTCCCAGCAGTGTGTATATATACTTGTGTGTGTTATGAAAGCCTGCTCTGATTGCAGCAGCAGGAGCCAGCTTCAGGGAACAAAAGCTGTTTTCTCCCCCTGCCATTTCCCGTTCAGAAATTAATCTTGCATGTACTCTTGTACTCACACACACACACTGGAACATAATGCAGCCCAGAATTTACTCAATCTATATATTCCCCATAGATCTGTGCGATCTGATCCCTTTTGTAATGTAGTCTTTTTTGCTCCTTCAACTTTTACTTTTAGTATTCTGTTGATTTTGCATTTCAGTAAACCCAGAAAATCTTTGTCATGGAGCATTGTTTGTTCTAATCCAGAAAGTCACTGTTGCCTTCCAGAGAGAAGGGGCTGTACTGTGTTTCTGAGAGTCACCATCGTTTACGGATGTTAAAGTGAAGTACTGAGTGTTTATATCTTGGGCACGCCAATCCAATGTGTTGGGCTTTTCTTCTCTGAAGTCTTGGCCTATGCTAAGGCTGAATGGCCACACTTTCAGCTGGCACTGAAGAGCAGCCCCAAGGAATTCAGGAGCTTCATCCTTTACAGTTACAGGCTTGGAAGCATTTTAAAAGTTAAAATTAGAAGTCCAGTAGTAACTGAATTGCCATAGAAATTCTGGGCAGGTTTTAGCGCATTGGTGATATTTCCGCATCTCAATATAGACATATGCAAATCTTTATAGAAGTCTTAGTCAGCGTTTTTACCATTCACAAAAGCATCTGAGAGATACTCATTAACTCCTTGGACTGCAATAGCCAGTACTGCATACAGGTTTCTTTTGTGGCTGTAACTCTGACATTCCTGATATGAAGAAAGAGGTGAGAAGAGAATACAAGTAGTCAACACATCAAGGGATTATTTTTGCTTTAAGTAGAAGAGCAAAATGTGTGGTGAAATTGCACTAGCCAGGGGGCTGCTGCTTTCAGCCTTTCATGGGATATTACTGGTGTTTGAAATCCACCCACCAAATGATTTTTACTCTATAAAGCACATGCGCTGTCCTGTCATGTAGCTTTGTATTTTTCCTTTTTTGTGGTGGAAAGGCCATGGTATCTGAACACCATCAAAATAAATCTCTAATATTAGTGCTGAGAAATGAATCTGTGGAATGAGGTTTTGTGTGGGAATTAATTCATTCGTTTCCAGTTGGGTTTTGGTTGAAGCTGTCAGCCACTCCTTGGTCAAATCAGCATTACAAACCAGTGCCCTTTATCTTTCTTGCAAGGAGTTGCTGTAAAAGATATTTCTTCTTGAACCACAGTTTTCTCAAAACTGGCTTTGTCAGCTTCCACAAGGTATGGAGCCAGAGAGCATATGGGTTTCTTGGCTGAAGCATTTACATGAATTGTAAATCGGATCTTTAGGAAGGTTTTTGTTTATCGTCTAGCGTGTTACATATGCCTATCTGTGACCAGTCTTCCACCTCATAAGAATGAATTAAGGAGAAAAAATTCACAGAATGTGCCGAGGTTCGGTACTTGCAATAGCAGATGTCGTGCTGTATCTATCGAATTAATCTCTGCCTCCTTTTTCATCACCTGCCTTAAATAGAAATTAAAAAAAATAATAATTATAATGATGCAAACTATTACTAGCACTACTTGGAGATAATGGAAACAAATTCGTATGTCCTGCTGGAGACAGTTTAACTTAAACATATGCTTAAAGTTATGTTCAGGTCCTTGCTGAATAGTGATCAAACATACGTATGTACTTAAATGTATTATTTGCCTGAAATCTTTGCTAGATTTATTTTGCATTTACCTTTTCCAGCAGCTTGTTTATTTAGTCTTGACCTGTATTTAAGGCAAAGTTGTCTAGGTTAAAAGTGGGTGACAATGCTCTTCTCTATTTAATGCTTGGTACTAACTGGAGTTTTAAAAAGACCCGTGAAAGGCAGTAAGAAACCTAAGGAAAAAGGATAAGGGATGAGGAGGGAAAGCATCATAATTTCCTGCACATTTGGCCCATATCAATGCCCGCACACGAATATAACTGTTAGAAATATATAGACCATACTGTGTATAATTATTGTAATTAACACGCTCAGAATTAATCATGAGTGTTTGTACTCTATTCATGTATGTAAAATACATTTTAAAAGCTATGTATTCCGGTATTAGGAGGAGGAAGATGGGGGATGTATTTAAAGTTTTCTTCATCTTACATATTTATAAAAAGATTGTGAGACTAATTGTCTAAAGTTAACTTGAAGTCTTGCTTGCTTCTTTATTTATGTGTAACACTGATCCGTGCTTGGATGTTTGATTCCGTCCTGCAGTTTTATGTATATGTATTCATATGTATTTGTGAAAGTGCTGCTACTGGCATCTAGTCTTCTGTTGCTATCTATTCCTGCTTCTGACCTGTTCAAACATCTCTTTTCAATACCACGTCTCCAGCTGCCTCATTCCCAGAGTCCTTTGATCCTCCTGCAAGTTGCACTGTTTATAGACCATCTAGATACATTAGTATGTATTAATTTTCACAAATAGTACATACATAGTATGTTACATTTTGGTTAGAATTAGGCTGAAAGTGTAATATTTGGGTTTAGAACTTTTTGTTGTGTTTATATTTTAAATGCCAGGCTCTACTTTTTTTGTTTTCTAACTTTTTATGATATTTCAGACTCACTGGATGAGCTCATTTATCACATTCATCTGAAACAAAAATATGCTTACATCATTTCAAAATTCAGAGTATTCAGAATGAGTACGGTTGGGCATGGAAATATGATTATTACAATGTCTTTCTGACAAGGACCAAAATATTCATCTCCTGCATAACTGAATTTCTCACTTATTCTTTCTTTGAGATATTCACAGTGTCTCATAGAAAAGAACTGCAGTATAAATTATATTACTCCCTCTAAGGTAAGAAAATGTATTTTAACTACTGTATTTTTAAATGATTTTTGTACTTAATCATAAGAGAAGATCTCTACAAATGAAGAGGAACTACTTTATTTTGTACCAATGGGTACTACTTTCTTTCCTCAAACACACACCAGTGGCTTTCTATCAGATACGTAACAATGGCTCCTGACTTGCCTGACATACTCTATTTTAACAGGTCCACATCTATTTTATTTTCCCCTGTTAATTTCTCCTCATGCTTTTTGTTGATACATATGTGGCACAGAGTAAATGTTGAAGTTCACAGTTGTTTTTCCGACTTTCTTGCTTCCAGCTTCCAGCTGCAGCAATAAGAAAACATTTCTCTGGATCACTGTGAAAATGTAAGTTCTTGCCAATAGGAGAAAGCTATTAAATTATAACCAACCCAATGACAAAAAACAAGCAGCAACAACCATGGCGACAACACAACAGACCTACTGGAAAAACAAATCAAAACAAAACAAAATGAACAAAACACACACAAATATTGTCAAATAAAATTATGTTCTAGATTTTTTCAAAGTCACGTTCAGATTTTAAAAGAAAAAAAAAAAAAAAAAAAAAAGAAAAAGAAAAAGGAATGGTAGCTGTGCATATTTCTCCTGTCTGTGATATGATCCTCTTCACATTGCCTAGATTTTATTTCATTTTTCCCTATTTTATAATCAGTATAACAGATTGCATTTTGCTTTTCATTCCACCAAGTGACTATTTTGTTTGCATGACTTTGTCATGTTACTTGTGTGCATTTCAAGTGGATCTTTGTAGGGCATGGAGTAAAAACAAGTTAACATAAATCAACCCAAGACTCAGGCCTTCAAGGAGAAACAAACTGAGAAGCTGTAGCTGGAAGTTCTGAGGATGACACTTCACTCAGAAAAAGGGAATGCTGCAAACCAAATTCATCCTTCGTATGACTTCATTGAAATAAATGCAATTCTGACACAAAAGATTTTGGAGCTGACTCATGTGTTTCAAGACTTTCCCTCCCTCAAAGTTCAGAGTTATTCTTTCCAATGGAAATGATGAAATGTCGAAGAAAATATGTGTCTTATTTAGTGTTTATAGGTACCGGAGGTTTCAAGGTAAAACAATAGCAATACACTGCCCCCTTCCACCATGCTTTTCAAGTTATAATGTATTCATGAAACATCAAGTGAAGGTTGACTTAAAAACATTATCATCATCATCATAGTATCATAGTATTGTGCGAGTTGGAAGGGACCTTAGAGATCATCGAGTCCAACTCCCAGGTTTCAAGCCCCCTGTGTAGCGAAGCGGCACTTCTACCCCCTGCACCACAGGGGGGATTCGAACCCGGGCCCTCCGGTGCCACAAGCAGCAGCCTATACCACTGCGCCACTGGGGGCACACACTAAAAACATTGTGCTTGTCCAACACTTAGAGCTGTGGTGGAGGACTGGGTGGGAAGAACTGATCTCTTACCATGCATCTGATGATGATGCAGTAATCATCATAAGTCAGGGCAAACTAGGCAGTGTAAGGCCTGGTTCTCTTAGAGTCAGTTCTTGCATGCAGGCTTCCTTTCTCCTGCACCTGGTAAAGCAAAGAGGGATACAAGAAAAATCTAAGAGTTAATGTGTGTCTGAGTCTTGTCCCAGTGTGGCTTGAGAAATGCCAAAGCTCTACATGCAGACATTCAGGGCTGGGGAGCATTCCCACATTACGCACCTACTGCAGCCTGCTATGCAATAACAATAATGCTTTGTGTTTTTCTAGTTGCATCCAGTATGCATTTGCTATTTCAGTTTTTGCTACTGTGGTTGCATGCTTTATTATTCATTGTTTTGCCATTGCTATCCTTTTGCACACTGCTGAGCAAACAAATATTATCTTATTATTAGATTGGCTGGAGAAACATTTTATACTTCAAAAAATGCCAGTCCTTGAATTTATTATCTGTAAAGGAGGAAGTGTATGCCTTGCAAGGAGATACTTTACAGCCCGGTGCCTGCGTATCATGTTGCATTTCAGACAACTGGTTTACCTTCAAAAAATACGATTGGAAAATGCAGCATTTCGCACTTTGGTCAGAGTAATCCCAGACATGAACACAGACTGGGAGAGGAACTCCTTGAGAGCCGCCCTGCGGGGAAGGACCTGGAGGTCCTGATGGATGAAAAGCTGAACATGAGCCAGCAGGGTGCGCTTGCAGCTTGGAAGGCCAGTGGCATCCTGGGCTCCATCAGAAGAGGACTGGCCAGCAGGAAGAAGGAGGTGATTGTCCCTCTCTACTCTGCCCTCTTGAGGCTTCATCTGGAGTACTGCCCTTGCACAGGGACATTGTGGAGCTGTCAAAGAGGGTCCAAAGGAAAGCAATGAAGATGATCAGAGAGCTGGAGCGCCTCATATATAAAGACAGGCTGAGGAAGCTGGGCTTGTTCAGCCTAGAGAAGAGAAGGCTGCAAGGCCTTCCAGTATTTGAGAGAATTGTAAAAAGGAGAGGAACCAACCTTTTACTTAGGTAGTGACAGGACAAGGGGGAATGGTTTTAAGCTCAAGGAGGGAATGCTTGGATAGGTTGTGGATGCTTTGTCCTTGGAAGTTCAAGGCCAGATAGGTCAGAGCCCTGGGATCTGGAGGCTGGTGGCCCTGACTGTGGTAGGGAAGTTGGAACTTGGTGATCCTTGCTGTCTCTTCCAATCCAAGCCATTCGTTCTAATTCTAGGATTCTGTGTTATCATCATAGTGAAAGAGGTATGCTATGTCAAAGAAGTACTCATAAAAGGGTTAATGTGCAGCTACTAGAGAAACTGCATATTAACCAGTTATAATATAATATAAAATATAAAATATATAAAATAATATAACCGGTGGCGCACGGTGTTAGAACCGCCGCTTGCAACACCAGAGGGCCCGGGTTCGAATCCCCTCTGTGGCACAAGGGGTAAAACTGCCGCTCTGCTACACTAGAGGGCTCGAATCCTGGGAGTTGGACTCGATGATCTCTAAGGTCCCTTCCAACTCGCACGATACTGTGATACTATGATATGATGATAATGGAAGACTTTTTATCTTCCTTTTCAATCTGTTCTTATCACCTGCCGTCTAGTTCTACAAGCTATATGAGTAAATGTTGAAAAAAGAAAATTTTATCCCAGGAAAGCTTGTGTGGGCCTAGTTTTAGGCTTTCACTTCTGATGATGTTGTTAACTTGACTATAGTCTGGCTTGGATGCAGGGTGAAATGAAGACCACATGAAGCAAAGGCACACGTCTTCAGAGAGGAAATCGGATCTGAATCACAGATCTGGTGATACATTCATATGGAGAGGAGAGAAAAAAAAAAACACATTAGAGAATAAATCTAACTAGGGAAATATAAATCTCGTCGCTATCTAGTTTGTATGATCATGAGAGAGTCAACAAACTTTGCACTTAAAGAGGTTCAGTTTTGGTACATTTCAACTTGCACTGTTTCTACTCAGCTGGCTCCAAAGGCTTTTTTTTTTTCAAGTACTGAAGATAAAATAGTTAAGAACTTTCTTCTGGGGAAGAATTTAATATTCTAGTTGGATTTATACTAAGTACTTGCTAAGTACAGGAAGAAGAATGTTCATTTCTGCAGCTCATCAAACTGCTAGAGTGCTTCTTACTCTTTAAAGCATAGCTGCTGCGGTACAGAGAATAAAACTGTTAAGCAGGTGACATTTTAAAACATTATTTGAGCCTGTTATTTTAATATAATCATTCTGTGAAATGATGAGTTTTTAAATATATAAAACATGCATTTTTTTTGCTTGTGTCCGTAAATTCATTCATGCAACGTCTTCTCCAATTCTACTTCTGCAGCGATATTCAGGATGAGACTGAGACTAGGTTCCAACCTTACCAGAACAAGGCAGAGGTATAAGAGAGAAATCATTTCCACAGAAACAACAAATTCTTTACACTTTCTAAAGATTTCCCACAAACTACTATACCAGTTAGTGTTTGCCACACTGTAGGATGCTTCTTTGAATGCTTAACTATGAAGATTTACTGCAATGGAAAGAAGTTAAATACTTGAATTCAGTAAATAATTTTCCTTTTGGCAGTTTGATTTCTGCTGTCCAATATGTTTAGGCTCCATATCGGTTGTTACCATTCTGATTTTCTGTCTGTCACCGATGGCTTCGTGTCTTTCTATGCTCTATATCCTATAAATTCCCATCATTCATCTGAGCTTTGTGTTTTTATTACAAATACGAAAATACATTTTATGTGAAAGTTTAAAATGAAGTTTTTGTTTCTAATCAGCTCTTATTACTCTGATACCTTTTTTTTTTTTTTTTTTCCCCCAGCTCTTTCATTTTTAGCTAATGAATGGTATATTTGTAGGTCGTAAGAATTGGCAGATTGTAAGAAAAAGGGTATGAATCACCTAAATAATTGTTTAGAAAGTCTTGTGTATGTGACAAATTATCCTTATTGCTTGGCTGTGGAGGAGGTTTGGCAAGATGGAATGTTTTGAGGCAAAGAATGAAATTTGCCTGTACAATGGAAGAATAACATGCCAGAAAGTAGATTATCATTTGGTGGGCTTTGGCTTGCAACCATGAGAAGACAGTACAGTTCTACAGGCAAGAATCTTCCAGACCATGATGCTGCAAGGGGAGAGTATCTCTCTGATACTTTCAGAAACCAGCAGAAGCTTTTGACATATTCTGGGTCACCGAAGGTGAAAGGAAGTCTTGATTTTAATGTACAGATGATGCTAAGAAATTATCAGATGCAGCCTATGTTGGCATAGGCTTTCAACTTTCCTGACTCATAGTAAAGCCAAAGGTTTTGGAAATGAGTGTCATGCAAACCAAAAGAATGAGAGTAAAAATCGGGAAGAAAAAAAAAAAAAAAAAAAAAAAAAGAATCAGTGCTTTTCCCACTTTTTATCTATTTGTGACATTAGGAGAAAGAAACACAAGGAATAACCTTTACCCTTTTTCATAGTATTATCTAACATTCTCTCGAAGGAACAGGAGTATGATGTCAGTGTTCTGATCAAAGAACTAGCTGGGATAGATCACCATAAGAATAGAAATATCAGCTGTGAAAGACTCATTTCAGAGAAAAAAAAAAAAGTAATGAACAACTAAGTAGCTGATCTTGGAATACTGGATGGCAGCCATTAGGTCAATGATACTGCCTTTCTCCACCTGTGTTTTATTTGTATAAAACTGCATCTTATTCTTTAGGAATGAATTGTTTAAGTATGAAACACAGGATTTGTGAAATTGAGTGAGTTTAAAGACATTCAGTCTTTCCCATGCTCTTGTGGGATGTATTTTATACTTCAGTGATGAATTTTTGCTCTGTATTTTCTGCGTGTACTGTATAGATTTCTTATCACATTCACGTTCTGTGGCATCACAGTGTTCTCTCTTCGTTCACCAGTGTTTATTCATAAGCAGTAGCAAGAACCTAGAAGGCATAGTGCAAACTGTGGCTGAGCACTCTGTGAAGGGAGGGAACTACTTCTCAAGTCATGAGCAACAATTTTCTGGTTTCATTTTAATTTATTTTATTTTATTTTTGTCAAAAAGACACTCATTTAACAAATTTCATAACCCCTGCTAGAGCTGATGGTCTGTCTTTTTGGAAAAGGTCACTATAAAAGCAGATATTAATCTTTAGTATAGATGTCAACCAGCATGAAGTGGCTCATTTATTGAGTTCATTTATCAGCAAAAACAGGAGAATTTCCACCCAAATTACCTTTGAGGAAATTTTTCTAGCCTGTGCCTGTTCACAGAACTGTTGTCAATTGAGACAGTGCTGGTTATCTTAAGTCCCAGTACTATTCTAAGAACTGAAAGTATGGCCACATTTCAGGAACATTACCTCGCACTGTTTAATTGACATCAACATGCATGTCTGCGTGGTCCATTCAGACCCAAACTGTGACTGACTTTTGCTTTGCTTTTCAAGAGGGTCAGAGATATGTGGTTAGCTCAGACTCTTTTGTCTCTAACTGAGCAACGTACTAAAGTTGGGACAAAATGCTCTGACACGGCTATGGATCAGTTTGTCTTAAGTCCTAGATCCAGTGAACTGGTAAGATCTTCATTTTTAAGACCAGAAAGGTATTCTTTCCTCTCATAAGAACGGCATTCAGAAACTTCGGAAAGCTGGGAGAATACTTCTCAGGATCTTTCTTTTTTCACCTCCAGTGCACCACCTGGGCTAGTAATAGAGAGCATAAGACTTTCTCTGCAACAGCTGCTACTGATGCACACCACTGACTTGTCTCTAATTAGAATAAAAGACTTTCTCAGCAGCAGCAGATCTGCAATATCTTAAAAAATAATAATGAGAACACAGAATGAACAAATTTCCCACTGTTTGGGCTTGCTCCGGCTTTCATTTTTTTCTTTTAAGTTCTTTTTATACCTTCTGAATTCTTTCACTCTTCAAAAAACATGCTTGAAACAGTTATTCTACTGTTCATTTTTCTCATAATAAGGGTAGCGAAACACTGGAACAGGTTGCCCAGAGGTGCAGTGGATGTCCCATCCTTGGAGACATACAACATTAGGCTGTGTGGGGCTCTGAGCAACCTGGTCTAGTTGAAGGTGTCCATCCATCACTGAGGAGTTGGACTACATGACCTTCAAAGTCCCTTCCAATTAAAATATTTTTATGATTCTATGATTTCATAGCAACAGCTATTATTCAGATGTTTTGTTGGTGTTCCTTTGCCTCACTGTGAGTTAACAGTATGCTTCTGCAAATATAAGAAATCTAAGTAAATTTCTGCAAGTAACAGGCCTGTAATAAAAACACAGGCACAGTGCTTTTAATTTGAAAGCTATTTTTTTTTACTTAAAAGAAAGTCATTCTGCTACTGCATTAGAATTGGCAACTTATTGGTGACAGAAGTAGAAGCATACTGGCCATTTGCTTGTCTTAATGAAGCTGCTACTTGTCTTGGCTGAACTAATCCTCAGCAGGGCTTCCTTAGATGCCTCTTGTCACAAGCTAACTAGCAGAAAATGCAAATGCAAATGCCTAGGTTTAGAACAACATTTGGCATTCTCTCTGTGTTGTATGTATTTTTGCTGAGGAGCATCATTTTGATGTCTTCAGGGTAGCCAGAATTATCTGTGCAGCCACTTAAGCTTGCAAATGATATTGGCTGCAGCAATGCCAGTAGTGAGAAGGAAGACTTTAAAAATTAATTTGGATTTTGGAAAATACTTTTGCAGAATATGTAAAATGTTAATGATTTGTTTACTTTTTAGAAGTTAAAAGTGGAAATAAAAGATTGATTTCCAGAAAGATTTTAATCACCAAAATTGCACTATACCTTAAGTAGCTGTGAAGTAAGTTTTTGTGTATTATGAACTGGCATTTTTGTTTTCCTGTAACTCATCCATTTTTACTCCCTTTCTCTACTCCCTGGTCAGTGGTTACTCTGTTATCTTTTGTTAACTATATATGCCTCTTCTTATTTGAGTATACAACCTGAATTGATTCCACCGCATTTTCTTCATGTTCTCAACTTCCAGGAATCTAGTTCTTTGCTAAAAATCACACTGTTATTCATTCACTTCCCGTAATTTGTCAAGGCCTCAAGTAAAATTTTGAGGCACTTCTCTTTCTGATGACAAGGGCCATTATTAAACACTGATAACTATCCACTTTCATAATTAATGATGCCTTATTTGATTGAGAACTTAGAATAAAGTCAGGTATTTCTCTGGTATATTACAGAGTCATGGAACCATAGAACGGCTTGGGTTGGAAGAAGCCTTAAAGATTTTTTAGTTCCAACCTCTCTCCAGTGGATAGGGCTGCCACCCACCAGATGGGGCTGCCCAGGGTCCCATCCTGCTTGGTCTTATTCCCCTCTGGAGCTGAGGCATCCACAACTTCTCTAGGTCGTCTGTTCCAGTGCCTCACCATGCCCTGAATCAAGAATATCTTGTATTTAACATCTAAACTAAATCTCCTCTTAGTTTAAAGTCATTCCTCCTTGTACTATCACCAGTACACCATGTAAAAACCCAGTCCCCCTCCTGCTCATAAGCTCCCTCCAAGTGCTGGAAGGTCACAATGAGGTCTCCCTAGAGCCTTCTTTTCTCTAGGCTGAACAATCCCATCTGCCTCAACTTTTTCTTCACAAGAGTGCTGCTCCAGCCCACAGATCATCTTTGTGGTCCTCCTCCGGAGCTCTAACAACTCTACAACTTTCCTGATTGGGGGCTCCAGAGGGGTCCTTGTGAGGGCAGAGCAGAGAGGACAATCACCTCCCTCTCCCTGCTGGCCATCCCTCTTTTAATGCAGCCCAGGACTGTGTTGGTCTTCTGGGCTGCAAGCATTCACTGCTGGCTCACATCTTGACTTTCATCCACCAGGACTCCCAAGTCCTTGTTTGTAGGGCTGCTCTCAATGTGTTCTTCTCACAGACCGTATACATTTATGGAATTGTCCTGACCCAACCACAATACCTTGTTGAACCTTATTAAGTTGAACAGGGAGCCTGTTCAGGTCCCTCTGGATGGCATCTCTTCCTTCTACTGCATCAGCTTCACTGCTCAGCTTCATGTCATCTTCAGTCTTGCTGATCTTGCACTCAGTCCTGCTGTCTGTGTCATTGATAAAGATGATGAAGAGCACTGATCCCAGGACAGACCTCTGGGGAATGCCACTTATCACAGCCTTCACCTGGATGTAGATTCACAGGCAGTTTTTTCAGGCTGCTAAGTGAGTATGGAGAGAATACAGTTTTTTTAATGTAAATGATACATTCTGCTAGTTCCAGAAGGGCATAGTCTGTAGCAAATAGAATATAAATAAATTCAGAAGCTGTGCATAAGGTAATGCTTCCTTATATAGCTGAACTTTTTCTCTCTATAAACCCTCATAATTTATTCTGTTAGTCACCAAAGTGTCGTTTCTTGCAGCATTCCCCAAATTAATGATAGCTAGATTTTTATTGCTTTGTAGGCATGTTACTTAGAACTGAACATGGGCACAGGAAAATGCCCGCTCCCTGTGCCTGGCCTAAGGCTGCTGATGAGTCCAGCAGCTTTCCCTGCCATCTGACAATCATAGAATCATAGAATTACTCAGGTTGGAAAAGATCTTGAAGATCATCAAGTCCAACCGCAGCCTAACTGGTAGCCTATCTCTTAAAAAACAACCACGAAACAACACCACAACAACAAACCTCTGCTAAATCATATCCCTGAGTACCACATCCAAACGGCTCTTAAACACATCCAGGGATGGCAATTCAACCACCTCCTTGGGGAGCCCATTCCAGTACCTAGAAGAAGAAAACAGGTTTCTGTGCAAACTATTTCAGATTGTGGTGGATGCAGCTTCTGTTGCTCCTTCAAATATATCCCACTCTCTTGACTTTTCCTTGCACAATGATATTTGAGAAGCCTGAATTCTGAATGAGTTCCATACATCTTGGCATTAATCAAGGTGGGAAATATCTCAATTTCTGTAGTTGAGGAGTTGTAGGTTTCTACTGGCTACACCAACTTGCATGAATGCAGTAATTAGGAAGAACAAAAACAACAAAAAACCTCCAAAGTGTTTTTTTTCTGCAATCAGAGGGGAGAAAAATGGATGAAAATGGAGAACAGAGTCCATCTTCTAGAGAAAACACTGATGTATTTTTTCCTTGTGGTTGAATAATCATTTGTTTTGTGGCTTGACTGGGATACAGAAAAAAAGGTGTGTCTTTTTGTTTTTATGTTTCTGTGTTTCTTTTTGTTTACAACAAGCGGAAGCTGTTTGGAAAATGAAAAATACAGTTAAAAGAAATATTTTTCTCAAACATTAAAATTCTATCCTAGTGTCTGTTTGCTGCTGACAGTGAGAAATGTGCTGCCTGAATACACATTCAAGCACTTTTCTCATCATGACGACAAAATTATCAGTTCTTGTTATCACGACATTAAAAAGCAGTAGATTGCAAATTCTTTCTTTATTTATTTAATATTGATTTTGGAAATGAATTTTCCCTAATTTCATAGCTCTGTCACAAATAAAGGCTACTAGGAGATTCATGAAGTTGTCATACGAAAGTGGTAGCAGAGTCCTTATTGATTTCATTTAGATACTGATTCTGTCATTTATTCAGGGAGCAATCAAGGATGTGTGATGCTGTCATTTATTAGAAGACCTCAAAAAAAAAAAAATTGATTATATGCCCTAGTCCTATAATTTACTGTGTATAGACTGAAGGTTACACCCATGCAGAGCCTCAATGAAGTTAATGGTGCTCCATGCTGGCACAACAATCTGCCCATCTGCTGTAACTGTGAGATCAAAACAGTGACTTGGAAATTACAACACTGATGGGCCAAACTGAAATGTTAATTCCACCTCTGAAACTCTGGGGGAATGAAGTCTCATCTTTGCACAAAGAGATGTGCAAAAGGTGTTTCTCCGGTGGATAGATGGTAGTGATATTTTAGAGATATGAGGATATGGTCCTGAAAATATTCTTCTTGCATTATTTGACTACTCTGAGAAATCCTAATATTTTAAACTTACTGCAGTTATTTAACCTAATCACTGTATGTGGGATATAATTGATCTCTCTTGTAGGAGGTAATGCAAGAAAGAAATGGCATAATTCTGCATGTCTCTGTTCTGTAGTGACAGCCTGTCATTTCCTGTACTCTGCTAGTGGTTATGAATAGACAATATATGTAGGCTGAACACTGTTGCTTGGTAACCATCTTTTTTACTTTCTTAAATGTAATTGCATCTCTTCAGAAAAACATTGATTACTTTAATTTCTTTTGATATTGATGTAAGAAATTTGCTGCTAACTACTCTGAGTTTCTCAACAGGGTGGAGGCTATTTGAAATTTCAAACTATGAATTTTCTCACTTTTTTAGGGCAAGACATCGAATAAGTATTGCCATAGATACTGTTATAATCAGATCTACATTTTCACTCAGTGAAGTTGAGAGTATATATAGCAAGAGTTCAACTTTGAAATGACCACAGTGTGGAGCATGTTTGTAATACATGGGTGAAATGATTGTAAATCTGATGCCCTTCTATTTATAAGATAGATTTTTGTAAACTTTAAGTCACCAGGTTAAAAAACCTGGAAATAAACAGAAAAATGTGAGGAAAAACTGGATGGATAATATGTTAAATACTACAAGATACAGCATTTTCAAAATATAAATTAATTTAGTTATGAATCTAATTTGTTCCTCTACATGGAGCGTTTAGGAGAAAACTTCTGTGGAGCAGGAGGCAGAATAATTTTAACAGAAAAGTAGAGTTCCATGTGTCCAGACAGTTGAGAATGTTATATTTATGCTAAGAGGGTAGATTATGAGACCACAGATTTTCTTGTTTTTCACATGAAAAATCATTACTCAGTGCCCAACCTCACTGTGCGCCTGTTGGAATCTATTGTGGCCTAGTGTTGGTTTAACAGCATGTTGCTGATGTAAGGCAGTCCTTAAGTAGCTGTAGCCATCTCAAGACAAAGTCATGCAATCTAGAAGTTTATTTTTCTGACAAAGAGCACAGTTTTGGTGGCCTAAGCAAAGTACTGCAATGGTTATCAGCTTCCATGCTGGTCTGTTGCAGCCACTGCAAGGATATGGTAACTTACCCATGGCTGGCTTAATTTAATGTCTAATTTGTATCCCCCATAGTCATGCATCCATGGCCATTCTTGAAGACATATTAGTCAGGAAAACTCCACACTGATTATTTTAGCAGTGTTTAGAGTTGATAATATTTCCTTCCTACTGTATTCCTGTATATTTCCTGATGTGGTATTAAGGGACACAGTTTAGTGGGAAAATATTGGTGGTAGGTGGATAGTTGGACTGGATGATCTTGGAGACATTTTTCAACCTCAGTGATTCTATAATTGCATGAACTTCCCTGTTTCACCTTCATGTTGTTCTCCCAGGTACTGCTGCTGGTCACCAGAGAGGAGAGGCAGATCAGTAATCAGTTATCCTCAGGGCACTTTATGTCTGGATCTGGAAGTCTGGAATGCTACGTAGAACACACCCCCAATGATTTGGGTGGAGATAGTTAGAGGATTCCTTCTCCATCTGGACTGTCATAAGTCCATGGGACTGCATAGGCTCCACCCTTGGGTGCTGAGGGAGCTGGCAAGGGTGATTGCCAAGCCCCTCTATGCCATCTACTAGTGTTCCTGGTTATCTGGAGGATTGGAGGCTTGCCGATGTGACTTCCATCTACAAGAAGGGTCATTAGGAGGATCTGGGGAACTACAGGCCTGTCAGCCTGACCTCAGTACCAGGAAAAGTTATGGAGCAAATCATCTTGGGTGAGATCACATGGCACGTGCATGGTGTCCAGGGATCAGACCCTGCCAGCATGGGTTCATAAAGGGTGGGTTGTGCTTGACTAACCTCATTTCCTTCTACGACTGGGTGACCAGACTGGTAGATGAAGGAAAGGCTGCTGATGTAGTCTAACTAGACTTCAGCAAAGCCTTTGACACGGTCTCTCACAGTATTCTTCTGGGCAAACTGGCTGCCCGTGGCCTGCACACATATACCCTCCTTTGGGTAGGGAAGTGGCTACAGGGCTGTGCCCAACGGGTAGTGGTTAATGGAGTGAAGTCCAGCTGGCAACCCATTACAAGTGGTGTCCCCCTAGCTGGTGTTGATCTGCCTGAGGGTAGTGAGGCCCTTCAGAGGGATCTGGATAGGCTGGATCGCTGGACTGAGGTGAATGGGATGAGGTTCAACAAGGCCAAGTGCCGGGTCCTGCACTTTGGCCACAATAACCCCATGCAGGCTTGGGGATGAGCAGCTGGATGACTGTGTAGAATAAAGGGACCTGGGGGTGTTTGTTGATGCTGGGCTGAACATGAACTGACAGTGTGCCCAGGTGGCCAAGAGGGCCAATGGCATCCTGGCCTGTATAAGAAATAGTGTGGCCAGCAGGAGCAGAGAGGTGATCATCCCCCTTTAGTCAGCACTGGTGAGTCTGCACCTTGAGAATTTTGTTCAGTTTTGGGCCCCTCACTACAAGAAAAACATGGAGGGCCTGTAACATGTCCAGAGAAGGGCAATGAAACTGGTGAGGGGTCTGGAGCACAAGTCTTATGAGAAGCGGCTCAGGGAGCTGGGATTGCTTTGTCTGGAGAAGAGGAGGCCCAGAGTAGACCTCATTGCACTCTACAACTTCCTGAAGGGAGGTTGTGAGGAGGAGGGGCTTGGCCTCTTCTCCCAGGCAACAAACAAGACCCAAGGAAATGGACCCACGTTGTACCAGAAGAGGTTTAGATTAGATGTAAGAAAGAACTTCTTCTCTCAGAGAGTGGTCAGGCACTGGAATAACTGCTCAGGGAGGTGGTGGAGTCACCTGCCATCCCTGGCAGTGTTCAAGGAGTGTCTGGATGAGGAGCTACGAGAGATGGTTTAGTGGCTTGTGGTAGCAATGGTAATGGGAGGACAGTTGGACTAGATGATCTTGTAGGTCCTTTCCAACCTTGTGATTCTATGATTCTGTGATAAGAGATCAGCACTGCCCCTCCAATTCCCCTCATAAGAAAGGCATAGAATGTGATGGGGTCTCAATGTCCTCTTCTCTAGGCTGAAAAAAACCCAAAGGGTTTCAGCTGTTCCTCATTTCTCTTCCCCTCCTAAACCCTTCAGCATCTTTGTAGTCCTCCTAAGGTATGCTTAATTTTGATGCATTTCTTTAGAATGTAAGGAAGTCCATCAATTTTTTCTGTAACATAATTCTGTCTTCTTGAGACCCCTTTTGTTAGATATTACTAACACAAACTTTTCTTACTGCTATTTCACTAAAAACTTCTATCAGGGAAATGGATAAGACTCATCAGTAATGTTGCTATATAAGCTTTTATTCCAAAACAGTGGAAGATATTTATTATTTACTGTGTTTACTGGAACTCAGATCAGTTAAAATTGATTTGCTATTTAAAGTAGAATTGAACTATATATTGTGTAAGTTGCTCACTCTTTCAACTTCGTTATTGTCATCTTATCTCATTTTTGAAGTAAATATGAGAAATAAAAGACATAATGGAAAAAAAACCAACTCATTTCCAGCTTAATACTTTGTGTTCTTTAAACATTCTGAATATCTAATTAGATATTTGCTCTTTTTTTTTTTTTTTTTTTGGAAGATATGATTGACAAGTGATTTGCTAAGAAGAAACTCAAGAACAAAAGATACAAGGACTAGGAGCTTGTGACAAGTTGTCTGAATTTTATGACAGAGTATATAAGTGTATGCAATATGATTTTGCAGTTTAAATGAGAGGTAGATGTCTAAATGCCTTTGAGGACCCTGGCAGTGCAAAATTTGTATCGTAACAGGAGTGTATACTAGTGCCTTCTTTCTGTAACTACATTTAATTTGCCTTTGTAATTTAGAAGTAGCATTGCAATCTAATCTGCAGCATGAAAACACATTAATTTATGTGGTTGTTGTTTTTGTTTGTTTCTTTGTTTTATATTTGAAGAAAGCTGTCAGTAAGTTTTGAAATGGGTCCTTGGTTTGTAGGAACCTCTATTTCATGTCATAGCTTTTTTGTTTAGTTTTTCAAAGTTCTGGAGTATTTAGTGCACTACTTCATCTTTGTTGAGTAAGTAGTGAAGGAAAAATGGTGTTTTTTTGTTTTTAAGAAGTCTTCATGCATTCTCCTATGTAGACATCAAAATGCTTTCTCAACCAGATGTTCTGGGGATCCTCTGACTCACAGCCCTAGTCCTCAATGATACAAGGAAATGATTTCTTATAATGCAAATATGGTCTCAGAAATCAGATCTCTACTGTGAAACCTGAGCTTCTGTAACAAGCCATGTTTTCCTGGAGGAAAAGCATGAAACCAGATATGATTTTTACTAGCAGTTGTGCTCTTAAAAGTATTAACACTCCAAATAAACAGTGGTCCACCTGTAATGAACCATAGAAAAACTAAGAAGGGTAGTTCAGTTTTGACTACCTTCTTCTCCTCCATCTTTATCTGTAACTTTGGAGTTGTTTTCTTTCTTTCTTTTTTTATTTTTATTTTTTTTATTTTTTTTTATTTTTTTTATTTTTTTTCTTTTCTTTTCTTTTTTTTTTTTTTTTTTTTTTATTCCTGGCAGTTGATATGCATATACTGAAAATAATAAAAAAGAAGAAGGGAAACATTACAGATAATCTGCACTGCCTGTCAAGATTACATTGTACAGAGCAGAAGAATAGTACATATAATTAAACCTTCCTGGCTTTATGGTTGCTAATTCCGCCTACAAAGATCTCTAGGGGAATTTTTCTTATAATCAGAAATATAATCAGCTTCCAACAGGGCTTTATTTCTGCAAATGTCCTCCCAACCCCTACAGAATCTCAGCAGTATTTCTATGCCAAAATCAGTAGCCTGAAAAACATTTTTGAAGAGAGGAAGAAATTCTAACTTCCAAATAGACTGTATTACGAGTAAGCTAAGCCTTCAAATGGAAGAGCACAGGGGTTTGACTAAGTAAGCCACATAATCTACCTCTTCATCTTTTTAAATATAGGAAATCCTCACTGTTCTTTCTTTTTTATCTTTTTGATAATTGCTCTCTCATTTACCCCTGTATGGGAATATAAAAAAATGAAAAAAAAAAGAAAAATCTAAATCTGTGTAATAATAACAGTTTCATTAAGTATTTTTGTTAAATTTCCATGGAATACTTGAAAGAAAGTTAGAAGTAATCATTAGAATTAGTAAGCATTTCCAATGGAAGCTATGGTCATGGTCTTCAGTTGTAACCCTATTCCTAAAAACAGCTACAAAATGAGCAGATGAAAAGATGGGAGGTAGTAATGAGATGAAAATAGCTCTGCTTTTGAATGTAGAACACTTGCTGCTTTCTTTGCAGCTGGGGTAACAGACTGAGTTTCTTGCTCATTCATAAACCTGTAGTGATTCTGGATCCATTTCTATGTGTAGGTGCATATCACCTGGTACATTATTAAACACAAAGGTAACCCAATAGAAAAATTATATTTTTATTAAAAAAAAAAAAAATCCAAAATCTCAACAATGAAAAACTAGAAAACCCTATGAAATTATCTGTATGTACATACATTCATCCTATGTCAGATATGACAATAATGCCTACAGTGAAAAGAGTGTATAAAAATCCTTCCAGAACCAGATGAGCTATGACCAAGCCTGAAACTTAAGATTGAATATATAAGACAAATTATACAAGAGAGAATTTTCATTTCAGTTTCAATGCTATGGCCTGTGGTGTGGATAAAACCTGTGTATATGCATCCAGTAA
Organism: Excalfactoria chinensis; assembly: GCF_039878825.1. Lineage (NCBI taxonomy): Eukaryota > Metazoa > Chordata > Aves > Galliformes > Phasianidae > Excalfactoria > Excalfactoria chinensis. The sequence continues at coordinate 22,905,012 of NC_092857.1, read as the reverse complement.
CTTTCCTGGCTCAGAGAAAGCTCTGATGCATTTAGAGATATGGCAAGGAACTCCTGCTTGCTAGCTGGGTATGATTTTATATCATCACAGTTGGTTGGCTAAATTTAGAGCAGCCTCCAGGGTTGAGAGTAGTCAAAATGTCACAGAGCTGTGACTGTTGACTGACCTCCAGCCTAATGCACACACCTGAACTTAATTTATGGTTGGCAGGGCTCTACTACTCTTGGCAGATCATTGTTGTATTGGCATTGCTGGATTAACTTTGAGGCTGGAAAATGTCAGTGAGATAAGAAAAGAAATGTCAAGAGGGAAGATAATGAAACAGTGACGGGTCAGAGAAATATTCTGCAACATGGAATTATTGTAAGACTTACCAGTCACCTCAGATAAATCCTTTTTGATCACCAGTGTATTCTCTTGTCAATAAATGCATTTGTCATCATTTAATTGTTGCAACAGAAATAATTCAAAGTTTGTTCATTTTCTACAATGCTTTGAACTAAACTTTTTACATTTAAAAATAATTTTGCGTCATAAAAAAAGAATCTAAAAGAACTCCTACTTTTATGTTTTCTATTGTCAAACAGGAACAAAATATGTAAATACTAGGAATTACTTTTTTATCAGGATGTATTTTTTATTTTTCTCATGTTTTGGATAGGCTATTCTTGATGGCTTTTTCATTTTTCATGATTTCTCCGTGAACACATGCTAACTTTTCTATTTCTAGTGCTGAGGATTTTATAAGCTATCTCATTATTTAATTTAACATTCATCTGGTGTTGTTTAAAATGTGTGCAGTTCATCACTGAATACTGCTAAAGTTATTGAAGAGTACAATTAAATGTTTTCTCTTTAAAAGTTTGTTGTGATGAGGTTACACAAGTTATATATTAGAATACTGTGGGGTTTTTTTGTTTGTTTGGTTTGGTTTGGTTTTTTTTTGCTAGGCAAGAAGATGTGAGGACTAAAGGAAGCAAGCCAGAAACAGGAGAGAATGAAATTAGTAATATATATAGTAGTGCTCCCAAAGTAAAATCAAATGCAACAGCCAACTGTGGTGCCAACAATAATGTGATTACTTGATGAGCCACAGCACTGAGTGGTCCAGGAGCCGAAGAGGCAGAAATGCTGTTGCTATTAGTCAAGAGGCAGGATGCCACAGTTCAAGGGAATAATTAAAATGATTCTTCAGTGCTCCTTGAGTTCCAGTAGCTTGGGCCTTTGCCCACTGCTCTGTGCAGCCCGTTCCATGTGCACTGCCCTCTGGTGCAGACCCTGTCCCCAGCCCCCAGCTGCTCCTTCCCTGACATAGCTCCATGCGGGGCCTGAGGTTGCTGTCACACAGAGCACTGCACTCCACTCCCTATGAGGGGCTGCAGGGACCTTGGCCACTCCTGGCATGTCCCCCTGCCCTTCACCATCTTCATAGCCTTCCTTTGGATGCTCTCTAATAGTTTTATGTCTTACTGATATTCATACATTGGGTCACTCCAATGGCACCTAGTGCAGGAGGTGAGGCTGCACAGTGCAGAGCAGAGGGCACAAGCCCTCCCCTCACCTGCTGGCAGTGCTTGGCCTGGTGCTCCCTAGAGTGTGGTTGGTTTAACCTACTGACAACTAGAACTCCTGGATCCCTTTCAGTGGAGCTGTTCTTTAGTCTCTCATACCCCATCCTGTACATAAATCCAAGGTTGCCTCATCCTAGGAGCACAGTCCAGTGCTTGTTCTTGTTAACCCTCATGTGCTTGGTGATTGTCCAGCTGTCCAATTTGTCAGATCTCTTTGTAAGGTCTCTCTACCCTCAAGGGAGTCAGCTGCTTCTCCTAATTGAGTACCATCTGCAAACCTTGGTATGTATCTGAGTATCATAGCAGAAACAAAACTATCAGTGAGAGGCACATTATAAGAAACACCTGAATTTTTTTAACTTGCATTACAATTAAAGGAAAAATCTTACCTTGGGGGGAAACAGTTGTGAAGAGAAACTTAGGAGGATTTGTTTTCTTTGCAAAGGAGAGAAAACTGTGTTTTTAATTAAAAATAAAGCATATTTTAGATTTAGAAATACAACTGAACTATACCCATCAGTAAGAAAAGTTAACAAGATACCACGAGACAAAAAGTAACTACATATCTGCCTTTTTACAGAACTTTTCAGAGAACATGCTTCTAGACTCATAAGAAACATCAAATAATTTGAATGGGCTTTGATGACAGCTAAGGTAACTTGTATAACTTCTGGTATTTTTCTTCCCTTGTCTTGTTAAAAATACATATATAAGTGGTTAGCAAATGTAATCTGATGTTTTTTATTATTAGTTAGGTCACCGTGACTTTCTTGCATCATAAGTTATTACAATCTAAAATCGTGGTTAATCACAACGATACTGCTGTAAAGTAGTTTTGCACAGTTCTGTCTTAGCAATACAAGGATGCCTTATTTGATGTTAGAAAAACTATTAGAATTAAAATAGCTTCTAATAATGCACAGCTTGATATCAATGACATAAAAGCAATTGCAGTGCAATCACACCAAGTAACATTGTTCACAGCCTCCACTTAAAGTTTCCTAAGTCACTGCTTTCCAAAAGTCAAGTATTTATTAATGTTACCATTAGATTGATTGTATACTTCGTTCACTTTAGTGCATCTGAAAGTATTAAAAAGGAGACAGTGGGAATTTTATTGCCTTATCTTTTAAATCATTTGAATATTTGAATAAATATTTGAATAAACTCTAGCTGGTTAATGAGTGCTCCTTGTATGTTCCTGGTTTACCAGGGTTGTTTTTTAGTTGATTTTTTGTCAATATTTTGTTTGTGAATCATTGGCATGAACAGAAAAATTGTGCATAATTTTATCATATTATGTTCAGATTTCCAAATCATGCACCAAATCCTTCTTTTGCAGATGGTGATTATAGTTGATGATTTGGTTTTAGTTGATAGGGGATAGATAGGGAGTAGTAAGTTTGTTGGTGCTTTCAAGTTACAGCAGTCCACAATTGCTTATTGTGATAAAAACTAACTTATTGAAAGAAGAGGAATAAATGTGTGTGAAAGCACATGTTTTAGTCCATTCATCTTAGCAACAGTAGGGATATAGACAATATTTTAGTGCTGGTATTTCTTTGAATTATCCTTTTCTAATGCAGAATTAGAAACTTCTTCACTAGCCATGCTCTGAGTCATTCAGTCTCCTGTATCTCTGGGACATCTGAGATCTCCGACACACTGCTAGTATTGGCAATACTTGTCTGAAGTTTATTATTTCTTACAATGATTCCAAGTTAAGTGACAGAAAGTTTCAGGATAAATGGTGTGTCTGAAGCTAAAACAAAAACAAAAACAAACAAAACAACAACAACAACAAAAAAAAACCAACAACACCAAAAACACCTTCAACTTTCTTCTACTGAACTATGAAGCAACACTGCCAAAATAAAAACAGGTTTTATTAACTTTCAGAAAGATATGAAAAGCCATATTCAGTATTTAATTCTAAGAAAGTGTGGAACTCAGAGACGACTCAGTGTGAGTTAGCAGCTGAATACAACTTTATTATGGCGTGAACAACCTTTTATACCCCCCAACTAAACAGTTTAACAACACCCTGACACCGTGATAACTCGAGACCCTCGCCGCCTGGTCCCCGCCCCTCTGCCTCACCAAGCCTTCTCACAAGGTCATAATGTCCTTGAAGCAGTTGTGTCCTCCCTGTTCTCTCAACCAACTCCCAACAGAAAGTGACTATAAGAATGAATTAGATAATATGAGAATGAGATAGCATTAGAGGGATTGACACTGTGGATTCTTATCTAGTCACCATAATACAGTGTACTCAAGCTTTTAAAGAGCTGCTTTGCTTTGTGAAGTAAAATTTTACAGCATCAGCACTGTGGAATTCTGTGCTACCACTTGTTCAGTATTAGCTTTGAAGTTACCTTACTTCTCAAAGAGCAGTGTGTATATGTAATTTGTTCAGGATTTAAGTACAGCCCCAGTAAGCTTTCATTCTTAATACAGAAGTACGTTTTTCTTGTTAGTTCATGGGGGCAATTGTTATTATTATTAATATTAAATATTGTAATTCTGTAGCTACATGAACTTGTCTGTCATTAATTCAACACTACAGTCATACATTATTATTATTATTATTATTATTATTATTGAGTATGACTCATGGAAATGGGGAAATAACATTGTGAAATAAATGCTCTTTCCCAGACGAGCTGTCACTCATTGCCTAATGCAAGGAATTTACAGAATCCAATAGCCTTATAAAAGGCCACGTTCTGATCTCAGTTTCTGGAAGTTTTTGACATTTCTGACTTCAGAGGGACTGGCAACTAAAATGTAAAATTCTAGTAGAATCCATTAAAACTTAAAGAATCACAGAATATCCTGAGTTGGAAAGAAACCACAAGGATCCTTGAATCTAACTCCTGGATCTACACAAGACACCCCAAATTCAACCATTTTCCAGACACTTCTTGAATTCTGGTAGGTCAGTACCATGACCGTTGCCCTGGGGAGCCTGTTCCATGCCTGACCACAATTTCGTGAAGTGCCTTTACCTAACACCCATCCTGACCTTCTTCACACATTTTGCCCTTTTGAATCTTCACCATTTTCTTAGCCTTCCTTTGGATGTTCTCTAACAGTTTTATATCCTTGTATTGCGGTAGCCCAAACTGTACCCAGTGCTCAAGGTGAGTTCACACAGCACAAAGCAGAGCAGGACAGTCCCTCCCATCAAACCTTTGGCAGCTCTGGGTCTAGTGGTCTCCAGGGTATGGTTTTCCCTTTTGACTGCCATGGCATGCTGATGGCTCATGTTCAACTTGCTGTCAACCAGAACCCATGTTCCTTTTCTCAGAATGTGATGCAGGAGGAACAAAAAAGCAATTTAATGAAAACAACAAATATGTATGTTTAATAGGCTAATGTGGACTAAGCATTGCAGGCAGGTATCTGGCTTTACTCCCAACTTTATTAGAAACAGACTATTTTTATTGAATATAGGCTTCACAGATTTGCAATACTCCGTCTTGTTTACTAACTTGACTATAAGGTAGTCAGTACAGAATCCTAGAAATCTCTTCCTTGGACTGAATCATAGAATCACCAAGGTTGGAAAAGACTTCTAAGAACACCCAGTCCAGCAGTACACCTGTCACCAATATTTTTGACTTAATCATGTCCATCAGTCCAACATCTAAATGCTTCTTGAACACCTTCACGGGGGGTGACTACACCGCGTCACTGGGCAGCTTGTTCCAGCACCTGACCACTCTTTCAGAGAAGATGTTTTTCCTAATGTCCAACCTGAATCTCCCCTGGAACAATTTGAGGCCATTCTCTCTAGCCCTATCGCTTGTTACATGGGAGAAGAGGCTGACTCCCACCTTAGCACAACCTCCCTTCAGGTAGTTGTGGAGAATTATATGGTCATCCCTGAGCCTCCTGTTGTCCAGACTAAACAATCCATTTCCTCTGCTCATCATAAAGCTTGTGCTCCAGACATCTCAAATGCCAAGAGAAACTCCTATACATATTAATAATATCTCAGAGATTCACTTATGTGGAAGAAGTGGACATGATCAGCTGTTCTTTTGAAAGATACGGCTGTGCTCTGATCTGTGTGAAAGATCATCCTTTTTTGCATTGTATTTCTTGTCAATTATGGTGGTGAAGAGATGAGGAGGAGCAAATAAAATATGATTACAACTTTTTTTTCACCTCCACAAGATGTGGATGCTGAGTAACACTACGTTTTGCAGATTGTGAAGCTTCTTAAAAGAAGTCAGTTCTGTGCTAGTTTTGGGAGAACTTCACACTACGTCATGCTTAGGAACCTTCAACAGTGAACCCTTAGGGCTCTGATAACACCTGGCTGAGTCAAAAACTGAGGAAATGCACGAGTCTGTTCCTCTTGTGTGTAAAGATTCCCTTGTTCTGGCAACCATTAAATTCAATGCATAAGGTAAATCTTAGTTTGAGAATTATTAGATAATTGGAAGTGTCAAATACATCTCAATTTACTCAGAAAAATCCTGATATTTTCTCCAGTAGACCCACTTCTGAGAATAAAAGCAATTATTTCTTGAAATTATTCCTTAAGTTAGTTGAGGCTCTGGAAATACACAGTGATGAAATACTGTGATAAAGAGAGCAAGGAGAAGACCTGAGAAAGCCTATCAAGCCAGAAACTTAAACGCCTGGTTTTATTTAGGTAGTTCAGGAGTAGTTGTGTTGTTTTACTTAAGCAAAGATGATCCCCCTGACCTTTGCAGAGCCAATGGTATGCATGAAGCAAAAGACACTTGAAAGTACCTTGAAAAATGGGTCAGGTGAGGAGTCCTGCCCTACTAGAAAAAGGAAGTAAAATCCCAAAGCTGTATGTGCAGCTGCAGAATCAGATTCACTAGTGTCGGACCAAAATATGCAAGAGCTGCTTCCTTTGTAGTTACTGGGACATTCATTCACAACATCTTCCATTGTTGTTTGCTTTTGGGCCAAAAGCAGTTTCCTTCCCAATGGCCAGCAGCCCACCTGGGTTTTTAGTCATGCATAGAATAGTCATGTGGATGTCATTTTCTTCTTGAGAGTCTGAAGTTACACTCAGGCACTTGAGTTTGATCCTTGAATACCTATCAAAGTAGGTATTGTAGTTCCCTAAAGTTGATCCAGAGTTTTGCTTAGTCGGGCCCCACTCATGCACAGGAAATTGATTTGAGGGCTCACTACACCAGAAACAAAACAATTCAAGGAGGTGCATGAAGGTGGACAGTGGTAGACACTCCAGACAGTAATCTGGAACTGCTTGCTGCAGTGAGTTTTAGAAGAAGATATAAAGCATTCTCCTTTAGTTTACCACATGCCTGATTTATGCTTTCTGTCTGTTTTCATTATCCCTCCTAAATGAGCAGTGCCCTGAAGCCATCGATTGTGTGGGCTAACATAATTCATTGTTCCCTAGTGCTTGAAAAACATTGCCTTCTTCTATTGGTAGGTACATTGAAATAATAAATTATATAGCAACAATAGACGTAATGACAGTCCTCATACCTAAGAAATGGTTTCAAATCACACCACTCTAAAATAGTTACTATTCTTTCTGCTTGATAGTGTAATAGTATAAAACAGAGACAAAGGATGCTGGTGCTGGGGGCTGTCGCGTTCCCTCCAGAGGCTGGGTATGGCTCAAGGAGTGGTTGCAGCCTCTCTGCTTTGCCCATGTACTGAACAATGTTCAGGGCCTTTGTGGGATCTATGTGATGCTTTCCTGTGTTCTGGGTCTCATTTCAGTGCTGCTAGGGAAAGTGATTTTAATGACACAAGCTGCTAGTCACATGATCTCATAGGGGGACGTAGCTGTGGAACAAAGAAGCCAGAAAAAAAGAAACTAATTTATGTGCTCTGGGGACAGGAAGAGTGATTTGAGCGGTGCATGGAAAGAGGAGTGCTGGAGAGCAAGAGGAAGCTGAGATGATGGATGGTGTGATAAAAACCAGGCAGTGCTCTTTACTTTGGCCATAGTAGATGAACTGAGTAAAGAAAGATACATGCTGCTGTGCTGCCCATCATAGCTGTATCAGTTACCCTGATATCAGAAAGTCAACTGTTGGGGTACTAAGTTGTCTTAGTAAGGATTTATGAGTGCATACAGTAGTTCTGAGTAGATGGAGTGTTCTAGAATAGCTGAGTTAGGCCTGTAGGTTAAGAGTTAGTTGGCGGGCAGTTTAGGTAGGTGTGTGTACAGGTTCTCTCGCATGCATCAGGTTTTTGTGTAGTGGGTGTACGCATCTGTGTGGGATTTAGGATGGTATATAAGGAGTGTGATGCAGCAATAAATGGAGAGAAGACATCATGGCATCCATGTTTGTGTATCTCCCCCGGACAGTCGAGGTCCCGGGATAAGTTGGGTTAAGTGGTGGATACGTCAGCCAACAGATATGTCTTTCCCCTTTCCTTTGCAAACCTCTTTCAGCTGTGTAAATGAACAGTGAAGAACAGTAAAGCAGAATTCACAGCAGTGATGTTTTTCAGGATGCCTTCCCATCGTTTGCTTAAAACAAACAACATTTTTATTTTCTCTGGCTACATGTTCGGGTTTTATTTTATGCAGCCATTTTTTATTCACTTTGATATCTGTCCTTGCATCTGTAGATTCACTGCTCTGCAAACCCAACTGAACCAAGCAGCAAGTGGAGTGATGAACCCATTGCCTGAGAAGCGCAGTTCCAGTTTTGTGGTTCAGATCTGTTCTAATACACAGGGACTGCACTGCAAAGCCACTTGGAAAGGACTGTGATCCAACCTGGAAATGTCTCAGCCCATCTTATCTTAGGTCAGATCTTGAGCAAGTCTGCAGTGGTACAGCATCATCTGTGTAGGGCTGCTGTGATCATCTGCACAAACCCTTCCAGAACAGTGGTAAAATCCTGCTGAACACTGTGCTGGATGTATTTATATTGTGATGGTGCACTGCATGTGTGTGGCGCTGACAGAGAGCCGGACCCACCCTGCAGCCCAGGCCCGGCTGGCCACATAAGGTGAGGGGAGCTCTGGTGGAAGACTGCATCAGTTCCAATGGTGCATCAGGGCATTCACTCCATCAGGGCCACTGGAGAGCTGGAGGCGTGGGCTGGGCCTCAATCTCAGGGCAGAGTCCTTCCCTCTGGGGAGAGCAGAAGAAAGCCCTGAGGCCCAATGCAGAAAGTACCAAAAATGTAGATGCACTTACTGTTTTGTTTTGTTTTTAAATTGCTTTTTATTATCATTATTTTGTATTGTTCTTTTAAACTGCATATTGTCCAGTTTTGAAACAAAAGTTCTAATGGAGCAACTGGAATAGTTCATGCTGAACTTGAGTCCTTTTTACCAACCCAAACAATCTTCTGTTTCTCCAAAGGAACAGCTAACTGCCCATGTACTTTTCTTGACGCCACCTGGAAGCACAGGGAGCTTGGGGCTGTCTGTTGGACTCTTCCCACTGTCTCAGCACAGCATCTCAGTGGACCCCAGTCCCAGTGCTGCATTCTTGCTCATGGTTCACCTGGAGCCCACAGGGAGCTTGAGACCATCCACTAGACTCCTCTTGGTCCTGGCACAGCAGCTTAGAGGACACCAGTCCTAGCCTTGCCCACTTCCTCAAGACTTGTCTGGAGGCTACAGGGAGCTCAGGGAGCTCAGGGTTGGTCCATGTCCTGGCACGGCAGCTCAGAGGGACACCAGTGTCAGTTCTGCCTCATTCCTTGGGACTCATCTGGCGGCCACAGGGAGATTGGGGTCATCTGCTGGACTCCTGTTGTTCTGATGCAGAAGCTTAGAGGACCAGTCTTTCCGTTTTCCTCAGAGCTCAGGAAAGAACAGATAGATGAGAGATCTTGGGTAAGGATGAGGATGGAACATGGGGAAGAAGGGGCTACGGAGATCAGCAGCTGGCTGGGGGGCTCTATGGCAGATGGCGACTCTTTAGTGTCGAGATGGAAATTGAGAGCCCCTGATGCACCGCCAATGGATATGGAGACATCTCTTGGCAAGCATGATGTTACAGCACTTACCTTGCCAGGATGGAGATGGATCCACCTCAACTGGTTCTTCCTCTGGAGGTAGATCTACCTCCATGGACTCGAGGTCACCTTCAGGAGGATCTACATCTATTGTCTCAGGTTCATTGCTGCTCTCTAGAAGCTGAAGCTTCTTAGGTGAAGGAGGATCTGTCATCCTCCACAAGAGTTCCCACAGTGAGGGGAAAGGAACTATCTGAGTAGCTTCTTCTCAGCTATGTACTTCCCGGACAGAAGTCAGTTAGTGACTGGAGTTCTGCTTGCAGGGTCCCTGTGTTTATAGGAATTGGTGAGGAGGTGGCTCATGACATCATAAGGCCATGGTGGTGTGACCAAAAGACTATCCCACAACCAAAACATGTCTGTGTTGGGTGAGGGAAGGCTTCGGTCTGAGAGGTGCTCTACTTGTCATCTGTGGGATTTTGCAGTGCTCCATTTTAGGCCTGGTTCTCTTTAATGTTTTCGTCAGTGACTCCAATAAAGGTCTGGAAGTTATACTAAGTAAATCTGTGAATGATGCTAAACTGGGAGGAGTGTTGACTTCCTTAATGCTAGAGAGGCCTTGCATGAAGATCTTGACAAACTTGAGGGCAGTTGTCATTTGCATGAAGAGCAAGTGCTGGATTTTGCAGCTGGGATGGGGAAGCCCTGGCTCTATATACAGTCTGGTCGAGGGGCTGGAGACCAGCCCCGCATAAAGGAATCTGGGTATCCTGGCTGGTGGTAAATTAAACCTGAGTCAGCAGTGTGCAGCCAGTAGGGACAACCATACCCTGGGATGTGTCACGCCCAGTAATGTCAGGTGAGGGAATCTGTTGTCCTCCTCTGCTCTGTGCTTTGCAGCCTCACCTCCAGCACTGGGTGTGGTTTGAGTGTCACAACATAAGAAGGACATAAAGGTGTTAGAGAGTGCCCGAGGAAGGGCTACAAAGAAAGGGAAAGGATCTGAGGGCAAGGTGTGTGAGGGGCAGCTGAGGTCCCTGGGTTTGCTCAGCCCAGAGCAGAGCAGACGTAGTGAAGGCCTCGTGGCCGCCTACAGCTCCAAAATATGACCAAGATCATTTTTCTTGAGAGCGACAAGTCTGTGGTGGAAAATACCAAGAAAATTTTGGAATATTCCAGAATATTCATTCACTCCTGTGTATTTGTAAGCAATATATAAGAACATCCACAAGTATGTGTGTGATTCCTTTTTTGTACCCATATGAGATATAGTACAGACAACTGTATTCTCAGTCACTTGGTAGCTTTTAACTTCTTATTTAGTTTTTCCTCTGCACGTTGGAATCTCTGATTATTTTTAGATAAATCATAACTATGCAGTCTTCTCTAAGGAATGGCAGGATGTTGTTTTAGAGCTACTGTAGAACTAATGTTTGCACAGACCATCTTAAAACTTTCCTTGTTGGTATTTTGCTCAGGGAAAAGCAAGCTTTCTCCTCTGTATGCAGCAGCTTATGCTCCCTGGGAACTTGACCCAGAATGGCAATAATGTACAAAGCAAAGACTGTTTCTTCTTTACTGTGCCCGTGTGCTTTTCTCAAAGAAATCAAAAAAAGGCCCAGGGGTAAAGTAGAGAAGCAATCTGTATTGTGACAATATAATCCAGTTTTATAACGAGACACAGATAATTTTGGGATGTAAAAATGTCTAGAACCTGGTTTTGGTTTTGTAGATATTAAGGAATCATAAAATAAGAGACAGAGAAATGTCTCAGGGAATATTGAAGAAAAATTATTTTGATAATTTTCATCCTGTCAGCCCTTTTCAAATTAGAGTCCTATACTCATTCAAACAATGTCAGCAAAAGCAGCCCTTGTGCCGTTGCGTTTTGTGTCTTATCTGATAGCCTCACTGCAAAACTCATTCTTCTGTGTTAGACTGTGGAAATTAAAAAACAAACAAACAAACAAACAAACTGAAATTCTATAGAAGTTGTAGTATTTTGCAAGGATTGCACACAGAAATGTAAACTGTAGGTGCACTCTGTTTAATCTGTTAAAAAAATAAAGTCAAGTCATTGTTTGTAGTGAAGTGCTATCTAAGTGCTGTCTTTTAGTGTTCTGAACAGCCAAGCAGTGATGTACCTAGGGAGCTGACAATGTCAGAATGGGTGACTGGCCAGCTAAATTCAGAATCGGTGAGAGGACTGAAAAGAAGATGTGAGAGAGTGAGTCATCTAATAAGTGAAATAACAGGGAAAGTTTGAAATAGAGCACAATAGACAAACAACATCAGAAGAGGGCCAACGTGTATCTCCATCCCTTTGATCATATTTATGGCCCACCCCTTGTCCCTCTCCAGCCTGACCATGTCTCTTTCAAACCCTGGGGACCAGAACTGCACACAGTACTCCAGATGTACAGCACACTAATTATCCATTCAAGGTTGTTTGGCTGTTTTTTTTTTCACAATTCACCTTTTACAAAAAGTAGTAAATCTTATACACGATTAACTAGTGAGATTCTCTCTCATTTGGATGGAATATTGGTTAGCGCTTTCTAAACTACTCTTTTTCCTGTAATGAATTTCCTGCATTACAGTTGACAGCAGCATACACAGTCAAACATAAAAGTCCATAAATAATATGTCAATGATTTGAAATATGATGTAATTAAGCACTGTAGTGCTTTCAGCATAGATAAAATGAGTGTGATTGTTAGTGAGAATGAAAGGAATCAGAGCTTGTCTTTCAATACTTTAGGGCTCGAATTCTCAAAAAATAAGAGATTAACTTTTGCATTGCATTAGACATTGGGCTTTTTTGTGATAGTAAAAACAATTAAAAACTATCTCTGCAACAACTTTTAAGTATAATTAAACCATTTTACATCACGAACTGAAAGTGTATGTTGTCTCTGATCAGAGCATAGTGCTGGATTCCGAATATCTTTCACTGAAAATATTGGAATTGTATGTAGGTGAAGCATTGATCCATTCACAATTAAATGGGTTATGTTATTTTCAGCAAAGACAGAAGTGATTTCCTTGATTTATATCCTTCCAATCTGGATACAACCTGAGACTCCTAGATAATGTCTTAGACTATGTCACTCAGAGTAGTTAATGAGATTGTTTTCCTGCTCTCTTTATCTTTTTTAAACCTTGATACTTTTTAAATGGCGCAGTCATGAATTGGTAGAATTACAGTACCATAACCATAATTACATTTTACTAGTCACTTGTAAATAACAACAAAAAATAGCAACCAATTGATTTTGTTTTATTGAGTCCTTTTTGAAATATGTTTTTGACTTTACAGCATCATTCAGTAAGAGTAGATTTCTTCTCTATCTTTTTAAATGTACATGGATTTAGCAAGGCAGAAGCTGCAGCTCAAGCTGTCTGGTGTATTTTTGGACAATAGCACCAGTAGCATGTTTTAGAATGTATAGAGAGGTGAATATGTCTTTTGTCTACTCTCTTTTCTTATTTTCCTTAATCCTCTGATCATCTACACCAAATGAGACTATTTTCCAATAGAAAATAAAAGTGCGGGAAAATTTTAGCCTTTATTTTTCCTCAATTCAGAAACTGAAGATCAATCTCAGTAAATGGCTGCTAAGGATTCCTACAAGATTTAAAAAAAATAAAGTGTGCCACCTGGGCACACTGCTGTCTTATGCTCACGTGGCTGTCAACTAACACCCCCAACTGCTTTTCTTACCTGCAGCTTGCCGGCCATTCTGCCCCAAGCCTGTAGCGATGCATGATGTTTTGTGACCCTAGTGCAGGCCTTGCCACTTAGTCTTTTTAAAACTCATAAAATTGGCCTCAGCCCAGTGATCCAGCATATGCAGACTCCTCTCCTCTCCTCTCCTCTCCTCTCCTCTCCTCTCCTCTCCTCTCCTCTCCTCTCCTCTCCTCTCCTCTCCTCTCCTCTCCTCTCCTCTCCTCTCCTCTCCTCTCCTCTCCTCTCCTCTCCTCTCCTCTCCTCTCCTCTCCTCTCCTCTCCTCTCCTCTCCTCTCCTCTCCTCTCCTCTCCTCTCCTCTCCTCTCCTCTCCTCTCCTCTCCTCTCCCTTTCCTCTTCCTTTTATTTCCTTTCCTTTTTCCTTTTTCCCTTTTTTTCAGTTTTCCTTTTTCCTGTCTTAGTAGTCCCAAGAATGGGACCAAGTACTGATTATAGGTATAATTTCTTTGATTCCCTTGATTTACGGTCTGTTCTCCTGTTGATGGAGCCCAGGATGCTGTTGGACATCTTGGCAGCCTCTTCTGCAGAGCTTCTACCTGCCAGTCATACCCCTGTTCATATAGTTACTAGATATTCTTTCCTCCCAAGTTAAGAAATTAACATTCATCCTTACTGGACTCAGTGCAACTCTTGGCATTTTCTTCCAGCCTGCCTAGTTCTCTCTGGATTTTGTTCCTTAAGGGCCTTCCCTTTGGTTCATTTATGTGCTTGAGATTGGAGAATTACTTTCTTTCTCACACACAACTAAATAGAGCAAGGACCACAAATACTCACCTCTGGCTAGTGTTCCTTCTCCTGTTCTATTCCATTTAATTATTTATTTGTGTGCTGGAGTAATATTTAGATGCAACTTTTTTTTTTTTTTTTAATTATTATTTTTTATTTTTTTTCCCATTTGATAGAGGAATAATGGATATGCAATTTCTTCTCTGCTCCTTGCCTTATGACCCTTTTGCACTCTTGCGTCACTGTTACACTATAGCTAGTCACACTGTAGACCTTAGATTTTAAGTGTTTTTCCAAGAATCTTTTGTTTTTGTTTGCTTGTAGGATGCTTAACTGACATTGGGTCAGACTGTGATCTCCCTGTTGACATTACTGAACCCTTACTCGTGGAGTTAGTGTTACTGGCTTCAACAGCTGGAAGAACTTACATATTAGAAATTTGACCCTGTCACTCTCTGTTCACACAGACAGTCCCATCTTTCAGATGTGATGCCAAAGGACACGTCTCAAACAGGACAGTTTAGTTCTAATCCTTAACAAAATCATACAATCTCAAAACACGTTCTAGGAAAGAAAGGAGCTTTCAGGCAAGAAAAACTGCTTGAGAAAGTGTTTTTTTCAAGAACAACTTCAGTAACAGTGAAAGCTGAAGATGGGTCTGAAGCTCAGATTTTATGAGGAGCAGCTCAGGGAACTGGGATTGGATGTTAGGAAAAATATCTTCTCTGAAAGAGTGGTCAGTCACTGAAATGGGCTGCCCATGGAGATGGTTGAGGAACCATCTCCAGAGATATCCAAGAAATACTTAGGAGTTGTACCAAGGGACATGATTTAGTGGGAAATATTGGGTTGATAGTTGAATGGTTGGACTGGACAATTTAGAGTTCTTTTCCAATCTTGGTGATTCTATGATTCTGTGATTCTATGAAACTCAAATCTGTTTAGACAGAAGTGAGGGAAGATAACTGTCACTAGAAGACACAGACCTTCAAGCAATGAGAACCATTTTATCCAGAATTTACTGAAATGAGTGCAATATGAACTAAATATCACCATCCAGGTCCACCGATCCATTAAGATAGCAAACTCTTGTATGTGTCATGTCAAAATGTTTTTCTTCTTCGGAATCAGAGGTTTGTTTTTGTTTTTATTTTTTTAATACTTACCTGCATCAAGGACATTAGGTTCCTCAATAAATAGGGGGAGAATAACAACACTGAATTCTCAGTATGAATTCCCATCTTGAGTCACCATCCCCATAGGCAGTCTATTCAATGCTAGATACTATACTCTATCCATTAAAGGGCATGGAATCTGCAGCGTAACTTTAATCCTCTTGATTTTTGATTCTGTCCTGTGTTAGAAGAGTCAAGAAGATTCACTGTGGATGTTTAGAAAGGAAAATTACAGTTTCCCTCTATCATGTGTAGCTGTAATGAAATTCTGCTTGGCTGGCAGAGCTGAATAGTTTATGATAAAACATCTGAGTGGCTAATTGTACAAGTGCAATGTATATTCGTTCTTTTCTGAGCAGCCGTTGGTGGCTGCTGAAAGCAAAATGTTATGTCTGCACAAAGAATGATTTTAGCAGTAGTCTGAAAGCAATCTTGACTCATGATTTCGAAGTGAGGCTTATTTTAGTACACCATTGTTCTCAGACTACTGTAATTATGGGTCAGATGATAGTTTTGTTTAAAGTTTTTCCAGTGATTTATAACCTTCTCCAAATTACATTTTCATCTGCCCTTTTTTTCCTGTTTATTCTTCATCAAAAGTGATCATTTCTAATGGTAAAAATTTACAGAGAATCCTTTCAAACGATGTGAGTTATGTGAGTGTTAAATTAGTGTAAGAAAATAATGGCATGAGTTTCTCATGTCATTATTTGGGTCCTTTGAAAGGCCAAATATTTTTAACCAAGATTGTTTTCTTCACAATTCTACATTCAGAGTCCAAGCAAAAGTAATCTTAAATGAATGCTTTGGCATAGAGATAGCTGTCAAATACTTGTGCATGCAGTCCTCTTCTTTAACATTGCTGATGATTTCGCCATGAGAAATATCAGAGATGAAGATGAATTGTATGTTGGTTCTTCTACATGG
Source organism: Excalfactoria chinensis (assembly GCF_039878825.1). Lineage (NCBI taxonomy): Eukaryota > Metazoa > Chordata > Aves > Galliformes > Phasianidae > Excalfactoria > Excalfactoria chinensis. The sequence continues at coordinate 22,888,915 of NC_092857.1, read as the reverse complement.
CTGCTCAGCCACTATGCAAACTAAGACTACAGATTTTCCTCATCCAATTAGAGATAGAAGAAATGATCTGTTATGGGGGGAAAAAAAATTCAATAAAAAACCCTCAGGAGATGGGAATATTACCCTCAGGAGTAATGGGAAAATGGCACAGAAGGAGTCAATTCAGAAGAAAGTTTTAAGATAGTATCATGAAAAGTGATTTTTTTTTTAAGAGCATACCAAGAGCTAATCACTGAAATGTCCAGAATGTTGTCGGTTAAATTATTTTGATTTATGGACTCTATATACAAGAAATCTGAACGTCTTCTGCAGTGATAGATAAGCCTCTGGGTACCTTAGAAAGAAAATGCCTGAGAACACAATTAGTACTAAATGCAATAAATTTGTTACACAGTATAACCACTCAGAAATTTCAACATTTCAACATTCATTTTTCTCTTGAGCTGTCTAAAAAGCTGAAAACATCCAGATTATGCTTTAAAAAATGGTAGATATGCTGTAAGGCAGTTAAAGGAGTAAGTTAATGAGTCTAAGTGAAAGAGCAGTGTGAACCATATTTAGAAAGAAATGCAACAATTGTCCATCTCAGACTTAATTCTATTAATGCCCTCCTAAAAATGTATGGAAACCTAGAAATAATACAAATTCTTATTTGAATTTGCTTATTAATTTTCATGTGCATATTATCTCATATAACTTCTGTGTTGCTTTTTTTTTTTTTTTTTTTTTTAAATACAGTACCCAATTTCTGAGGTGTTTATTAAAATTGAATACAATTTATGGAGCACAGAGATTTTAATAAGGAAGAATGAAGTAATGTCATACAAACACTAAAAAGTTTCACTTTGCTAGCCAGTCTTCTATAACATGAACCCCAGGTGTAACTTCATAAGCTCTATCTGGACATAACCTGAAATTGTTGAGGATGAAAAACCCAACCTAGGTTGCTCCCACAGTTAATGATTATTGCTGTTAAAAGTTTATGCCTATTTATATAATATTATCTAGCTTGAAGCTTTAGTCTTTCTGTTTTTGGCATCTTCATATATGTAAACATTAACCACATCATGCCTTCTCTTTATTTTGAAGAGATATTGATCTTTCAGTATTTCATTAGAAAAATGTACTTTCTGACATTTGATTGGCTTTCCTCTCACTTTATTTGTCTACGCTGCTTTCTAGGACAAACATAGTATTCATGTATTTGCAGGAAATTTTCCTCCGCATTTCACAACTTCTTCCATGGGTAGTAAGATATTCCTTACATGCTGATGAATTCTTATCCAGATGTCAAAAACTTCTTCAGTGCATATCATCAATAGCAATTAGAATTTCAATCCCATTCTCATGCAGAATATTACAAAATAAAATGTTTTGTGATGCAGAAAAATAAAGATCTTAAAAAGCTGATGATCAGTTTAGTTTTATCTAAGTAGGAGTGTGTAGTCACTGAAAAAAAAAAAAAAAAAAAAGAAAAAAATGAAGAAATATTTTCTCTACATTCCAGTGAAGAACGGGATTTAGCTTGAACTGAAATGTTTTCCAGTTTATAGGCTCCCTTGTTGTAATATGAAGTACTGGAATGCTTACAAAAAAACTAGGAATTATTTCAGAGCTTCAAAATGTAACACAGAGTCTTAATATTCAATATATCTTAAAAAATTAAATGGGGTTGTGCATTGGTAGCATCTTTTCATTTTTCTATACGCAACTTAGCAAAATGATGTATTTATATTTGTTTTACTTTCTACTTTAAATGCAAGTACCTGATTTAGTCTGTACTTTTAATTAGGCAGCAAGACAGTTTCAGTGACATTGTATGTTGAGATTTCAGTAGCTGTTTATTTAAATATCTGTGAAGAAGGCTGCACTGATAAAGAATCATTGACATAGGATGCAAAAATGTGCTTTTTAGGAAGGAGTCTTCGGCAGCATATTTCTTGTAATATCTGGTAGCATCTTAAATTAATGTTTGCCTGCTTTTAAATAATCTGTTCTCAGATTTGTGGTTGAATATCCAGAGGCTTGGATTGCTTTCCCTCAAGCAAAAGTGAAGGCTTCTTCAAGTGCAGTTATTGACACTTCAGGTCTTTAACGACTCTCTTGATGTACTTTGTCCATGAAAGTAAACTGTTTGGAATTTGACAAAATCCACAATAAATCAATTTTAAGACTACTAACTACAAACAAGGTGGATCAGGACTTGATCACAGTCTGAGTGATGGATGGGAATCACAGGTTTAAATGTGTCTGAAATATTCAACTGCATTTTCACCTGTGATGGATTAGACTGGAAGAAGTCTAAAGAGATTGTTAAGTCCGACTCCCTGCTTAAAGCAGGATGAGTGAGAGCAGGTTGCTGTCCAGTTAAGTTTTAAATATTAAATAAATAAATAAATATTTTAAGTGTTAAATAAATTCTATCTATCTTCTCTTAACTAAATTAATCAAGTTCTTTCAGTCTTACTTTCTACATCAACCTTACCAGGCTGTGATCACTGATGTTGTTCCTCTTTAAGCATTTCTTTTTTGGGGGAGAGAAGCTATGTCTTTACTCAGATACTTCATGCACCATTCATGTGGTAGTCTAGTTGAAGCTATACAAGTAATAAAGTACATAAGGCTCTGCTTTATTTTTCATGTGCATGCATTTTCTATATTCATCATGAGTATGAATTCAGCTGTAATTTGAGATTAGCAATATTCAGTATAAAATAAAATATACAAGCCATTGTGCATTCAGAACAGTTTTTTTGCTGCTTAAATTCAGATCTGAGGTTTTAATCATTTCCATTGATACACAGCCTGTAATTTATACATATTTAAACTTAGCAAAAATAAGGTATATATAGGGCCTTTGTGAACCAGACTTTGCTGAGGTTGTGATGGAAAGCTGTTTGCTAGCTAAGTTACCCTGCTTAGTATTCTTTGAACATTCAGTGGAAAATTCTCCTGTGTATTTAAATAGAGCAATAAAGATAAGATGTGGCAAATAAGACCTACAAGAGATGTTTGCAAGCACTGGTGTTCCTTAGTTTGAAGAAAAGAAAACTGGAATAAATTAGTTGCATTTTCAAGTCTGCAAAACAATACTGAAAAGAGGGCAAGTGAATTTCTTTAATAAATTCTTAAAGACATATAATAAAAAATTCAAGGACTAGTCTGCAAACGCTAAGAAATGTAGCTGAAACATATAAACAAATTCATGGGAACAGGTCTGTTAGGTAAATTGTTTAGAGTGAAGATGTCATTTCAGAAAGGCTTCTCTTTTTTGTGTGTTATCCATAAAAAGATTTGGAGAAACTCTTGTTTACTTCTATCATTTTCTGAACCAAGAATGTTCCTAAGCAGAAAAGGTTTATAGTAGGAAGAGTGTGACATTCCAGTACCGTGTGACCTGGCTAATTACTGGCAGGCATAAGGAGAAATCCTGAAAATTTTATTTGCTATGTATTATTAAATCAGGTTCACACTGATAATGTGAGAATTTTTATTTTTTATTATTTTTTAGTGTATTTTTTAATTCTATTGAAACAGAGCTGTGCAGACGCTAATATCTTGACTGGTGTAGGAAAATAAAAGATGAAAGGCTTGACAAAATGACTAGGTAAGTCACAGAGGCAAAAGAAATGAAACATCCACAAGCCACTAGGCATAATTTGGAGATTCCTGTGGTGTTCCCTGGTAGGGTGCATGCTGAGAATACCCTGCATTTTTTGAATGCATGGTCTTACTATAGTCATCTTGAAGCCATCTCATTTTATGATAATTTTGTTGTCTCTCCTTTATGTCTTTGATACTCTGCTATCCCCATCCTTGGAAGTGTTCAAGACTGGGTTAGCTGGAGCCCTGGGCAACCTGGTATAGTACCAGATCTGGAGGTAGGTGGCCCTGCCTGTGGCAGAAATGTTGGAGTTAGATGATTCTTTGGGTCCCTTTGGGTCCAAGCCATTCTATTCCATGATTCTGTGATGTTTCTATCAAGCTTTCCTACTCTTGACCTACTGAGACTACTCTACCCGTTTCAAATGAATATTTGGTAAAATTAGTTGGAGGTATCTCTTATCTGGCCTGAATTGCCATCTCACTCTGCTCCAAGCCAGCACAGATTATGTTTTTGAATAAAGGGTTGGACAACAAATTTTTGGTATGCTTTTTAAGTACGTATTTTTCCTTTTTGTTTTGCCTCAAAGAAGTCACCCTGAGGTAAACAGTGTTGCTCAGGTAAATTCGATATTCACTCCAAAAATAATGGTTTATTGGTGCCTCTTATGTGAACTGGAAAAGAACACTGATTAAAAATCACTCTGTGACAGAAGACGTTATCTGGGAAACATTGTCCCGCAGCACAACCTGAGGTTGTTAAACACTTTTATGGACTATGGTATATGCCTAGTCAGATCTCCAGCTGCTTAATTTCTGAATCACCTCAAAAACTATTCTACCCAACACATGTTTTGATGAGAATGAAGAAATCATTTTCACTCCAGGTAAAGAGCTCATTTACTGGCACAGAAGAATGTGTATAAGATTGGAAAACACAGTTTTACAAAAAAAAACCAACAACACAAACAAACAAAACAACAACAAAAAGAACAAACAACAACAAAAAAAAAAACCAACAAACCTCTAAAAGTAACCAGGTTAAGAAAAAAATTGCAGCCACAGACTACAGAAGAGGGAGACATGATGGGATTAAATGAGCCTTGCTATGTTAACCTATGTACCAAGCATCAGAATTCTGTGAACTCATTCATTCTATTTACTTGTGCTTATGTTTGCATAATTTATTTGTTGGAGAATTAGAGCTAAAGCTTTAATTTTTCTTCTCAGGTATTTATAATTGAATATATCCATTAAGAACAAGGTCTCTTTTAAGCTCATCTATTTATTGCTTTCTTTTTTTCCTGTTTATTTATCATCACTATGTTTGTCAGCATTCTCCTGTTTTCCTCATAGATGTATTCAAAGGGAAAACATTTTATCCCCTTTGTGAAAAGGGGGCATTTTTTCTTATTATTGATTTTCTAGTTCCAAAGAATGTGTGCGCCATACAATGAAATGTCACTGATGAGAACAAATGAAGATAAAATGTGGAAATGAAGTGCTATAATCCTGGGGAAACCACACAGTGAATTTTTCTGGGTTCTCAGTCTGTTGTAACTTCTAACATCTGGAAACAAACTATGTGAGAAGATCAAGTGCTGCTGTGTCAGATTTAATCTATAATAGTTTCACTGGCTTTGTTGTAAAACTGTTTTTACCACAAATTTTCCTTTTGAATGATATCAACAAAAGATCAGTAGAAAGCCCTGCGTGTTTTCTCTTTTTTCCTAGTCTCTAATTTATATTTAAGAAGTTAAAACAGTAACAAATTTGGATCTGAGATGCAGTACAAGTAGGAGAATTTCAGGTTTCATCAATCTGTCTTGCACATTCATCCTACCATCAGATTAGCAAGTATGCTTGGAGCACCTTCACAGTCTTCTGCTGGTGTACTCTGTTTTTGTGCTGGTGCTGCACCACTGAAAACTTCAAGCTAATTTCAAAATCTCTGGTTTGCGTGCCCTGCTGCCTTGTACTTTGCTCCAGGAATGTCAGGTGTGCAGATGTGGTGTTCATGAAAACACTGTGCTAACTTTAAAAAAATGCAATTATGTTAATTTAATGAATTTAGCTTAGGCTACATTTCTAAGAAAAAGATTTATTTACAAACTGACAAATTTCAAGATAGCTCTTCCAGGTTCTGAAGGATGAGAAGCAGATTTTGGTTCATTTTCCAGCTCTGTTTTGTGGGATGGTTAGTCATTTTCCAAGAATAAATGGTAGACTTTGGACCCCAGGCGTAAAATATGCAGGAAATTCATCTTATCTGACTCTTCTTTGAGCTTACTACAAGGTGCCCATTAGCCAAGTTTAGAGTCTTGACAACTACAATGGAAAAGCTCATTGATTTCCAGGTTTAGAAGGTGAATTTTAGGGACATACTTCGGATTCGAATGCTTACGATGTCATATCTCTGTAGCTATACTTGAAGTGTATAGCGTATTCTCTATAATTTAACTGTTCAGAGATAAGAAAGATAAACGTGATTTTCACATACCTACCTTTATGATACTTTCTTCTACTCCAAGCCACTTAGAGGTATCAGTGCTCTGATTTCATGCAGGAGAGGAAGTGTCTAATTTACTAACAGCAGTTCTGTCACTAAGATAAATTTACTCCAGATACAGTGACACTGGGAAAATTATGCGCAACTGTAAGAGCCTGCAGCAAACTATCAGCTTCAAGTTATTCCTTCCACCTGTGTACTGTTGCTTATTGTGGCATAAAGGGAAGATGGATAGAGCTGAGAGAGCATTACGGTGAGGTTAGATCTGCAATATGATGCTGTAACCTTGTGATCTCTGAACTGTGTCTCAGGTGCTATTTCTGTGGTGCACTGGCTTTTTGGAATAAATTACATAAAATACTGGGCTGTTTGGCAAAAGGAAATTGAAATAAAATATTATACTCCTTTCTGACTGGATGTTATGTAGGTGCTGTGGCTTACCTTGGAGTCCTAATCCTCTGAGGTATGTTATGGATGTCTTAAGGTTCTTTGTACTCTCAGATCTGATTTTACTGCAAAGACAGATATTTGGATTCAAGACCTTGAAATAAATCCTAGATTTTTCAGATGTTGCTGAAGATTTCACTATGTATGTTAGCTGGTTTGACTGATTCTCTTATCAAGAAAAAGTCTAATAAACTGTAAGCTCAGCTTTCTTCCCTACTTCCTTGCTACTCTTTTTGGAAGTCTGAAAGAAAGTAGATCCTGATCGGAGAATATGCATTCTCCATTCAGTGATCAGGGTCAGCCCCCTCAAACAAGGTAGGTACAAACTGTACTAGAGGATATTAGATTTTAGATGTGTTAAAGTGTTTAGGTATTCGGTTGTGCAACTGAAAAAGATTTAGGCCTTTTTGTCTTAAATTTATTTTTTTCTGAGGGAATAATGGAATGAAAGATTAAATTATGAACTCCAAGGTGAAGGTACAGTAACCAAGGAAATAACCAAGACTAACTGTTGATGTGTATCTGATAAAAGTGATTTGTGTAAACAGTAAAGGCTATATTGTAGTATATTTATTTCTGCTAAGAAATAGTAAATCAGTAGTAAACTACACAAGATAGTACACCGGTGTGTTTCTAAATACCATGCCACCTTCTGCCTTCAAGCCTGGATTAAAGTATGTTAAAAGTTGTTTTATTTTGAATCATAAAACACATTTATTCTGCTTTTTCTTTTAAAACGACTGACATTCTTTCCATGATAATTTTAGTGTGGGCAGGAATTTCCTTATCACCAGCTAGCTAGCCATCATCTGACTGCTGATGGATCCAAGCTCAATGAAGAACTGTACAACCTGTTGAAGTAATGGTGTGACTTTGACTTAGCTTTGAATTCTCTTCTCATTCTATTCAGCAATGAACAGAAGCATTTATGCCTGTATTCTCACTGCTGTCTTTAGGAACTCAAGTGTTGCATTACAGCACCAAAAATATCAGTGCTCAGCTCCAAATACAGTTTTTCTTCTGAAATTTCCAAATTACTGCAACATTTCTAAAAATATTCAGCTTTAGTAATATGCTTGTGACAGCAACACCCACAGTGTTGTCATGTGGAAGCTGAGACAGTCTGAATAAGTGGATTACTAGAAGGATAGAAAATAAGCTGAACACAAAACTCAGTGGCTTGGTGACTAGTTGGCAGCCAGTAAATAAAAAAGGGGATACTTTAGAAGCCAGTAGTGGGACCGCTGTTGTTCACTGTCTTTAGTGAAAAAAGTACACCCTCAGCAAATCTCTGAATGGTACTAGCTGGCGATGGCCTATGTACCAAATGGTAAAGCTACAGTCCAGAGAGTCCTTGAGAAATTTGAGTTTTATATTAATGGAAACCTCATAAAACTGAGTAAAAGGAAGCATGAAGTTCTGCACATGGAGTGGAACAACCCCACACACAGGCACAGAATGAGTACTTATTGGCTGTGTAGTAAGTACCTTAACTGGATGTCACAACTAATGCCAAACTGAAATTAAGCCTGAAGCATGTTCTCAGTGCAAATAAACCATGCAATGTGTGCTGAGCTGTGTGAGAAGACGTGGCCAGTGGGTTGAGAGAAGCTACTGTTTCTTTTCTCCTTGCGTTGGTGACAAAACCACTTCTGGAATACTGCATCTAGTTTTGAATGCCTGGGTTGAAACATGTGACAGGAGGGTCCTGGACTCCATTGCTGGTACAGAACAAAGACCTTTATTGAAGGTGCTTGCAATCCCTTATGCCCACACAACAACTCCTTGGTCACATGTACCAACTAGGCACCTCATTTGTGTTCATGCCTGGCACAAGTAGCTACCGAGCACGTTTACTCATTTGCAAGGTATTGACTTCCTTTGTCCCACAGAAACAGATGCTGAAACTACGAGGAAGGCCAAGAGCTGTGCAAAAAAGAAGTTCAGTGACACAGAATGTATGATCAGAGACTGGGGTGATGCTTATTTAGCTTGGGGAGAAAGCCAAGGGGCAAGGTAATAGCAGCTTGCAACAGCGTGAAGGGGAGTTAGAAAGATAAAGTCAAACATTTATTGCTTGTGGCAAGCGGTATAACTAGGAGTAAGGACCACAAATCAGAGTTGGGAAATTCAGATTATACTCTAGGAAAAACTTCTTCTCCCAAAGGGTAAGGAAACACAGGAATAGGTTACCCAGGGAGTTTGTGCAATCTCCATCCTTGGGGATTTTCAGAATTCAGCTGCATCCAAACCAATTTGTGGTATTTACACTGAGCTACACTATTCTGTCATTGCTGAGCTCCATGACTTTTCTTTTTGAAAAATAGCCCCAAATCAATTTATTAGTACTCATAACATGACAGTAAATTAAGACAACAGAGAAACCGAAAGTAAGAGATGTTGAATTTCTTGTCTCTTAATTCAGTTCTTGATATTATGGGTCCTTTCTCCATCCTAAACTATTTTAATGACAGAATTGTTACCCCAGAGTATTAATTATTCTTTAGAGAAAGTGTAGAAGAACCCTATGGAATCATGAAACAACTCTTTTGCCAAGTGCGTGAACCACATAAGTACAAACCTTTATGGTTTTAATGCATCTAACAGTTTTGTAAATCCATGTAGAATCTTTTCTCTCTGGTAACATTACATTTTAATAACTCATGGCTTCTATGTCCATCCTTCTAGCATAATTTTACATTCATTTATTTAATTAATTTCTTTAAAAGAATAGCTTTGATAACTTATATGTATAACAACTACACTGAATCCCTTTGCCCTTAAGGCTTTGTTTCATACTGATATTCCTTGTAAAAACTAGACATAACAAGGGTAAGAGACTATGTGTAATTTTTGAGAACTCAAAAGTACCAAAGGCTGCCATGACAACCTCTTAAAGTAATCTCATATCCAGTAGCTGAAATTACTAAAATATTGGTTGACATAGAAGCAGTCAAGGGAACAGCAGAAAACAACATCAGGAGCTATAATAAAAATAAAATAAAGTAAAATAAAATAAAGTAAAATAAAATAAAATAAAATAAAATAAAATAAAATAAAATAAAATAAAATAAAATAAAATAAAATAAAATAAAATAGGAAAGATGGTGCAGTTATTCATTCTTTAATAATTTAGAGTTGGAGAGTCTATATTTATCATACATATTACATAAAATATGAAGCCAAAACACTTCTATGACTTATTTTCACTGTATGCAGTACGATGTATGTTACTCCACACTGAACTTCAGGGACTGAACCTAGAAAGATTCATCTATGTTATACCTTAACAAATATTTTCATACAATTTACCTCTGCAAAGTAACATTTGGTACATTTTGTGTGAGACTTACTGGGACCCTTGCATAGGTTACCATGTAAGGATTTCTAAGTATGGACAGGAATCTCAGTGCTGTTTCACTGTCTTACAGATCTCTGAGTAGGGTTTATTTTTCAGCTTTGCTGTAATGTCTGTCTTTGAGGCTAAACATCTTCCAGTCAGCTGGGAAATTTCACAACACAACAGTTCTCATCCCATTCAAATTCTGTGTGATAAATGAATGCAATTTGTTGAGATTTCTCAGGGATTAATAGCAGATTTTAATAACCAAGAGATACAGGTGCACACATATATATTAATTATTTGGAACTGGTGAGAAGGTGTTTTCCTTTTTAGTGCAATAAAGCCATAAGGCAGTGGTGTGGGGGGGTTGGGGTGGGGGCTGGGTGGTAATAAATAAATAAAAGGAGATAATAGTAGTCCTTTGAATTGATTTTTCTTTTAGAGATAAATGGATCTGAGGAGCCAGGTTTATTTTAACCTTCAAGCTTGGATTGGACTGTAATGGCAACCAAGCAACCATTACTGTAGTGTCTCAGAAGAAGTAATGCTACAGTGCAAAGTGTCTGCCTCAGAAAATCCATTTCTGGCCTCATACTATGTGTCACCTCTTAATGAGAACCCTGATCTAAACAGGAAAAGGGAAGATGTCTGCTTTTCATTTGCTTTCACCTTTTTCCTTTTGTTTCCTTCTTTTTCTTTTTTATTTTTATATTTTTAATTAAATACCTGGAATTTTCTGTCCACATTGCTTAGCAGCTTAGCAAGGCCACCTACACAGTAATTTCCTATCTGATAGGGCTAATACATTATTCTGAGTTATGGCTTGAAATGTGCTGTTTAACTGGAAAATGTTCAAAATGAGCAATGAATAGTTGGGATAATTGCTTGCCTCAACCATCAGAGCTTAAGTTTAATATTCCTGACAAACCATCTATTTGCAAATCAGTTCAAAATGGGGTAAATAAAAATGCTTATGTTTGTACAAGTTATCTTCAGACAGTTTATATATATTTGAATCATTTTTGTTGCATTGACTAAGGCCCTGAACTTGTGAATAACGATGAGTAGGTTTATATTTATACATAAGTAGATTAAGAATGTGTAAAATTAGTTACCTTGACAGGATCAATCTTGAAAGCATCTTCTTACCTATCACATACTAGTCCTGTGTCTCATCAGAACTTGAGACTTTTGACTTCTAAACTGTACAGACCAAGAGAAAAAGAAAGTGCTCGATCTCAGAAGCAGAATTCAAAGCATTTGCAAAGAGCTTCCAGCGAAACACACTGTCATACACTGTTCATGTTGTTCAACAGAAATATGTAAACAATGACAAATAATTACAAAGGTACCATTTTGCTAGTTATCAGTGCGGTTTTAGGAAGCAGGAATTAAAATTCTCTTGGTACTGCCATATCCACTCCTATGTAATTTTCAGGTCATTTGTAAAGATGCCAGAAAATATTTTATTTGAATGATTTTACCCCAGCTTTTTCTTTTTTTTTTCTTTTTTTTTCTTTTTTCTTATTTTCTTTTTTCAATGTTTAAACAACAACATTGCATAATCTATGAGATTCTGTGTTCCATTAACTTCTATTTTAGATTTTATTTTTGCCCAATTTCTGGTTAAGGTATACCTTAATTTTACAGATAATGAATCTTCCTCGAAAATTTATTCCAATTAAATTTATTAGAATTCACCATAGAGAATGTTATTTTCCCTATTTATTTCCATGGAAACTACAGCACATACAAAGAGCATAATACCACTATCTGACAGAGCAAATTCTCAGCAACAGAACATTAGTTTTTAATGTGGTCGTCACCATGAGCTATGCGTTTTCACCAGTGATGAACAAGAGCCTGTATGCTGTGTTGCATGTGGAGGAATTCAGTGACACATCTTTGCTCCATATGTATTTCCACGTCAGACACTGTTCTGTCTGACCACCCCTCTGCTGCCATCTGTCACACATCAGCAACATGTAGCAGGGTGTTGGTGGGGAGGTTCAGCCTCTAAAGTCATACCACCAGCATCCACCTCTGGCATGGCAGGCCTACATCATGCCATGGGAGGCATTATTTTTGGAGCAGCCGTTGAACTTTTTAAACAATTTTATTTATTTTCCGAAGTATTTTTATTACTACTATTATTATTATTACTATTAAATAATAGCTTCTGACATTCCTTTTGTTCTGATTTACAGTTCTCTGTAATTGGGACCTTTGTGTATATTTACTCTAAGCTACGTAAATATCTATGTTAGCTACAGGCATTACTTTCAAAGCAGCAATTTTTCTTCATCACTTTGTTTTCAGAAGAACTAATTTTTGCAGGTAGTAGGGCTGTCCCTCAACATTCAAATCTCTACAATGGTTGTGCTTTACTACGTCTTGATTTGGGAAATTCACCAGCCTGTACCACAGTCCATCTGCTTTTATTGAGACACCAGATCCATTTTAATTAACAGACTTTGATGTAGGGCATTTCTTAGTCAGAAGGCATCACTGTTTTTTCTTCTCAATCTTTACTGGTCCTCCTAAGTTTACAGTTTTTAGGGAAACAAGTATTTCTGAATCCCATGCAGTGGAAGGACCAAGCAGCTGTCATTTTAAAAGCCCTAGAAGTGAAATTTCAGGTTCTGGACTGAATGTTCCACACATCTCTCAATTCACTGGCAACTGTGGGAGTTTATAGTGGATGTTTTAGGTGGGAATGTTTCTAACTGTTGTGCTGGGTCCACCACCAGAACACTGTAAATCAAAATTGTGGTAAAACAGTAAATCTCAACTTCAGGCACACAAGGGTGAGGATAAAAAAAGAAAGGAAAATTAGATGAAGAGTTTTGGATCATCAGACTGAAGCTTGTCAAACGTTGTTGCATTTTCAAAAGGCCACATGTACAAAGTCAAACAACCAGTGAGTGACTTGTGAGACTTTTTTTCAGCAAAATTATATTATCAAATTTATTTTTTGGTGAAAAAGTCATTAATTCCACAAGGAATACCCATACTATTACACATCTCTGGACTAGTAAATATCCTATAACAGATTAAATTCAGGATTTGGTATGCCTTGCAAATGCCTGTGTAATATAACCAACCACACAGCTTGGATGTTTGCATCGAAAGAGCAGATCATTCATCAAAAGTTTTTACTTTTCATTCTGTGGACTGCGAAGAATACATGACAGCTTTAGAATGTATTACTGATTTTGCACAGAAGCTGGTAGAAATTGATGGCTACTTCTACTCATTACCACAAGCAGCATTCAATTGATAGTTCTTGTATTTCTAGACCTTATTGTTTGCTACCACAGTTAGTTGTCAGTTGTTTCCCCTTCTCTGTGTTGTGTGAGCATTCTGGAGGATGCTTAAGCAATGCATTGGCATAAACAAGGACTTTATTTTGGGTCAGGAATTGAGGAGACTGAGGTGAAGTTTACCTTGTGTGCATGGTAAAACCATAAGTTATCTTTCTTCTAGACCCGCTAGAATCAGATATTTATTGAAATACAGTGTGACTAGTATTGCAATGTTCCATTATGCAATAACCACAAATACAGAGTGGTTGAACAAGTTTTGTACCTCCAAAACAACATTTGTGTAGTTTTTTTCCTATGAGCACAGGCTGACAGGCTTAGTGAAAGACTCCAAAGCAGCCTGTTCTAGTATTGGCAACACAGATTTAGCTCAGATTCAGTGATGTGAAAAGTAATGCAAGGTGGTATGTTATTGTTATTGTTCCTCTATCTGTTCTTGCTGCTTCTATGTGGTGTGGGATATCTACATGTGGGTGTTCCCCTCATTTCTACCACTGAGGGCTTCACAGCTGGATGTCAGCACGGGCCACTGAAAAGGTTTACATACCGTTCTGTTCCTGTTTGTCTTGACTTATCATAGTTACTTCCCGTTCACTTATACTTGGCTCTTGGCCAAGAACAGCCCTTAGTACTCTCCTGTCAAAAGGGGAAGTCGGAAGTGAGTCATCATAGTGGAATCCTACTCATATCACACGTTTCCTGGAAGTGAAAAGGTCAATACCCGAGTCCCAGCCCCCACATTTACTGTAGGATATCTCATCTTTGCATTCTGCCTATTGTACAGAACTGCTCATAGTTCAGAAATAGCCAAAGTAGAGATATACAGAGAGACATCCTCTTAGCCTCAATTCATAGTGTGTGTCAGGGAAAAGATGACAGACAGGGAAGACATACAGGACAGGATTCATTTCACTGGTTTGCCCCAGTATAGAAAATCCACTGTTTGGATTTCTATAAATGCTTTCAGTTTGCCTTTGATCATCAAAATTGGGCATGTTTCTGAATGCATATATATACAGGTCACCTTCTACACAGGTGTCTGATGTCTGAAGAGGTTCTTCCCCCTGAGACAGAAGTTTCCAGTCCCAACAAACTGTGAATTCACCTTAAAAGTGTCACCACGATGTTACTAGAATGAGAAGTGATTCACAGAATTGCAGAATGTTTGAGGTTGGAAGGGATGAGACCATCAGATGGCAACATCTCAATCTCTCTGGGCAGGCCCAACCTGGTACAGTCAACTACACAGTAAAAAACTGTAAAAAACTTATATTGACTTCTGGGTTTCAGTTTAAGCCCGTTGTCTCTTCTGTCACTGGACAGCTTGGCTTGACTTTCTTTGGACTCTTCTTTCTTCTTACACTATTCCTACAGATATTCATACATTTTTGCATAGCCTTTCATGTTGCTTGCAAGAAAGAAAAATCAGTGTTTTTCACAAATAGCATTATTTTATATTGTAATTCTGCAAAAAAATAAACAACCCAAACAACTGTGGTATTTCTCTCTCAGGAAGTCTACCAGCAACACATCACTCTTATCATTAATGTCATCTGTGATTCAATGACACCATAGCAGAAAATGCATAACAAACAATAATGCATTGCTATTAAGAATGTGTTTTCTATCTTCATTAATGCTGTATCTTGTTTTGCTTTTGGCTTCTTGAGTCACACAATTTGTTTCCTACATATTTGTTTGTTCTTTGACATAAGTTTATTCCTTGACTAAATGTGAGAACAAATCTTCCCTTTAGAAAAATCATAAGAAACTCTACAGAAAAATGAACACATTTCCAAAAGCAGTAATATTCTTCAGATATATCCTTGGTCTAACTCTTATTTATTTCTAAAGCTTCTTATTTGTCAATATAATTTCTCATATACAGGCTATTTTGCCCCTTTGGTATGAAAATACTTGTTTTCTGGTTTCACAATCATTTGTCTTTTAATAAACTTTTCATGACTAAGTAATGTATTGTCTTGAATCCATGATGTTAAACAGGAAAAATTCCTGGCTTGAAGTCATTTTCTTACATGTCTTCAAAAGCATACATATGAAAGGAAAAGCATATTAAAATGCTGTAACATTAGTAATAGTGTGGAAAGGAAATAAATATTGCATTAGTGAATCAT
The DNA here is from genome assembly GCF_039878825.1 of Excalfactoria chinensis. Classification (NCBI taxonomy): domain Eukaryota; kingdom Metazoa; phylum Chordata; class Aves; order Galliformes; family Phasianidae; genus Excalfactoria; species Excalfactoria chinensis. Next base: position 22,873,555 of record NC_092857.1, on the reverse strand, counting down.
TTTTTAACAAGAAATAGATTTCTTTTTCCAGACATATTCTACTAGACTTAAAATAATAGAGTAGACTTCTTCAAACCTCTATGTAGCAGAGGGCTGATGGGGTATGATGTACTTGAAAGTCCTGATTAACTTTGTGGAAGTGCCCAGTAAGGAAGGAAAAGAAAGAAAGAAAGAAAGAAAGAAAGAAAGAAAGAAAGAAAGAAAGAAAGAAAGAAAGAAAGAAAGAAAGAAAGAAAGAAAGAAAGAAAGAAAGAAAGAAAGAAAGAAAGAAAGAAAGAAAGAAAGAAAGAAAGAAAGAAAGAAAGAAAGAAAGAAAGAAAGAAAGAAAGAAAGAAAGAAAGAAAGAAAGAAAGAAAGAAAGAAAGAAAGAAAGAAAGAAAGAAAGAAAGAAAGAAAGAAAGAAAGAAAGAAAGAAAGAAAGAGAAAGAGAGAAAGAAAGAAAGAAGGAAGAAAGTTAACATCTTTTCTTCATTGGGAAAATCTCTATCACTTCGTGGTTTGTCCTTCAGTATTTGACTTGGGCAAATATACAGTGCTCTCCTATCTCCTATACTGGCATACACAGATGTGTTAATGTACAGAGTTCTCTTAGTTTGTTGAGTGGAGGACACTCAATGTGTTTGGTTGTCTTAGATAATCTTTTCTCATCATGCCTAGGTTGTTGAAAAGTCTGTTAAATTCTAGTTCAGTAGATAAAATTAGGCATTCTGACAAGATATTTCTACACATACAACCACACGTCATTATGTGACTGGATAGTAACTGACAACTGCAATATAAAAAAGGTGTTAAAATTATAATTGATTATAATTGATTTTTTGGATCAAATTCTTATAGCCTAGTGTTATACACTCCCCTCAAGTTATCATTTTATTCAAGACTGTCATTGTTCTACATAATACAGAATGCTGAGTTGGCAAGAGCTGTTGTATTTATGTTATGGGATGAAACAAGACTCCCTAGGTTGCTTCTTTCTCCTGTCCTCGGGTTGGACTGCAGCACCCACAGCCTCAGTAATTGTGTTGCCATAGACAGTGCTTCTTTAAACATAGTCTCTAATGGATAATCATCAATATATACTCTTGCATGTAACTACATGGAAAAAAAAAACCACAACATTGTGAGTCTTGTCTATTCATTTTGTCTAAATGCATTTAAGTGGAGAAAAATGAAATGTAGTCTCTAAAAGCATGCATTTTCTAAGGTTGTGGTCTGGCTTCTGTTGCAGAAGATGAGGTGCACTGCATCTATTTTGAACAAAGAGTTCTCAGAACAATCTGTGTCCTTCCACTGCTCTCAGTTGAAATCCACTTTCTCAGTAATTCACAGTCACACTCATTTTCCAGATTTATGTAGAAAAGAGGGTCATGTTGACAGCTCAGTCTACTTCATTTGAATATAATGAATTTTTTAAACAGAATTTGGAATGCTTCTTGTAAACCCTTCTGACTCCGCTTCACTACTGTGTTTGTTTTCTAGTTCTGCTTTTTGTAGAAACTTTTCTGTATATTTTACGTCATTATTGCTTCATCAAATGTGATTTATATTGATTTGTTTAATAAATAAATCCATTGGGGTAACCAATGCATTTATTCTTTCACTAACTCAAGAACCTGCAATGATAGAGTTGTTTGCCTGTTACAGGTACTTAGCCCATCAATTACTTTCCTATGTACTGTTTCTTTGAATAATGTTCCATGGGGGAAATGAATTGCAATCTAAGAATCTCATTCAAAGACATAGTAATTTTTAACATCATTTCACAGAAGCACCCCATCATCTTCATGTTATTTGCTCTCTGTCCTTTTTCTTCCCCTTTACTCTTAATTTTGTGTCAAACCTGAATTATGACTTGCTTGAAGTTGTATGTTTCAAAACTAAACTTTCAGAGGTTTAGTATGTAGTAAAAGAAAACTGTGATAAACTGTCATACTTCAGCACCTTTAGAAATACTCAGTAGTCTGAATCCCTCTTCCAAGGGCAATTATGTGGTCTCCCTTAATTCATACTGATAAGGAGGTACTATAATAACTTAGTAAATATTTCTTATAAGCTAGGGTATTTTACACAACAATGGAGTGGTGTCAATAAGAATTAACTTCCTACATTATTATTCAGATCTAGGCTGGGTAGCTGTTCTCAAGGCAGTGATTGAGACTGACGAGGATCTCAGACCTAATAGCTAGAGAAAGGAAGAACAGTTTTGAAAGAACAGGTCAGACAATCGCTGTGTATGTCAGTCAGTTTGACAGGTTGTCTGTGACTCACAGACAGGAGACATGATAGTCGAGGTCTGTCTGCTTCACCTAAGCACAGATGAGTTTAGATGGGGGGGAAGGAGGTGGTTGAAGTAGTCAGGAAAAGTTGTGAAGATGTAAATATTACCCAAATGAAAGTTCTGTGCCTTTTTGCTCTCTCTCGCTCTCTCTCTCTCTTTCTCTTCCTAAGGATTTTTAAATTTTTTCAGTAGACATTAGGGATTTATATTTTTTTTTAAGTGCAGTGGAAGTAAGTCATTCAGGTTCCCAGAGGTAGAGGAGCGTATAGACGTCAAATGAAATATGGCTCACTGAGTTGGCTCACTTGCAGAATTAGCCTGGAGGTGTCAAAGAAAGGCCACTCTAAGCTGGTCATATACAGGGTATTCCTAAAAGCAGTTTGGGTGTGATTTACCCTTTCTCCCTAAGAGCATCTTCAGATCATAAGCAGGTTAACTGTGGCTAACTAGGGGTATAAGGTCAGTTGGCAAAAGTTGCTAATGGGAATGGTCAGAGCAATCTGCTTTTCTGGAAGAAAAAAAAAAAAATAAGGCTGGGAGATACTTTTACACACTGAAATATATGAATTTTGTGCTGCACTTGGCATCAGAAATTGAAAATATATGTACATATTACATGCTTTGTGACAGGGAGGTGTCCCTCATCATTCTCCACCTACTTCAGAGCATTTATAACTGACTAACAGGAGGGTTTTATTTTGTTGCTGCACAGAAAGGTAGGTCAGACAGCTGGAACACTAATTGGTTGGGGATAAAATTGTGGGAACCATCAAGGCTGTTTCTCCCATCTCACCAGAGAATATATCTCCAAATGGCAGTCATGTCTGGTACTCAGAGATTATTTTGCTTTGAGGAGGTGTCCACTGATTGCCCTGATGAATAGCTGTCAGATAGGGCAAAAACTGAATAGTGTAAACACACCAAGAAATAGATCATTATTGAAGGGTGCTAGATTTAACCGTAGTCTTACTGTTATGAGATAAATGGTGGAGTGCAGTTACTTTCCTATCTTTACATGTATTAATTACATAAAAAGCTGTACACAGAACTGAAAATATCAAGGTAAAACTTCACATTTTCAGCCCTTACCTCTTAAAGTAATTTATGGCTTTTCATTTTGATTTCATGGGATGGTAATATCACTATGGCAATGCCCTGAAAGCTTCTTTTATAACTTTTGAAAGAACATCGGCTAGATATTACTGTAAATAAATTAGCTGTTTATGACCTTTTCTTCACATATGAATTAACAGCACAATTTCTTCTCTGTAGATTGCATAGAAAAAAATATCTAATATTTGTATTATGTTTTACATTAATGGCATGTCCTTCATTTTGCAAGCTGCATATTCATATCAGGCTCATATATGCGAGAAGGTGATCCGTAGTTTGCTGAAAGTTGATTTTAGCTTTGTCTTGTTCATGTTATTGTGGCTGGCCCTGCATCTGGTAAATTACTGCCTCCTGAAATATTCAAAATGTCATGAAATGAAGTTTTCAGTTTCTTTGGCATTTTGACTATGGGCATAAACTATAGTCTATAATGAATCTGCCTGTATCAGAGATCAGTTTTACTATGCATTTCATAGCTCTAACAAAGGTGCACTGGAGTTATGATACCACTTGTCCTCCTGAACAGTGTGTTTCTACTGAGCTCATGAACTCTTTAACATCTAGCTGCATTTGAATACTGAGTGGTAGTAATTGTTGATACATAACTCTTTCAGAAAGTGTGTAACACACTTATATTACACTGACCTCTCCGAATAAGGGAACTGATGTTGTGTTGCTAAGGACACATGTAAGAGCAGAATGCTGCTATCACTGTTGTTCTAGAAGATTACCTCTATCATTATAAAGGGAAAATAAGAATAATCAGTTTTGCTCCACAGTTTCAAGTAACTGTCCAACCATTCACTCAAATATAGTGGCACAGGTTTAAAATTTTTACATTAAGTAATTTTTACATTAAGTAAATTGTCTAAAGTCTAAAACAGTGTGATTAAAAATAAATAAATAAATAAATAAATAAGACATTGTTACTAATTTTTCTTCCACTAAAAGGCAGCTTTTGCAGATGTTACACTTTAAAATCTGCAAATTCAACACCTTTAAATGCCACTAGCTTTAGTTAGCTTGCTCTGGTTTTCTTGTTCAATACAAGAAATGTGAATTATAAATACGGATAATACATTAAGGATTCTCTGAATTAAAACAGGTAGTTTTACAATCCTTTAGCAAGGCATACTTTGTGATTCTGATTCTTTAGGCAAAGAACATGAAGACATCTTCTCTCTGAGTAGAATACTGATCTGATCCAGGTTCAGATATAAAAACCTCAGTGATTTCAAGAGGCAAGAATCTCATTTTACAAACACCTCACCAACACTGGAAATATGTACAATGCATTCTCCATGCTAAATCACCACTGCAGAAATCTTTCTGATGGTTATAATATTTTTAGTGTTTTTTAAATGTTTACTTTGTTAACAGTGGTATATATGAAATACACTAACATGCAGGCAGCTAAGCCTCTGTAGATACAGAACTGTATCATTCTAAAGAATGACTGTGACTTCCATATCCTTCAGGTTGTTCCTAAAGATGGAAAGGAGAAAAGAACAACAAAAATCCACAGACATTCTTATTGTGAGAACAAATAAGCAGCAATATCTGATCATCCCAGTAAAGGCATCAACAGTCATCATTCTGAGCATTTTTGTTTCCTCAGACATAAATCTCCAGTCAGGATTCATCATTGCCTACATTAAGTTATTTGTTATTTCACTTGAATTTGAAATACTGTCTAGTGGCCTCTGCTCTGGCTCATACCATCAGATGTCTGGTGCCAGTGGCATTTTAATTTATATTCCAGGACCATCAGAACACACATACAAACACAAGTCAGACAAGCTAAAACCAAGAGAATAGAAATAAGAAGTCCTGAGAGAAAAGCCCCCAAAGGAATATGCAGTATGGTGAGAAATCTCCTTAGATGGTTTTAGAACTGAAAACTATTTTACTGCAGAGGAATAAATCACCACCTGACAATTGGATAGCCATGTCTTCTTGTGTTTTTTAAGTCACTGCTGTTCTTAAATGGATGACCAAATATCATCTTTTTTTCTCCCTTCTCACTGAATAAGATGAAAGACATCAAACTGTGCAAACACGTCACAGTTCTGATATCATCTCTTATTTGTATTTATTTGTGTGATTAAATGGTTGTATTCGAGGGAGAAGAGGAAGAATCTCCCCATTTAGAACAAACAAGGTAATGTTTCTCTAGCAAAAAGTGCTTAAATAATTAGACACTGCACAGACTGTAGTTCCAGTCTTTTGTGCAATGAAAGGGTGAACTCACAGGTCAACTCTGAAATCTTATTTTTAATAATGCATTCACAATGTATTATTGCTCATGGAGTGCACTGAACATGAGTGTTCATACTTTTGTTATATGCCTACTAGATGTGCAAAGTAGGCATACGGAGTTTTAGAGGTTTAGAGGTGAAATAACTTAGTTTTACAAAATCTCACTGCACTGAAGCGCTCCTTGGGTTCTCTGATTTATATAAATTCTAGGAATGTCCCAGGATTTAACAGAGCCAATATTAACAACTAATGCTACTGTTTTGAAGACTTTGAATATGAACAGTAAACTAAAGTAGAAGTCTTCAGGTCATTGGTACATTGGTCTTGTAAATGTAATAATTTTACTGCTTTTTAAGAACTATGACTACTTTTTGCATATGCCAGTTTATGTAATATTACTTGAGGTGTAGGGATGCAAAAGAAGGAAGACAGTGTTCAAAAGTCATTCAGGAAGATAGATTATATATTATTAATTTGTCATTTTCTATCTTTTGTTGTTGTTGTTCTTTCTTTTCCTCATTCTTTATGCCCTTCCTTATGCCGTAGTTCTGCTTTTCATTTCTTACTGCACATTTCTTCTTTTCTTCTGGGTATTGTGTCACTTCCAGGGGGTATGAATTGCCGACAACAAAGGTATACTGATATTCTATATTAATACAAGTATAGTATATCTTGTTCAGACATCTATGGAAATCTGGTTCAACAGAATTTGAAGTTATTCAGGTTCAAATCCACAGCACTTAGAATACAAGAGTACTCCACCTTTTTTTTTGCCTTCGTGGATTATTTTCACTGTACTGCTAAAATAATTCTTTCTCTATGTGAATTGACTCTACAGTAAAACAGAATGTTGATTAAGCACACAGAGCCCTGCTGTTAAAAGTCTGTTCATTTCAAATGTATTTTTCCTCACAACAGTTACTCTGATTTTGGAGGAGGTAGACTGCTAACAGAAATAGTAAATGAACCAATAAAAAACAAACAAGCAAATCGCATATGGATGAGTATCTCCTTTTGTCTTGTGTTGATTTTACCATAGCTTTTTCTCCCAGGCAGTAATGAGCACTGCTGCATTCATGTTAACGTGAGATAATTTTATTCCATGTGTTCTAGCTCTTATTTTGTTTTAGTTGCATTGGCTGTTGATTGAGAGAAAAGTACTGTTGATGAATCAGAGTCATTATTGTCTTTGTCTCATGTTCAGTATTGAGTATCAGCATATTAGTTACTATGTAGGTAGCTCTGAAAGTAATGCTGCCTATTCCAGTTCCTTGGATACAAGCACACAATAACACTATTTGACAGAGCAAATTCTCAGCGACAAAACTCCATTTTTTCCATGTAGTCACCATGATTAGCATTTAGCATTTTCACCTGTGATGAGCAAGAGCCTGCATGCTGCACTTGTAACGATCTGCAAAATGCTGATTATCTGTACCAGCGGAGGTGACCCACTTACCACCATAACCACAGCTGGTAAACTCACCCCCTACTGCCTCACTTCTCTGGCCTCACTGCTGATGGGTGTTTATGGGATGATGTGGCAAGATTTTCTCTCTCCAAGAAGTCAGAATTTGAGTGTCAGCAAGGAATAGCAACATGCAAAATAACCCTACCAGTATAGCTTTATCAAAGTTTTCTTGAAAGCAAAAGATAATCATGCTGGTAATGTTCCTAAATTATCAGCCACTTGCTTTCAGGGTAGAGCGCAAAGCAGGGTGCTTTCATCCTTTGTTGAACTGAGAAAGGTTGGAATGCTTTTAGTTGAAGTCTTGGCATGTCTCATATATCTAAAGATAGAGCTGCTGTTCGCTGATGGCCTGTACCTAACTACCTCTACTTAATAAGAAACCTGGGCAGAATGACCAGCTGACAAAACAAGCAGCAGCATAAATCCTGGTGGACACTAATGAAGAGAAGTCTATAAATAGGAATGTTTTGCTGAGTACAGCTACTGAGCCTGATGAGAATGACTCCAAGGTGAAACTATCAAGGAGGGATCCAGAGCAGCTCTCACTTTATGCCCCTCCTACTACCACATCCCATTTTCCTTCTTCCTGGCTCTGAGTGTAAATTATACACCATAGGCATTCTTTCCTTCAGGAAATTTGTTGCAAAAGGTGGGGAGAAGGGGGAAAGTGGGGGAAAAAGAAACATACATCTGCTCAGACCTCATAACAGATTTCATATGGTATCAGAGGTATTTATGTCCTCTATTACAGATATTGTCTAAGTCCATAAAGACTTCCAAATAAAATAAAATAAAATAAAATAAAATAAAATAAAATAAAATAAAATAAAATAAAATAAAATAAAATAAAATAAAATAAAATAATCCTTCTCAGACAATCTATTTTTTCATTTCACTGTTCTCAGTTTTAGCAACTTTTCTATTTAAATCTAACATGAATCTTTATGGCCATCAAGTGAGCCTGGCATGTAAGCCTATTCCTTTGCTTTCTACAACAGTCCAAACTCACTCAATCTGGTGCCAGAGATTTTTTTTTTTTTTTTACATTTCTTCATGAACCTTTATGGACTTTTTTCTGCTGACCTCCACATTTCTTGAGATCTTCTGTCCAAAACATATTCAGCTTCATGGATTTCTGAATTGAAGACAAGGTTTACTTCATAGTGCCCAAGTTTTACCTTCATATCTAGCATCTGCCTTTTTCAGAACATTTGCCCTTCCCACATCAGCATGGCATTACTGGCTTTTGTAGAGATTGTAAATAACTAAGATCCTCAGATTTTCTCTGTAGAAATGCTTCTCAGACAACTGTATTTAAATCGATGATTTCTGTTGATGTACCTTCCAGTTGTCTCTGCTAATTTACTGTCTCTGTTAATTATCCAAGTTCTTTCACACATCCAGATCATTCCAACTTTATCCTGTCCTCTGGCATGCTTGCACTTAGCTCAGTTATCACCTCCAGTTTATAACAAGCACACTCATCATTAAGGAAAATATTAAGAATCACCAGAACAAACACTTGTGAAACTCTGGAGCTGTAATACAATTTGCCCACAAAATATAGTTTTTCAAACAGCTTTCTAATTCCCCTGTTATTTTTCCATTAGTTCTGTACTTCCCTAGCTTGTTTATGTGGTTGTTCCTTAAAAAATCAAGAAAAAACATTGCTAAAGCTTTTATACATATGTATACCCTTCCCTAACCAGAAAGCATACCACTGTCTTCTGAAAATGATTGAGTTGTTTGACACATCTTTTCTCTAGCAGCTCCTCACTGGCTCTTAGCTCTCCTTGTCTTCTTCAGTGTACTTAGAGCTAGGCTGTTAGCTTCTTTCCTCCAGTAATTTGCCTTTCTTCCCTTTTTTATCATAGATGTTTGTCCTTCTCCTGTTATTTGTGTACGTAGCTTTATGGGAATGTTTCCTTACTATAAGTAAGTTTCTTTTACGTGCTTTTTGTCAGATTTTGTAATCTCTGGCATCTAGACTAGCTGAGACATTGTATGACTTGGAACACGTTTTATGCTGAATCAAACTTTTGGGATTCTTTGCAAGTAACCTTAGTGGGAAAAGCAACACAAAGCTGATTTTCCAGGTTCACTGTGATTTTCCTAACTTTTTATAACTTGACTGAAACAGAAGCATTTAATAAGAACAACCTTTTAAACCACAGGAATGGTACTTCCAGATTATGCTCAAGCATTGCTAAGACTCTTCAAGTAGCCTGGTACAGCATGGTTCTTAGGATGTCTGGGACAAAGAAGGTAGACATTGTTCCCAGTAAACTGCATAAGCTTCATTAAAGAAAACTTTCTCCAATAATTTTCTTTAATCATTTCATTAATTTCTAGGGAGAAAAAATAAAAATAAAAATCCAGTAAACTGGAATGAATCACTCCTTCTTTTTGTAGCTTCTGAGCTGTTCTCTGTTTTTTCAGGGACAGCAAAGCACACAGTTCCTCAGAACCTTGGTAAATGTTAGCTCAGAAACTAAATCAAGGATTATTATTGCCTGACAATGCAGGGTGTTAACCTTGTCAGTATTCATCCCACTAAAAAGTGGCGTTCTCCTTCTGTGTCTTCAATAATTAAAATGCTGTTATTCAATTAGTCTCTTATAACTTCCCCTCAGAAGTCACTGTTACGAAGAGCATTCTCAGTACATGCAGCATGCAAATATAATCCAGTCTTCTACTCTCTATGGCTAAGTATCTAGAGCATCAGTGAAACAGAAAACCATTACATTACTGTTAGAATTATTGTTTCTTTTTCCTTTTGAGAGATGAAATACAAGTTCAATCTCGGATCTCACTGTTAAACAAATGAACTAGTGAATTAATGACTGAAAGGATATGACAGTTGAAAAAGTTCATTATTCAAACATCTTAATTTCAGATATCTATCTATGAACTATCAACTTATGAACCAGTAACAGCATGCCACTGTCTCTGCTATCTTTGGAAGGCCAGATAGTAGAGGGGAAAGTATCTGCACCAGAAAGCAGTGGACATGGAATGGACTGCCCAGGGCAGAGGTCATGGCCCTGATCTGCCTGAGCTCAAGGGGCAGTTGGACACTGCTCTCAGGTGTAGGGTTTGAATTTTTGTTGTTTCTGAGTGTAGCGAGGGGCTACCTGTGTGTTCCTTTCAACCCAGGTTATTTGGTGGTTCTGTGATTAAAAACGTGAAACGTTGCTTGCAAAATGTTGTAACTACAGCAAAACACAAAGTCAGCTTGTGCAGACCAACAGTAAATGTTACATTCTGGGTGTCCAACCTTTTGGATTGCCTGGGCCACACTGAATTGTCTTGGGCCACATATATAAAAATATAACATAGTCTAATATGCATAAGTAATGAAACATATTTTTATTTTAATGCTTGTTATTAAAATTAAAAAAAGAAAAAAAGAGAGAGAGAGAGCAACAAAATGCAAAACTAGTGGCATATTTGACCTTGTTCTTGTGAAACTAATGCATCAGGCTGGTTTGATGGCAGTGGCTGCACTTCTCTGAGTTCTCAAGGTGTTCATCAAACAGTTCTGATGAAAATTTATTCTCCCTGTGCTTCATCCTTGAAATCAACTGCTCACAAATGTACATACTGCCAAAAAGCAGTGACATGAATATGGCCATGACTGGGAAGTGAGGGGTACTTCTCTCTGCAAAAGAGACCTGATCAAGTGTTTGAGCTGAATATCTGATTGCAACCCTGTATATTCCATGTGAAAATGCACAGGTGATCTATTCACGTCAACTGAAAATGGAGGTGCAAATATGTAAAAAACTGATAATATTTTTAGCAATCTCTAAACATATTCTCAAATCCTTTTATCAAAACAGAAAGCATGGCTGCATACCTTTTGCTGTTGATAGGACTGTGTTTACCCAGTGTGTCACAATGCATACGATTATTTGCTATAACTTGAGTTAGCACTGCACTGTGCTTTCCCTGTGTCCTGGTTTCAGCCCAGACAGTGCCAACCACAAACAGATGTTTGGTTGTTGTTGAGTGATGAGTGCATGCCCAGGGCTGGGATGGGTCTCTCTGCAGGGCAGAGCTGCCACCATAATGGAGTAGGACAAGGAGCAGCTGTGGGCCAGGCCAGGCTGGGCCACATGAGGCCTGCAAGTTTGATGTGCCTGAGCTGCAGTGTTGTGTGGTGCTCCTATCAACTCCATTTGATTTAAATAAGCAACTTGTGGGTGAAAGCTTTTTTATTTTTATTTATTTATTTATTTGCTTGTTTGTTTGTTTATTTTTTCCCCTCTTTAGCTGTCCATTTCACTTCATTTTAGGTATCTTCCTAAGTGCTGCTTTTATCTGGAAATGTAACTTCACTCAGTGTTTCTACTCATAATACTGAAGATTTGTAAAGAAAGTCAGTAATTTTCAGTGATTCCACACTCCAGGTCCACTATTTCAAGCAAGGAGACAAGGGGAGCTGTGGAAATTTAGGTGAGAAAAGGGAGAGAGCTGCTTAAGGACAAAAGGCTTCAGTATGTGTGAATAACTGAGGACTTACATTGACAGTGTCAAAACGGTTTAGGCATTTAAATACAGCACCTTGCATCATCTACAGAATTTCCTTTTATCACAATAAGAATTCAGTTCTAGATCCCATCCCTCATTTTAAATCCCTTCAGTGTTTTCCCCAGAATACTTTTGAAAATCTTCTCCTCGCACATTTTTCTCCCAGTTTTATTTTTATTTTTTGCATCCTCCACAGCGCTCTGATATTTCTTTTAGCTGTAGAAGACTGACCAGTCTGATAACAGCAGGTCCTAATTTAATTATTATATGTGAACCTTTGAAAGTTAAATAATCTCTTCTGGTGTCATTAGAAGTGCCCCAGGAGTCCTGATAAACCTTGCTCACATTTGCAACACAAGTCTGAGGAGAAAAAGGAGCAGTTCTTCTCATTCCAGCCATTGCGTATACAGCAGACAGTGGGACGCAAAGAAAAGTCTTTGTGCCATGAGCTCATTTCGTCGTGTCGTGAGAGCACTGCACTGTCAGCCAAACTCCTTGAATCATCTGCAGTGCTCAGAGGAACAGAAGTGTAAGAGTGCAGGAGGGAGCACTGTGAAGCACAGTCAAGCAACATTCATTTTCCAACATGTACTACAGATAATCATGTCCATTTTCAGTCCTGCTGCCCACAATCCCATACCAAGTATCGTGCTGTGTCCCTGAACACATGAATGAAGTTTATGAAGTGCTGATCCTTCTGATACCAAGCAACACTGCAAATGCCTTGCCTTTGTGAGCCATTTATTTGTGTGCCTGTGTTCAAATTTGTTTGTTTCACTCAGATATGAACATTTTACTCTATTAATTCGTCCCCTCCCTCTCCTCTCCCCCTGGATGATATGTGTTTAGGCTGACATTTAGTGGTACGTTCACGCAGAAGATCAGACAAGCTGTCTGAAGCACATAGAGAGCAGTTAATCTCTGCAGTAAACTCTTTAAGTATATAGAATCATGCTTCCCTTTGCTGGAAGGAAAAGAGTAAAAGGGTGCTTTGTATCTAAATCTTATTGAGTGTAGTATTTGTTTTAATTATGTTTTTATGTGGAGTGCCTTGGGACATATGCACTGCAGACACTATAAAATAGAGATTGGGTTAGACTAGCAAGGAAATGACAGCATTGTCATATAGCAGCTGTCTGGAGTCAAATAAGTGCAGAAAATGGCTGGGACAGTTCAGTTTTGTTACTGCCTCTTTTATCTCTGTTAACATGGGAGAAAGATGACAGAGTTCCTTCCTTTTATAGAGAGTGTCATACAGTTTTACCCATGATCCAGTGGTGATTTCTTATTTGGTGCCTAATACAGATCGCTTCACTAGTATAAATAGGTGCAATGAGATTTCCCATTCTGCAATTTGAGCTTGTCACTGGGAACAGGATGAGCATTAATGAACTCAAATTGTAAAGAAGCAGACTTGTGTTAGACATTGGAAAGAACCTTTTAACTGTCCAGAATTAATTGTATCAGGAAATTATGGCATTTCTGAAAATGTAGTCAAGACACACATGCTGCCAGCTATGATGTAGAAATGCTTTGGTGGGGTGGTGAAAGGGATGATCTACTGATACCCACTGAATTTTAATTCCTCTTTCTGAGTAGGTTATTTAGGAATAATTTTGGAATAGGATAAGTAGGGATTGATCTGCTGTCTGTTGAAGTTTCTATTTGAAGCTATTGTACCATGCCACAGAAGCTAGGAGCTGCAACTGGAAGTCAGAATGAATAAATCACCTCTGTAAAACAATACATCAATGCCAGATTCTGCTGTTCATCCTCTGGACATTTTTTTTCTCTCTAATCTCACTCAAGAGGATATTCAGTTTTAAAGCCATCAAGACTTCCCTCAAAAAGCAGCATCAGCCAGAGCCATGTCTTAGGGGTGAATTGTAACTTTGACACATCTGCAGCTGAGGCCTCAAACTGTACAGGAGTATTCTTCTGCACAGCACAATGGAATATTTTGTCAACCAATGTAAGTTAATTGTCAGATAATTAAAGAATTCTGCTTTTGCTATATGGCAATGAGAGAGAAGAGTTTGTTCTGTTCATCTGTTCCACTGTGAACATTATAATTCCCTCCTTAATGAGATAGAAAAAGGTATGATTTTTATTTAATATTTATTTAATTATATGTTTTAACATTAGCAAAAGCCTGCCTGAGAGAAGGATATTTTCACACAATGAATCTGTTTGTATAAATTCTTCCAGTGGCTTACTTTAGTACCACTTTTCTAATAATTCACAGGAATTGGTCACTTAAAATCTATTCAGTTGCTCCTGTGTTAGAGTCTTTCTCTTATTTCCAAGGTCTGGGATTCCTGAGAGGCAGCCCTAGTAGTAAAGGCTGAAGTAAAAAAATTGTTTGGTAATTCTGCCTTCTTACTGTCCTCCAGTACCAGGGAGCCCACCTTATTCAGCAGCAGGCCAACATCTTCCTTCTCCTATGTTTATACTAAAAGAACCTCTTCTTGTTGTTCTTGATTGCTCTCATCAGATTTAATTCCAAACAGGCCTTTACCTTCCTCGTTGCATGCCTGCACAACCTGACAACACTGCTATATTTCTTCCAAGTGGCTGGACCCACATTCTGTGGGCTTCCTTTGAGTTCTTTCATGTGCTCCTTGCTCATCCATGCAGATCTCCTGCTACCTTTGCCTGATATCTTACTCTTAGAGATGCTCTAATCTTGAGCTTGGAGGAACTGGTGCATGAATGTCTACCATCTCATTTGTGCCATACAGTGCTCTAACCCATGGGATACCTCTAGGCAGGTCCTTGAAGAAGTCATAGCTGGCTCTGCTGAAGTTCTCTGTTGAAATCTTACTTATCACCAATTGGCTCTGCTGAAGCTCAGTGTTGCAATCCTACTTATCACAGAATCATAGAATCACAAGGTTGGAAAGGACCTACAAGATCATCTAGTCCAACTGTCCTCCCATTACCATTGCTACCACAAGCAACTAACCCATATCTTGTAGCTCCTCATCCAGACACCTCTTGAACACTGCCAGGGACGGCAACTCCACTACCTCCCTGGGCAGCCATTCCAGTGCCTGACCATTCTCTGAGAGAAAAAGTTTTACCTTATGTCCAATGAAATCTCTGGTACAACTTGTGGCCATACTCACCACCCCGTGGCTTCTACACAAGATCCTGAACTCTACCATCTCATGGTCATCGCATCCAAGGCTGCCTCAGATTTCACAGTCCTTCTTTGTTTGTAAGAACAAAGTCCGGCAGAACAACTCACCCTCCATCACCTGCATCAGAAAGTTACAATCAATGCTCGTTACATGGCTCGTCAGCCATGTGAACCTGCCCCTTCAGTCTCCACATAAACTATCTGCTCCTTTATCATTCACCCTCATTCAGAGCTCAGTACATTCCAGTTGTTCTCTGACATGAAGTGCAACTCCACTACCTCATCTTGCTGGCCTGGCTTTTCTAAAAAGTACATAACCATCCATTTCAGCATTCCAGTCATGTGAGATGTCCCCCCACGTCTCTCAGACTGCAATGAGATCATGGCCCTTGTGACCACACATAGATCTCTGGTTCTTCCAGTTTATTAGATATTATTATTTTTAGATATTTGTTAGGTTTATTAGATGTTGTTTGAATTGATTGCATTAGATATTTATTAGATATTATTTGCATTGCAGCAAGACAATTTTTTTCACTTGATATACTTGAAATACTGTTTCAAAATCAAATCCTCTAACAAGAAAACAAAAAACATGTATCAATGCAACAGTATAATACAACCATTCCAGCCACTCCACTAGAAGATATGACAAAGAGAACTTACGTTATGTTTGAAATAAAAGCAAAAATATCAGCAGTAAATTCTTCCCCTCCCCCTTCCCCCCGCAGTTTCAAATAATCTGAGAATGTTAAAAATACCAGCAGTTTTGCAGGAAAATGCAAATGAGTTTCTGTTTTAGTTTATCTTCTTTAAGTCTCTGTCTTTCTACAGGACCAGAGGAATTTTTATAGCTCCAGTGTTGTGAATTCCATAAGCTAAGCAGTATTATTTCTGTCAAGTATTGCAAAAGACTCACACAGCTCCTTATGAGGTTCACAAAATCCATGCTTAGGAGCAGTTTTATCTTGGTGTGGGCTTCCCTCACACATAGTGATTAGTGATTCTTATACATTCTTTCCCAATCTGGCTTCTCACAGAGGCAGGGTTATTTCAGTGATGACTCATAATCAGTTTTGCCTTGTCAATTCCTCACTGTGTTAGTGCAGAGGGAGATATTTTTGGTAACTTTTTTTTCCCCCACTTATCTAAAAATGCTGGGCTTTTTATATTTGTTTGTCTACTTACATTTTTGTGTGCAGCATACGGTATCTGAATTTTACCTGCCATAAAATGCTCTGGAGTATAATCCATAAAACACATGGGACATTTTCTGATGTTCTTGTTTGCTAAGGTTTCTTTTCCTTGACTAAACAGTTTATTTATTATTATTTTTTTTTAGAGTAATTACAATAATTGTGTCCTATAAATGAATTTTCTCAGGCTGAAATCAACTGTTCCTTTTGCAAACTTGGACATGGGACAGCAGCATAACCGTTTTAGTTCAGACTTGATTCCTTCATTTTTGCTTAAAACATCTGTGTTACAGATCCCAGTGGCACTGCTCATTAACACTTCCTCCCCAAGCTGTTGTTCAGAAGAGGCCATATTCTGTAGCTACATATGGGGGAATAAGTCAGTTGAGTATTACTAGTCTGAGGCAAATTGAAAGGAAGGATGACACAGTATTCGGATGACGGAGGATTAGAATACAATTATCTCCATAATTTTAATTTAATGAAAATAAATCTTGTTAGCAGGATTTATATATTCATTTTTCCCTGAGAATGCTGTAAGTTAAATAGCATAGTTTTAATAACTCGGCTTTTATAAAAGGTTAATTCACAACTGCATAATAATTTTAAAGTGTTAACATCAATAGATTAAATGTCAAAGAACATCAGGAAATGATTGATGGATCTTCAAAAATTTACTGAGATTCAGCACCAAAAGGGTTCATTTCCTTTCAGTATTTCTGCCAGTAACCTAGAAATAGGTTATAGATGTCATAAAATTGACATTATGTTATTATTTATAGTGAGTGGAAGAGTAAATAATGAGAATAGAGTCAACTCCAACATTAGATATTGCAAGCTCCTTAAAAGAAAATATTGTGTCATGCACCCAATCACAGTGTCATTGAGCTGGACATAAACAATGGTTTTTCATACAATACACTCTACTGGAAGATCTGTGGAAATCTGGAGACAATACCTTTACAGGAGCTCCTAGGATGATACCGTGGCAGCAAATGCAAAACAAATTTTTGGTTATTAAGTACCGGAAAAAGGGCAATGACTTTGTCTGTACATGTTATTGTTGAGAACGATGCTGAAATGTTACAGTACTTTCCTCCACAGATTTAAGAGATTGAAAGCTTTACAAAAATAATTTATGAGTTGAATGATAGCTTTCAAATGCAGATGTACTATAGGACACATCCTATAATACACAGTCAGATGAAATGACCTGGTCCTGTTACACTAAATTGTAAGTTGTGACTTCTTCATTGGAGTAAGATATAGTTTAGATATGAATTAACTTCTCTTTAAACTCATTTGTTTGTATAGAACATCCCTTTGATGTGAAGAAGTGTATGTAAGAATGCCAAAACAAATTGCTCTGCTTTTCCTTTGCCTAACTACTGGTGATTTCAGTGGAGGTGAAGGCCTTAGCCTCAGGTCTGATGTCTTTGGAGGCTTGTATTAGGTCAGAGGACAGAGAAGGTATCATGCCAAACCAGTGGGATGTTCAAAACCTCTTCTTTCATTACAACTGATTTTCCTCCAGTTGGCACTGTAGGTTATTATATGAATAACAACAATAATATTTGTTACTTCCGAGCTCTGCCACCTTGAATTTAAACACTGTCTCTGAGCAAAATAAAGTTCTTTTTATATATTTTGATTTCGAAATGCAGTTTTAATTTTGTTCTGCATCACTTAAGCAGTACAAATGCTAGTATTTAAATTCAGCTCTCTGGCTGCTGGCCTACTGAATCACCTTTATATTAGGACAGGTTATTATACTGTCCTATAAAGTACAATCTGCAGTCTGTTGTCAGTTGCTTATATCAGTGAATCTAGTAACTCTAATTCAGGTTCTTTAGTCTGAAGTCAGTCATGCTCCTTAATCTTTTAGAACAGCTACACAATGAAACCTTCTCAGCCTAATGGATTCAGGCATATCTTTCCTTGGCTGATACCCAGAAACTGATTCTTTATTCTTTTCTTCTCCAGTTAAATGAGAGAACTGACTTAGAGCAAAAACCCCTTTTCCAACCTCAGGGAATGCTGACTTTATTCATTCAAGACCAAATTCCCCAGCTGTAGTTACTGACTGTACTAGCAACAGTAAGAAGGGGCTAGCTCTTCCATACTTACTGATGAGCATCCTTTAATTCTGCAGCCTGCAATGCCCAGAAAAATCATGCCTATTTTTGTCAGTCCCCAGTGAGGTTCTGTGGCTAGGAACACTTTGCATGGTGAAATGAATACTTTTAAAAAGGAAACCAGGCTCTTCTTCCTAACAATTAGTATGAGCTAATGTAAGTCTGTTCAAAACCAGAACTGTTAGAAATTCAGATTTCTTGTTTCAAAGCTTCTGGGGAAAGGCAATACTGTTTTTAAAAGACAGAGGTATGCAGAAATTATTGCAGATTTTGACTGAACATTAAGTTAATAAAGTCAAGTGTGTGTTTCTCACCTCTCCTGCACTGAAAAGCTGTGCCTTTGGCCTTTGTTCTCCCTTCCACTGGGAGCTATTTCTCCTTCATTAAAGAGAGAGCACTTTGCTGTATTAAAATCACCCTCTCACCACTATCAAAGTGACTGATGGATTTTTCCTCCCTCTAACATGCCTTCATAACTGATGCCAGACTCATGTTAATTCTTTCTATATATTTAGCCCTACTTTGAGTACTGACGCTTAGATCCAAACACAAAACTTAAATGCTGAAGGGCAAAGGTGGTTCCCCAGTCTCCACATGTTTCTGAAATCATGAGCATTTTGTGGACTGGGTCACAGTTTTCTTCCTCTAAAAGTGCTAGAGTATATGTTAATAAACATGCACAAAAATAAAATAGATCTTACCAGGGGGAAGCAGATGAGGCTTCTTCTCAGGTACGCTGAAGTTCAAAAGTAAGTATTTGCTTTTAAGTTCTCCTCCTCTTCCCTGCTCTGGAGAGGCTTAGAATACTGTGAATACACTTCGAATACTGTGTCCAGTTGTGGGTTCCCCAGTTCAAGGACAGTAATGTCCCAGGAGTCCAGTGGAGGACCACAAAGATGATTAAGGGCCCATGAGAGGAAGGGATGAGTAATCTCGGTCTGTTCAGCCTGGGAAAAAGAAGACTGAGAAGGGATAATATAAATGTTTATAAACACCTAAAGGGAAATAGAAGGCAAGTAGAGGAGGCCGGGCTCTTCTCAGTGACGTACAGTGACTGGACAAGGAGTAATGGCTAAAACTTGAACATAGGAAGTTCTGTACTAATATTCAGAAAAACTTTGTTATGGTAAGGGTGATGGAGCACTGCAGTAGGCTGTCCAGAGAGATTGTGGAGTCTTCTTCTATGGAGATATTAAGGATTTGGCTGGATGCCTACCTGTGCTGCTAGGTAGGGTTCCTGCTTTGGCAGTGGGGGTTGAACTTGATGATCGCTTGAGGTCCCTTCCAACCCCTGCAATTCTGTGATTCTGTGGTTTCTCTGCATCTTGGAATACACTTCACTGATTTAACAAGGAAGAGTCTTCATACTTTTCCACAAAGCTCAGGATCAGACTGCAAGTTTATACTAGTCAGATGAAATCTCTTCCTTTATGATTGGTAGGGTGTTTTACTGTAGCTATCTCCAAACTCTTTTCACTGCTTTTCATGAAATAATAGATCAGTTAACTGCAGAGGAGCCATCTTAAACCCTTCTCTCCTTTCTGAGCCATAAGCACTTGGTGACAAACCTATTGTTCCACTGAGTTAAGACACTTCTGAAGGTAATAAGAGACTAAAAGTGTGAGTCCAAATACATTCTTACTCTGGAGCCAAAACCAGTACCACAATTGCTCCTAAAGCATATGTACAATTTCAATTTATCTGTCCAGGAAAACGCAGCACTTACTTCTTGAAGTAAATGAAAAAGGAGCAGTTT
This sequence comes from Excalfactoria chinensis, assembly GCF_039878825.1. Lineage (NCBI taxonomy): Eukaryota > Metazoa > Chordata > Aves > Galliformes > Phasianidae > Excalfactoria > Excalfactoria chinensis. The sequence continues at coordinate 22,853,672 of NC_092857.1, read as the reverse complement.
GAACTCAAACACTCTATGTCATAAACATTAAACACAATCATGGTATTGCGGCTCTATTGATATGCTAGTGACTTTGGAATTAAAGGTCCTTGCTTTAGCTTGACAGATATCAGGTCTTTGCACTCAGGACTTCCTGCCTCTCCCTGTTCTTGGCTTCACTGTAGCACTGATGTACAGAGACTGATGAGTTGTAGGAGTGCCTGAAACAGTCCACAACACAAGAAACTGAGAAATTCAAAGTGATCAAAGTATGCTTAGGTCAACAAATTCACAGTATTTCTGTAATTTAAAAATGTATCCATCCACATCAGCTTTGTGAAGAATATCATTTAAAAATTATTACACTTACATTTGATGTGTGGGCAAAATGCATGCAATGACTTGAATTTTTTTGAGTTTGGACGTTTGTAGCTTCCATGAAAATGAAAGATACATTATTTGATTTTATGTTTCTGATAATGTATTGTGCACATTTATTTACTCATCTGTACAAAAGGCATGCACAATACAGTTTGAAAATAACTTACCCCTTCCCTCCCCTCCCCACCCTCTCCTCCCCTCCCCTTTATGTATGTATGTATGTATGTATGTATGTATGTATGTATGTATGTATGTATGTATTGGAAGGCTAACATTGATAAATGGCATCTTAACAAAGATAGAAATAAGTTTTTGAGCAAGCATTGACTCAGATTAATATGAGTTAAATATATTCCTTGTTGTGCTGTGTATTCCTTCTAGAAATGAAAAATATCACATAGCCATCTGGAATTGCAAAAGAAAGAGATAACTGAGGAATTCTTGTGCCTTTCTTTCTTCACAAGTAGTAAGCATAAATATATTAAGGGACTTAGGAATGAGATGAATAAAAAGCTATATGGGCATAATAAAGTCTTATGTCTGTCTTGAATTATTGTAACGTGTGAATGTGCACAGTCTCAGGACTTGTTCTGCAGCTTTCCTGCTATCTTCTAGACATCAGTTTACTAAAGCAGAAATTCCCTTTCACAGCACGAATCCTTTAATAACTTGATCATCTGCAGGTAGGAAGAGACCATCTTAAAGGGGTATTTGAGAAGTGAGAGCTTTTTCTGCTTCCTATTCAACAAAAAAATATGTTGTACTAAATTATTATTATTTTTTTAATTCAGAAGGAATTATTCTTACCTGGCAGAGGGTGAAGGGTGGTGATCAAAAATACTATTTATTCTACTAATGATGATCACTCCAACCTAGTTTTTCTCATTAATACTTTTATATGGTGGCAACTGGAGCAATAATTTTGTGTGCTTGTGTACTCATGTGCATTTACATACACATATATGCACAATGTACTAAGTTTCATAATATGAGTACTGGTCAGGAATTACATTTCTTAGGGTGTCCTGCTATAGAGGGCATCATCATTATGCCTAGGTAGCTCGGGAGAAGAAAATGTGAAGAATTCAAGGAATCAAATATATATTCTTCTGAGCCCTTCAATTTATATGGAGAAACGACACAGTGGCAAAATAGGGCACTACTACCACTGTCATTAACAGTTGTTGACTGCTATCAATGGATGGGTAGGTTTCATTACTATGAATATTAAATGTGTTCTTATTTATTGGGATTCTTGATTGCAGAACACTTCATTCCTTTTTGTTACTTTGGACCATCTTGTCTCAGCTCTGTCCTCTACTTACCTTCTGCCTACCCAAACCTATTGGCTTTGGGAAAGACAGTAGAGGCAGCCTTGTTGCTCTGCCTTGTTGCTGTGCTACTCAAACATAGAAATAACACTGGTGTGATATCAAAGCAGTGGTAGCCACAAGTATGGAGCACAACACTGTATGGTTTTTATGGGGAAAGTGAACTCTGTGCCGGCCAGACCCAGTTCACCAGATAGGCTATAGGTGTGGGTGGACAGAAAATACACAACATAAAATTCAACAAAGAAAATTACAAATTTATTTTATTTAATTTTTGCTTTTCTTGTTCTTCTGTGGCTGTTACTCTTATAACACACACAGCATCTGCATAGGCTGCTCTGAAAGTAATACCTCCTATTTATTTTAATGGAAACTACAACAGATACAAAGAGCACAATAACACTATTTGATAGACAAAGTTCATGGCTACACTTCGCTATTTTTCAACATAGTCACCACTTTTACCTATGCATTTTCACCCGCAAGGAACAAGAGCCTGTATGGTGTGCTCATAAAAGTCTGCATCATTGGAGGTAACCCACTGTCAGTGTTGAAATGCACCACCCACAACCTCACTGTGCTCACTGTCTGGTCTGAAGAAACATTCGACAAGTATTGATGAATGTCAATATAGGCCATTTTCTTTTCAGCATGGAGGAATTCAGTGCTTTGCTTCTTGTACTCTTTCATGTCAGATGGCATTTTGTCAGACTGCCACTTTGCTGCCTTCTGTCACACTGCAACTAAATGTGATGAAATATCGGTGGTAAGGTTCAACTTCTACTGCCATGCCTTACCATCAACATCTGATGTTGTGGACCAACAGAATAAAATAAGAGGGATTACTTTTGGAGCATCCCTCTTATCTCATATCTCAGATTTCAATCACCTACAGAAAAGTAATTCAGTACTCTGCACAATGCAAATGTTGGAACAGATAGAGATTATATAGTCTGAGTTGTGTTAGTTCCCAGAGTCATCCTTTAACTTATTTCATATTTTTAGTGGCTTTCAGCATTTCAGTTTTTTAACACCCCACAGTCATTAAGGTTGATGTCTTCATTCACTGCAGGAAGGAAGACAAGCAATATTATCTCTACGTCTCTACCAGTTCTCTGGCAGCTGAGATGCAGGTTTGGGACATCTGAAGTCTAATAAGGTTTTGGTCAGAAAATACAACCAACATCTGAATTGTCTGCTGTATTTAGAGCCTTAAAACCATATGGATTTGAGTTGCATCTGTTGGGGTGTAATATTCAGAGAGAGCAGAGGAGGCACTCAAATCTTGTTCCTTGTTCAGTTTGTTTCATGTAAATATTCTGAGTGCAAGGAATACTGTTATGAATTTTCCTAAGACTTGCTGTAGTTGAAATTAGGTCCAGTATTACTTGAGTTACCTCACCTTGCAATGAAGTGTTGGATTGACCAACCTTGGACTGATAGCAGCAAAATACTTGTTAAGTACTGGTCAGTAATAAAGACAGTTAATATTATTACCATAGGATAGATTTTGTAGGATATTATTTATATTAAAAGGCACTGACTATCACTGAAATCACTTCTAAGCCTTATTTAGTTACACAATTGCACAGTATGCGTAATAATACTTCTCATATTCACTGTTTTTAAAATGAGGTTGCCAAAATGTGTTTAATTGAAGTTAAACTATTCGATACTTCTAAAAATAATTGAATACATATTCATGGAAAATAATAGGGCTTTGAGCTGATTGAACCCACGTTTTGAGTGAGTACATGCTGTTCTCCATTAGCCAGATACAGTATGACCTACTCTTGGGCAATATGAATTTTAACACTGGGAGAAAATTTACTGGAAATTGAAGTCAGGAGTGATGCTGCAGTGTGTCAGCTACTCTATGACAAATCTGTTTGTACTCAATCTTATCCTGAAGTAAATGGAGGTAGCTTACCCCTCAGTGTGCATGACTGTATGAAAAACAATTTTTAATGGTGTTAAAAGCCAGCTAATCTGAAGCTTTCGTGAGGGAGTGTTGCTCGAAGTGATTGAAATGGACAGTGGGAAAATAATGAAAACTACAAACAGAGATACTTTCAAATAGTTTGTTTAGTCCAGTAAGAACTTCAGTATATCCCATTAGTTCCTTTTAGTCTTCTCACATTTTAATTTTTCAGAATTTTTCTTTAGTTTTATCGCTTGGCATTTACTTGCTGCTTCCTTACTGATACCTCGTTCTGTCAAAAGCCACATGGCAACAAGAAGTTTAGAAGAGCATACAGACAGAAACGTTCTCACAGAACTGCAAAACTATTATTTTTTCAGATTGCAACTACTGTGAAACAGCTTGTTTCTAAAACATTTTTTTCCACTAACTTCTTAGACCCTTCTTCATACCCCCAGCAGTCAAAGACTTGCCCAATTGGCAGCTATTTTTTATTTCATCGTTGCCATATGCAGTCGCTTGATGAGTAGCAGGCTCTTTTATCAGCTGGAGGTATTACTACAGTTCAAAGGTAGTACGGATGTTTTTTTTCACTGGGAAATTTACCAGCAACAAGAGAAATAGAAATCTTCCAAAGTCCTTTGATAGTTCTTCTGAGTATATCCCAAACTCACTGTGACCTCAAAGTCCTTAATTACTACAAGTGCTACTGCAGTCAAGAGTCAAGTAACTGTGTAATTACATTTGTTTCAAGTAAATAAAGGTCAAAATCGAATGTCTTTCTTAAAACAGAGAAAACATCAAAGTGAGATTGAGTTTTACAGGGCTTTCAGGTATCTCCAAGGATTCCACAAATAGCCTGTGGACTGCAGATAGCCTTCTTGTGAAGAATATGTTCTTATGTGAAGTATGTGTTTGTTAATTTACAGCCTGATATAGAATTAAGATTTTGTGGAAGAGGTACTTCCTTCTTAAACATGGCAAAAACACCAAGCATTCTCTTATTTAAATTCTATAATTTACTAAAAAATAACCTCATGGATCAAGTACAGGTGATTACACCAAGAGATGAATTCAGAATTAACAAAGATGTTATTGTTTATTTAAAATAAATAGACAAACAGGCAAACAAAATAACAAAAGCGAGCCTCCAGGCTGAACAGCCCCAGCTCTCTTAGCCCCTCCTTGCAGGAGAGGTGCTCCAGTCCCTTCATCATCTGGTGATATTTTGCCTAGTACAGTCAAGAATACCATTTTCATGCTTAGTGGCAAGAGCATACTGCTGACTCATGTTCATCCTTACGGCCAATAAGACTCTCAAGCCCTTTCTACAGAGGTGTTTTCTACCTGGGTGGCCCTCAGCATGTTGTTGTTCCTCTCCTGGTGGAGGACTCTGCACTTCCTGTTGAACTGCATGATGTTGCTGCCAGCCCAGCCCTCCAGCCTGCTGAGGTCCTACTGTATGGCTGTACAGTCCTCTGATGAGTCACCCATTCCTCCCCATCTCAGTTTTGTGTCATCTGACTTAAGTAAGGATGTACTCCGGTCTGTCACCCCAATCATAAATGAAGATGTTGAACAGGACTGGACCCACTGTACTTTGTGCCACTGAACGCTACCCTCTAAGACTTGCCATTCATCCGGTTTTTGATCCACCTTACTGATTGCCCACACTTCTGTTGTACTCAGAGTGTAACAGTTATCTCCACTTCATCTGCAATAGCTGGAGAAAGATGTTGGTGATGCTAGGGATGCAAGAGAAGAGGAAACACCCACTTATGAGTTTAAGATGGTCACAGTGAGTATAATACTGTTCTCTCAGATCCTATCTGTTCAATTTTAGGCAACAGCTACACAGAAAAATCCTCAAAAAAAGAAGGGAAACATGACAACTGTGTAATGAGATTGTATTTCTGTATGCTACTCACTTAATTAAGAATCTTCTACACACACACACACACACACACACACAGATTCTGTAAGTTTAAATCCAAAGCATCTAAAATCAGAAGTTTGTGAAACTACTTATGTAGAAGGCAGAATCAAAGCTAATCATGCTGATGGTTCATAGCACCAGTGAACGTTTTAGTCATAATGCTGCAATTCATCTTAAAAGACTTCATCATCTTCATCATCTTCATCACAAGATCTCAAAAGAAGACAAAATACTCCTTTACTCTCTCACCACTTCTCATGAATTTCCTGTCATACATCCATCTGTGTATTCTGCCCAGTGTAACATGCCACTGTATTACGCCTTCACATATAAGAGCCATTTCTCCCACCACACTCTTTACCCACTGTTTACTTGAACAGACACAGTAAGTCACTAAGCTTCTACAGTTATAAGAAGATTTAACAAGTACCTGTTCTTGGGCTAAGGATTACATGGGTTTCCAAAAATGTACTGCAAGATAGACACAATCTTTAAGTCATGGTATTAAAAGTGTTACTGTTCAGATTTCTCCAAGTTACTGTGACAGACTGAGATAGGCATAAGGATGTAATTGCAAAGTAAACAAAGATCAGACAGTGCAATATGGAAATTACCTAAGCCCATGCAAATTTTGCATTCAAGGAGCAATTCTCTCTTTGTCCTGCAAAAGGGGATAATTTATTTAAAAGCGAAATCCTGCAATACATTAGGAAGCTCCTAAGTCTATGTGCTGATGGAACACTGGAACAAGTTGCCCAGAGAGCTTGTGGAGTGCCCGTCTATGGACATATTTAAGGTCTGCCTGCACTCCTACCTATGCAATCTGTTGCAGGGTACCTGCTTTGGCTGGGGGGTCGAACTCGATGATCTGTTGAGGTCCCTTCCAGCCCCTGTGATTCTACAATTCTGTGATTCAGGAGAAAACCTCGGAGGAGTAAAACATCCTAAGCTAGCAAGTTTCAACGAAACTGTAGCCTATTTAATGAAGATGCAGTTTCTTCTTTCTCCATTGTGAGATTAAAGGAATTAATAATCCTTTCCACTGAAGTATCTTACTGTATATCATTCAGACAATCAATAGCCTGATCTATCTGGAAAAAACTTGGTTTAGTTAGTTACTGTCAAAACCTACTTTTCTTAAACCCGTGAAAAGAAGCCTGAAGTCATTTCCAAGCTCTTTGAATTACAGAAGGTGTCCTAGATATGGCACAATCTAGGGTTAGGTGAAAATATGGAACAGGAACACCATTCACTCAGTGCCAGATGTTACAAAGCACACAGACCTCCATGAATCAGTCCTGAGCTGTCTCTCATAAAATGTTTGAGGATGATGGAGGAATTCTAGCCAAACTAAGCGTGAAACTTTCTTAGTTTCCTTCTCTCAGTTGTGCTGAGAAACTTTATCTCACTCACCTCTGAAGTCTCACCAAGATTTTTTCTCTGGCTCTACTAAACATGTATACACACGAAAATTACTGACTTTGCACTGTAGTTTGAGTGTACAGTTGCATGCTATTTTCTGTCTAGTATAAAATGGCTGTAGCACATCACGTCTGATCTACGTTCTCCCCACTGATTCTCCACAGTATACTGAGAAATCACTCGAATGTTAACTAAACCGTGTCCTTACCTTCAAGACATCCTTTTATCTACCCTTTTGTGATATGCAGATTACTAGGGATGTGAATTGACAGAAACTATTCTCCTTAGAAATAATGGGATAGGCATCAGCAGACATAATGTCCTTAATGTCCCTGCATGCGGAAATAGGAAAGTCCTCAGTGAAAATGTTGGAATGACTACAGAGGTTTACCTGCTCTTGCTTGGAGTACAAGCGACTATGCAGATGTAGAGAAATAAAAGAACTGTGAAAGGCTAAGATCAGAAAATTTCTGATAACCCTAATTGCATTGTAACAACTCATACTGCATTGTAACAACAGGAAGATTTCTTCTTTGTACCATAGCATATTTCTTGGGTAAGTCAGCAGATGGTAATCTGAAATAATTTCACATAATAATAAAAATACATGTATAAAATATTTAATGTATATTATAAAAATGTGTTAAATATTTAATACCTAATACAGTATACAACATATAACATGTAATACATATCACCTATATGTATATATATAACACATACATATGAGTTCCACAAAATGTGAATTAGTTCAGTAAGAGATGGAAAATAACAGAGACCCAGAACATATGATAGACACATAGAATCAGTAAGGTTGGAAGAGACCACTAAGATAATCTAGTCCAACCATCACCACCATGTCCAATAATCTTGTTTCTCAGTGCCACATCTATACGTTTCCTAAACACCTCCAGGGATGATGACTCCACAACCTCCATGGGCAGCCTGTTCCAATACCTCAACACTCTTTCTAAGAAGATTTCTTCTCCAGACATAACAATCTCAGTTCCCTCAGTTGCTCCCTGTAAGACTTGTGCTCCAGACCCTTCACAGTTTTGTTGCCCTTTTCTGGGCACACTCCAGATCCTCAGTGTCCTTCTTGTACTGAGGGGACAAAATCTGAACACAGTACTCAAGGCGCAGCCTCACCAGAGTTGAGTACAGAGGGATGATCACTTCCCTGCTCCTGAAGGCAACACAATTTCTGATATAAACCAGGATGACATCGGCCTTCTTAGCCACCTGGGCACACTGCGCGCTCATGTTCAGGTGTTGTTAGGCTACCAGCTAACAACACATCAAGATCCTTCTCCTCTGCACAACTTTACATCCACTCTGCCCCAAACTCGTAGCGTTGCATTGAGTTGTTGTGACCAAAGCACAGGACCTGTCATTTGGTCTTATTAAAACTCATACAGCTGGCTTCAGCCCATCCATCTAGCCTGTCCACATCCCTCTGTAGGACCTTCCTACATTCAGGCAGGTCAACACTTCCACTCAACATGATGTCATTTGCACACATACTGAGAGTGCACTCAATCCCCCCATCCAGATCATTAATAAAGAAATTAAACAGGATGGGCTGCACTACTGACCCCTGGGGGTCAGAAATAAAAAGGAAACTTTACTGTTCTTCTAGTTTTTAGCATATGGAAACAATAATTTTCCCATATCTTAGGGGCTATTTGGATAGATTAGCATATTTGTCACATATATAAGCTTCCTATATTTATACGAAGTTTAAACAAATCCATGCAATATCTAAGCTTTCTGAATGTGTGTAAGAAATGCTGAAGGTTTAATGCTAACATAACAGGTTCTGCCTATTTCGATAAGTAAATAGAATGCAGAATGTTGATTCTTAATTATATTTATAAATGTATTCTCTTATAAAAAAGATAAAATACAGTTAGCTAAGTACTAAAATATAGATAATGTTAGTGAAAATACCTTTGCTACAAGGAATTATTGACTTGACTTTAGTATTCACAGTTAGGCACAGATATTACACAATATATACCTCCAACTGTTGGAGGAAGAAAATTTGGAAGTAATTCTTTTTGCATTTTTACAGCACTTCAATAGCTTGTGAAATAGCTTTGAAAAGATTAAATGGTTCCTGGAAGTAAACTCAAGCTATTAACATACATCTTTGCTTTTTCCATTACCAGGCATCTACATAAAGAAGCAACTGGCAAAGACATAATTGAGTTAATTTCAGCTTTAGATTGTACATACTTGTTCAGAAAAGCATATGGGAAAATTCAATTTTAATATTTCATTATATTCTTCCCTAAAAATTCAATGATAGGACAACACTGGGAGAGTATAAGTTCTCTTCTATTGTGGCTTTCTAGATTTTCTCCAACTCTGCTCCTTTGATATTAGCAAAAATATATCCAGAGCTGTGCTGATGAAATAAGTCATAAATTACATACTCTTGTTGGCGTGGGAGCAATTCCACTTCTGCCTCTTTACATGGTCTTCTGTATGATTTCATCTTTACAAAGATTTTCCTCTTCACAGACCTGAGAAAGAAATACACATAAGTGCAATTATCCCTAAAAACGCGTTCTATGATTCTATGTGTTAAAAGAAAAATCACCATAGATCTGCCTGTTTCTTCCTCCAACACCTGCTCACATAGGGCTACCCACAGCAAGGTCTCCAGGCCCATGTCCAGGTGGCTTTTGAAGATTCCACAACATCTCTGGGAAATCTGTTCCTGTGCTCTGTCACCACACAATCTCCTTTACAGAGTCTTCCAGTCTCCTCATTTTTTCATACATTGTGCTGCTTCTTAACCTTGAACATCTCTGAGATTTATAGCAACTGCCTTTTCTCTCTTGTGTCTGATTTGCAGATAAAATACAGAACAGTTTATCTTTAGGGCTCCTTTGTTTTTGCTTCTTGTTTTTGCTTTTGTTTTGTTTCCAAACTCACTGTGGGTTTATCAGGAATCACATTTTAGAGCAGCTTTTTGGAAAAATACCAAAGTGTGTTTAATGCTACAATAATCTGATACAGAGGAGAAGATTGTCTAGACTAATAAATCTGAAACTTCCCTGCATAAATTGTACATAGAGTTATACATACATGGAATATTGAGTTGCTCTATTTCTGATAACTATGTAATATGATTTCACCAGATAAAAGAGACAACAATTTCCTTTAGCCCCCTAGAATCTTTTCCTCATAAATTATCATTGCTGTAAACAAAACTCTCAAATACATGAATATAATATCAGTTTAATACTGCAGTATATTACAGTTCCACTGGTCTTCCAGTGACTAAAATGACAGTTCTGTTTTCAGCATATAGTAACTTTGTCTTAACTGACCTACATTTTAGAGTTCAGAAACCAAACATTGTTACGCATATTTTCAGCACCAACTCTTTCCACTTTAACAGTAAAACATCATTGGCAAGTGCCAAATTTCTCAGTTTATGTCACTGGGGAAACCTATCAAAATTTTGTTATTCATGACTCTAATCAGTACTTAAAAGTTTAATGGTAACCAGATGCAGCACTCTGTGATGGATAGCAGCCCTGTTTAATCACTGCTCTTGTAATACTTTGGGTTAATGCATTATGACCGTACTGCTGTTGCCTAACACTTAAAAGCATAAAATCCAATTGAAGAGTGACTATGCAGAGTTGGCAGCTTCTTAGCTCATCTAATCTGCCTCTTCTGTATATTCCGAGTTATAACTTCAGGCTTTATGTACTTAGATGTGTTTTCTCTCCTTTTTTTAACCCACTGAAAATAACATAAATAGCATCACTGGGCTTTGCATGGGATTAGGTCTATCCAGAGCATTAATGAAGGGCAATAGAAGAGCAACAGTGCTGTGTTGTCATGAACCTTTCTGCTGCTGCTGCTGCCGCCAGCAGAAAGAAAACAATATCCTTCATATGTTCAGTATTTCTGTAGTTGGTATCACCTACACATTATCTTAGGCCTTTTTTTTTTTTTTTTTTTTTTTTTGATTCACAGAACATTTATTCAGTGTACTTCAATGAACACAGGAATGACCCACTCATGTTTTGATGCTTCTACTGTTTTTGAATGCCAGATTTTTGGTACACTGGGGTACTAATGCAGTTTAAGCACAGAAATGTTGTTTATTCTCCAGTTCCGAAAGTCCAGTGTCAATGACTTTTATTGATCACCTTAAAGTACTTCTCAGTGCATCAGGCCTCATAGAAAGGAATTTTAAAAAGACCAGGCTCAATTTTCTTTTCTGAGTTCTATTTATTTCTTTTTTATGATTAGCATGCAGGTGTTTTATACATCACAATGCATTACTTTTATTTTACTTTATGATTGTTTTCCAGTGTTTGCAGCATGGCATGATATAAAAGATGAGTAAATTTCCACAATTTCATCAAATATTTTTAAAATTGAAGAGTTACAAAGTTTAAACTCTTCTGATATTTGCTTCTGCAAGTACTTGTGTAAGCTTGCTGGCCAGAATGCTCTCAAAAGCAGCAAATATGAGAAAATATTGGCAAAAAGTAAATTCTGTTTGTTTGAATTCAGTAACCTTCATAGAAACACAACACTGTGTATGCCAAGCCAGTCGGGAAACTGAAGTTGGTTGTGATGCCTCCTCTCTCCACAACATACATTCTAAATGTCAGAAATTGGAAAAGAAAAAGAGAAGAGAAGAGAAGAGAAGAGAAGAGAAGAGAAGAGAAGAGAAGAGAAGAGAAGAGAAGAGAAGAGAAGAGAAGAGAAGAGAAGAGAAGAGAAGAGAAGAGAAGAGAAGAGAAGAGAAGAGAAGAGAAGAGAAGAGAAGAGAAGAGAAGAGAAGAGAAGAGAAGAGAAGAGAAGAGAAAATCAAGAGAAAAATCTCTAATTAGGATTATTTAGAACTATTTGGGCAAAGTAGTGTAATTTCTAGTAATTAACAAAGAGTGGTAAGCTCATTGCAGCCTTCCAGGACTTTAAGATGAGTAACTAGCTTAATAGAAATCACTTTGCGTATTTGCAAAACTAATTGATCAAACACAGCTCATACAAAATTGCTTTGAATATGTACGTACACAAATTTATACACATATATAAATGTACATAAATGTGTGTACAGCAGAAACACAAGACACATAGAGCATCAAGAAATTATGCATAATTAAAAACAATTTATTTGGAGTTGCATTAAAAGATGCCAGTCTGTACCTGCCATTTTATTTTTTCTTTCTTTAGTTTTTGTTTACCTTCTTCTTTCTTCTGTATATCACACTAGCTTGGCTGAGTAATATGTATTAACTCAGACCAAGTTTCATGGTAGGATAATGAAACCCTCCACTAGCTTATGTAGAGATCATAGCATCTCTGTTGTAGCTGGTCTTAAAGCACAAGTTAGATTCACATGGGTATTTCTCTAATGAGATAGGTACAACTGATCCTGCTCTATGGTATGCAAGATTAGATGTCCTCTTGAGGTTGAATCCAGAACTGTTGTTCTAGTCATCCAAACTACTTCTCAAGCAATCAGTGCTTCTCTTTTAGCTCTGAGGAAAAGATTTTGGCTGTATTTGCATGTAATAATTTTGGATCAGACAACATGTAATAATAGCAGTAGATAACTGAAATGGGAGCTGTTAGATTCAGAAAATCAACTTCATTGCAGAAAAAAAATAGTTTTTGTGATCAGTTTATCATGACCAACCTTGTATGCTGTCTTCTGAAAGACAGCGTTCAATCGAATTTTAGTGAGAACAAAATGAAGCGTGATGCAAACTTATGCTCCGAATGTTCCTTAGAGCACAGAAGTTCTGTATTAAAAACATACCATTGAAGGTAGGATGTAGGAGAGCACAAAGTTTTCTTGTTATATTTGTGCTCAAATTTACCAAAACGTTTTTTTTTCCCCAGGGTGAGGAATGTGATACTGATGACTTGGAAAAAAATGAGACAGAAACATGAAGGCTTCCCGCTAAGCCAGTTTTAAAATATAGCCTGCATATTTAATAGTTGTAGAATTATTAACAAGAGTGTTTGTAGGAGATATATTAACGTTTAAAAATAATGTTTTTATGTTTTTTGTTTTGTTTTGTTTTTACTGTATTATTTTGTTTATAAATAAATATCTTCCAAAACCCTTTGGAAGATGTTTAGGTTGGGGAAGGTTAGTTAAGCCAATCTGATTTTCAGTGGATTAAGTATCATGGCTTTTTCTACAAGCATCCTTTGGATGATATCTTAAGTAGGCTCAGCATTAGCTCATTCTTTTTGTTGTTGCTGTTCTTTCGCTCAGAGTGTGAATGTTTCTGACATTTTGGGACCCGCCTTATCTTGGCACATTATGCTACCTGAAGTTAAAAAAATTAATGAAGCGTGACAGCACACTGATGAGAAAAGTGCTATGCAAAAGACAGTTCATGGTCATTGAAGGAATACAGTCATGTTAATTTATTTTCAGAGCCATCTCAGATATCTGTCAGCTTCTTAGGTAGACCAGCCTAATATGTTTTTGCCATTGGAAAAAGAACTTCTAGGAGCTTAATAAATTATGAACAGCTATTATGCTTGTAATTAGAGTCACGTTATCCTGGTCCCATGTTATTACTGGTCCCTAATGAAAACAGATGTTTTGATCTAACTGCCTGGTGACACAACAACATTTTAACTATAGTTAAACTGAGATATCATACACCTTGAATATCCAGTGATGCTTAGGTTGTGTAGATAATTCTGAATGAGTAATATCACAACAGATGTGTCACCATAGTATGTGTGACCATAGTATGGTCATAGGTAAAGATGCTGCTTTACAGTAGAATTACATTTGTCTTCTTCCCTGTTTTTGTTTGTTTGTTTTTTAGATAGAATAATAAACACTGTGTTATCCAGGCACAAACATATTTAACTTAACACATTTTCTGTTTATAGATAGATAGTTCTGCCCATTCTCCCCACAGACTGTTAATTCAATATCCACAAGCTCTGCAGCGTTGCCTTAAGGAATTTACTAAATTTCTTTTACTGCAATGTTGTTTCTTTTCCTACCATTTTATAGATGTTTTTATAATGCTATTCAGTAACTAATCCTGTACTGCAGCATTAATGTTTGTTTTAAGAATAGCTTGGGATGACATACTGTAGCCATTCCATTAGAACTAAGTAAAATTAGAAAAATTCTGTTATGTCAACAAGAGTATAAACTGGGAGGTGAGTTAATTACTGTGCTGTGCACTGTGCATCATCTTCCCAAAAAAGTGGGGCAAAGTAAGAGAAGTCCATGATCCACATGTGACTTCCATTCTATTTACTCCAATATTTGTTTGTTGATAAATGCAAGGCAGGGGAGGATAGTGGTCTCCATTTTGAAGGCATGAAACAGATACAAAGACTTACTTGTCAAGTGTCACTGAGAAGTGTGTGAAAAGGGGAATTTTAAATGTGTTTCTGAAACAGGATTACAAATCTCAGTTCTGTAATCCATTATCTTGCAACTCTTCTGTCTAGACAGCATCAGTTCCTCCTTTGTCTTGTGCAGAAATCCTTCTCGGGAAAATGTTGTTCTACCTCCTGGTATTTGTGTTTCTCAAACATCTGAGTGTACGCTTTCTACTAATCACCTTAAAGGCTGCTAACATTAAGACCTGAGTTAAGGGAAAGAAGTCTCTCTTGGCAGCATAACCACTGGCAAGCAATAAGTAACGGAGAGACAGACATTTCGTAGGCTGAGGAAAGGCACACAGAAACATCAGCAATGCAAACAGCTTACATATATGAGACCTTAGTGGCAGCTGTCTGTGAAACA